>NW_024412421.1:35610485-35731458 GCF_014898765.1 Herpailurus yagouaroundi
TGCACTGTTTGGTCTTCTGGTTCATTCTTGGGACCGGTTCTGATCTCGCGTTCCTGGGCCCCATGGGATAAGTGTCACCTTCTCATCTAATGGAGGGGAAAGAGCATCATTTAGCGCAGACAAGAGCCCCGCGTTCCTGTCCTGATTTCTTCTCGTCCACGCTGTGTGACCTTGGGTGGATCACTCTCCTTTTCTGAACCCTGGATGGTGAGATGAAAATACGAATACCCACCTGGACGGCAGGGACTTGCACGTGCCCGGCCGCGCAGGGGAGGCGCCAGAGGCCAAGCCTGTCGCCCACGGTTGCACAGCTAGCGGGCAGAGGAGCCAGGTGGGCCCGCACCCCAACTTCCGCTGGCCTCCCTCACCTCAGCGGGGCAGCTGGGGCTCTCCCTGCTCGGCCTTACGCTGTTTAGAGTCTGTAAACCCGCTAATCCCCGACCACGTGTCGTTCCCAGACATTTAACGGGCCTCCCTTCAGAGCTCAAGCCAGAGGGCTGGCTCCCCCCTCCGTTCACTTAGTGTCCAGATTTCTGATTTACTGGGAGAAGCCCGGCACGTTCCCTTTGGTGCCTTGATAACCAGAGCTGGCGAGAGAGCTTCTGGAGGCCAGAGGATCTTGGAACGCGTTTTCAGGTAGAAGGAGAGGGGACATCTCTCTCCCCGGGGGAGACGGCCCCTGCTCACCGCCCCAGCACCCGGGTGCAGTACCTTCGCTGGATAAGCCTGCAGTTCCGAACCCCAGGCAGAGCTGGGGAGAGGCTCCCAGATGCTGGGCCCAAGGTGTTGATGGGGAAGCAGTGGGGCCTCTTCAAGTTAAGCAAGCAGCTTATCTTTGGGTCTTAAATCGCCGCAGAATGTTCCAGATAGAACTCAGGTTCACCCCAACAGAAGTCTGACTCACTAGCATCCTGGCAGATGCTCCTAGTGGCCATGTCTGTGCTTTGCAGCGTGTCCACGTCAACCCCAGGACTGTCTGCTGAGCTAGGAGGCGGCCGTGACCGAGAGGGACTGCATTGGACTTGGGATTAAATCTCAGCTTGGCCCTTACGATGACTTGGGCCACGATGTCACTCCCTGAGCCTCAGTTTCCTCATCTGGGAAATGGGCGAGCTCACGCCCCAAGTCACTTGATCATCTCAGCCAGAACCTTCTAGAAGGAAAGTTTCTACCAGGGGCACCCGGGTGTGGATGGGGACCATCTCCAGCAAATCAGGGCTGTTTGGGGGACTAGCACCCAGAAAGCACTCCATAAACGTCAGCTCTGGCCGTGCACGCCCGTTCCCGATTCCGGGCCCTTCTGGGCACTTCACTTGCAGCTATCAAGTTATTTTGCTGTGGCAAGTGGCACAAGGAGGGAGGACTGCTGTTATTTCTGGAAGCAAAGGTCCGTGGACTCTGGAGTGCAGAAATACCCCATTGCATTTCTGTGGCACAGACACGGATGCCCCTGGATGTCCCTCTCGAGGGTGTGGGGGGCCAGCTCCTTCAGAGCCGCACGCGGGCCGGTGCGCCCGCTGGGGACCAGCGCGACCTGCTGTCTTCCTTCAGGCTTGTCCGTGACACTCTCTCCATCACCATCTTTGAAACCACCCATCCTTTTCAGGAAAAAGAAAAAAAAAAAAAAACAACAACGCTGTAGTCTGACATTCCAAGAAGAAACTCAACTGTGCTGGTCCCCTTCCAGGGGCCACTCCGGGGGACAGGGGATCGCAGAACTAGCGGCCGGCCCTCCGACGCTGACATTTTCCTAGGATGTACTTAAGTCTGGCTTGTGTTGCTTTCTGTCTCCACAACAATTACCAAGATTTATTTTTTATTGCTCTAGCTAACTCTGCCAGGACCACACTTCCTTTTTCTTCTTAAAGGAACAGCCGTACGAACGGAAGGGCCTCGGAAGTGAGACGTTTCAGTCGCAGAAATGAAAATAAACAAGGCAGCGCGTCTCTTCTGGAGACAATGCCAAAGGGGCTTCTGGCTCTTCTCTGCTCGACAGATGGGTTCACCCAGAGACACGGCCGCCGTCCCCAGGCGAGGCTGCGTTGTTAAAATTGTCCTTCCCAAGGGGTTCCTCAGAGCACCCGCCCGGAGCTCAGAAGGCACTCTGTCCTTGACACTGGGCCCCCGATCTCTTGAGTGGTGACAAATATCGAGTCAGGGGGTACGTGTTTCTCCGAGCTGATGTGGTTTTCCAGGATGACGGTCCAGAGGTGAAGGACCCTTTTATGGTGTCCGGGTGGTCTGGGAGGGGCTTGCCTGTGTCCTTCCCGGGAACCCCTTTGCTATGAAGACAGAGGAACCTGGGGTTGCCCTGCGGGGCTGTTCCAGCGAGGTGACACCAGCGTCATGGCCAGGGTGTCATTCCTGCTGCTCCGGGTCCAGGCTGTGTGGCCCTGGAAGGTTGCTCCTCATCTCTGAGCCCCAGTCACGTGGCTGGAAAGCACTTGCCTCCCCGGGCTGCCGTGAGGAACCCCGGAGACCAGGGATGGACATGGGCTTGCGTGCCTGGCAGCTGTACCTGTGGTCGGCTGTTCAATGGTCCCGCGTGGAGAGGGAGAGAGGGTCCTGGGTTATCCGGGTGGGTCCAGCGTAGCCAGAGGGGCCTTACAAGAGGCACAGGAGGTCAGAAAGAAGCGAGGCCAGAAGCAGAGGCCGCGGTGATGGAGGTTACCGGCCAAGGACGGCTCGCAGCCTCTGGGTGCTGGAGAGCAAGGGGACGCCTTCTCTCCGGAGCCTCCAGAAGGAAGCAGCAGCCCTGATGATACCTTGACTTGAGCCCCGTGAGCCCCGCCCGTGTCGGACTCCCGGCTCAGACTGTGGAGGGACAAGCGTGCGTTGTTCGAAGCCACTGAGGTTGGGGCCATTTGGTGCCGCAGCCACAGGAGGTGAAGACAGTGCCCGGGGCCGCCATCACCATGACCGATAATGGCAGAGAGCAGATTGCTCCGTGCTGTGCCTCCTCGCCAGGCGGTCCTCCCCAGGGTCTATGTGGGCCTCCAGCGGCCCGAGGCTGCCATTCGTTCGTTCGTTCGTTCGTCCACTCATTCATTCTGAGCTCCCACAATCTGCTGGAGACACCTTGCTCAGAACCGACCCCTCAGGCTCCCTGCCTCTTCTCCCTTCCCCCACCCCAGATCTGTGTCCAACCCCACAGCCGGAGTGACCTGTGCTGTAACCCGGGGCCTTCCTGTGTTCCAGCCCTGGCACCAGAGCCCGGAACCCCCGCCACCTGGCGCTCACCTCCCCTGGCAACCTCTGGCACATGGTAGGTGCTCAGAAAAATCTCTTGTACTTAAGGGACAAAAGATCTTCGCCTGCTCTGTTCAGGGCTGTGGTCTGTTCAACCCGGAGCAGCATGTGGCTTATTAGAGGACCCCGCGAACACCTGATGAGTGAATAGTGGGGGGCGTGCGCCCACAGGCCTGCAGAGGTGAGCGATGCCCTCATGGCCCCAGGGGAGGGAGGCTCCGGCCGCTCTGAGGTCTCCCCCGGCAGCCTCCCAAACACATGTCTGTGTGAATCAGAACGTGACTGACACAGAGAGAGAGAGAGAGGCGGTCAAAAGGCCACGAGCCAGCCGTTGTCCCTCAGCTTTTCCCAGATGAGGCTGAGCAAAATGTCTTCTGCCCAGGTCTGGCCGTGGCTGGTTCTGGTGACCGCTGTGGGTCAGGCAGGGTCTGCACACCGAGGGCTGGGGGGCACCGTCTTCCCAGCAGGGTCTCGGGGCCGGGAGCCTCGTGTGCAAGGAGAGAGCCCCATCTTCTCTCGGCGGTGTGTGCCCACGGCCTGCACGAGGCCCCCGCTTCCGGGCTGCGTGTCGGGGACCAGGCTGCTCCCTGTGGCTCCTGCCGGCGGCCAAGGTCAGGGGAGGAGGCTCCGCCAGGGCGACACAGGTCGGGGTGTCCCTGCACACCCTCCTGGGCACACACACCTGGCTAAAGGAAGAGGGCCGAGCCCTTGGGCCTCTCGAGAGGGGCGGCCGAGGGTGCCTGGCTTCCTGCTGGGAGTGCGTGTTCTCGGGGCCGTGGGTGGGCTGCCCGCCTGGCCTGCCCAGCGCCTGGAGGGCCTCCTCCAAACAGGAGCCTTGGCCACTGCGTGAAGGGGGCGGGGCAGGCGGCGCGGAGATGTGTCATCTCGGGGGCTCCCGATCCAAGGTTCGGTCACGTTCTGCGGTGCTGTGGGTGTGGACGCGTAAATCCTGGGCGGACGAAACTCCACCCCGACATCCCCCTTGAGACGTACGCTCCTCCAGAGCCGCTGCCACGGGTGGCTCCGTCCACTATTTCGGAAGGACTCTCTGAATTTTCCAAGCACTTCACGTGTTCCACTGTCTCTACATTTGCCGTAAGTGTGAAACCCGCGGAGTCGGGGAGGCAGGTGTCGTTGGTAGGCTCCTGTGTCCCAGCACCCCCAACCGGTGGGGGCTCGGGGGATGTTTGCTGAGCGACCCAACGCAAGGCCTGTCTCCCGCGTCCTCAGTCAGACTGTGCGTCCGCCCAGGACAGCGGCGCGGCGGCCAAGGCCAGGCCCGGGGCACACACTCAATAAATGCTTGGGAAATAGAGTCACTCCTTGGTCCAGCGGCGGAGTTTCCTGTGAGTCAGTAAATCATTTTAACTAACGAAGGAGCGGCAATCCCAGAGGAGCAGACGACTCAACTATGCAGATTATTCCTGAGTTTCTAAAAAGTGTCTCTTTAAAGAAGGAACGTCCCCCGGGGGCTCCTGCCTCTCCAAGAAGGCCCACTTCCCACTGTCTTAAGCAGCTCGTTTTGGCCCTGAGACAAGATTCGGTTGGTAGTTTTTTAACAAATAATGTCTGGTATTGCAAAAGTTAGCCCTGAAAATCTTCACAGAAGTAGAAGGAATTAAGGCAGATAATCCAACAGCCACAGACGAGCAGGATGTTACTTCCTTCTGCTCGTTGTGTGTCTATTTTTATGTGCTGATAACCAAATTTAAGTACAGCCGGGTTGCTGCTTCGATTAAGCAGAAATCCATCTTGAAAGCGTTCTCTAGTTTCCAAGCCCTTGGAAACCCCCGGGGCTCTGGACGGGCCTGGGCCTGGGGCAGGAGGGGCGCAGGGCCAGGCTGTGCCAGGAGCACGAGCCTCAGGCGCCCTCGAGGAGGACGCCGCTGGCACGCACCTGCCGAGACGCCCGTGCCCCGGCCCGGCTGCTCTGCGGCCCGGACTGCTGACCCCCATCCCGGGGAGTGGCTCCGGGCCGGCTGGGATCTGGGACGAGGCCCCCGGTGTTTGGGAGGGAAACCATACATCCCGACGGCTGGATGCGCTGGGGCCGATTCAGGCTCTGTGGTGGGAGCTGCTGTTATTTCAAAGAGCTAAGAGAGCTGTTTTGTTTTTCAGACCGTGTCTCTGGAATTGCCTCCTTTAAAAAAAAAAAAAAACCATGTCTCTGAAATTGTCTCCTTTAAAAAAAAAAACAAAACAAAACCGTGTCTCTGGAATTGTCTCCTTTAAAAAAAAAAAAAACTCTGATTTTATCCCAAAGTGGACGTTCCAAACCCCAAACCTCTAATCCAGGCTCGCTTGAAGGCTCCTGCCCTGGCCGGGAGCTGGCGCCGGGTTCGGGGCACCGGCGGGGAAGCACAGAGGCCGCCCGGTTCAGCCCGCCGCAGAGCCGGGGCTGGCGGGGTGAGCCCTCCAGGGAGCCCCTCGTCTGCGGCGGGCCCTTGGGGGGTCTGGGGGTGGGGAGGCCAGGGAGAAGGGCTGGGCAGGAGGCATTTGCTGAGGGGCACGTGTCTTCCAGAAGGCAGCCATCAGTGTCCAAGAATGCCACAGAGTGCCTTCCAGAATTCTATCTTCCGAGTGTGTGGGGAGGCTCACCCTTGGCTGACACGCTGGGAACGTCGTGAGTGCTGCGTCTGGGCTGGCACTCACCGCCCCCGACGAACGGGAGAGCCCCCGCCTGCAGGCCTGGGGGCGGGAGGGGAAACAGTAGGCCTCCTCCCAGCCAGGGACCCCTCCTCCCGCCGCCCCACCCCACCGACCCTCTGCTGGCCTCCCCCCGCTGCCGCACAGACCAGGACCGAGGCTGCCCCTTCTAGCACATTTCTGTCGCCCTTCAGGTCCCGGAACAGCGACATTGCTGTCTGGTGGCTGGGTGGAGTGCGGCTGGCCACTAATTGCTAGGTCAAGATAATGCTGGGTTGCCAGTCATTGAGGCCCTACTGTGTGGCCAAGTTCAGCGTGGGCGGCCTTGTACGTGCCGCCTCAGTGACTCCTCACGGCAATGCTGCGGGGCGCTCCGTTTTCCCGATTGGAAAGACTGAGGCTCCGAGAGGCGGCCGTCACCTGGCTGGAGGGGGCAGGGCAAGCCTAGGGCTCGTGGGTTCCCTTTATCTTGCACCACGTTACCTTTAGTGTTTCGCGGGTTGGAACGTGTTCCCCCCCCCAAAAACATGCGTGTACCCTGACCCCTGGCACGGGTGAATGGGACCTTATTTGGAAAACACTTCTGTGCAGATGTCATTAAGGATCTTAAGATGAAGTCACCCTGGTTTTAGAGCGAGCCCTGAATGCAATGACAAGCGTCCTTATAAGGGACAGAAGAGGAGGTGACAGGCCATATGAGGACCACGCAGAGACTGGGATGGCATGTGCACAAGCTGGGACTGGCCGCTGCCACCAGAGCTGGACAGGCACCAGCCAGAGCCTCCCGAGGGAGCCAGCCCTGCCCACGTCTGGATTCTGGACTTCTGGTCACCAGAGCCAGGAGGCAGCAAAATCACGTTGCTTTCAGCCACCAAGTTTGTGGTGGTTTTCTTCCCAGCAGCCCTGGGAGACTAACACAGCTGCCCTGCGGGCTGGCGGCCTCCCCACGGTCCATCTTCCTCGGTCTAGACGAGCCTGTGGGGCTCTGGTGCCGGGTGGGCGCCCACGGAAGGGGAGCCGCGCGGGTTCCCAGCATCTCGGGGCTCCCCCACGTGCAGATGTCCTCCCTGGATGGCTCCCTGGGTCCTTGGTAGCATCTGAGTGCCCGTGTGCGCGTGTCACCCCCATTCTGCTGTCCACGGATACCCCAAGAGCCGTGGTTCAGCCCAGCGCAGAAAAGTCGTCACCCGTGACTTGGCAAATCTTTACCGAGTGTCCTCCGTGTGCGAGGCCCCGATCCAGGCCCTAGGATACGGCAGCCAGGAACACAGGGTCCCCACCCGCGAGGGAGTGAGGACAGAGGGAGAGTCACACAAGGAGCAAGAAAGGCGAACGAAACGGAGCCGGGGGCAGAGGGGGCGCACGGATGGAGACGGGGGCAGAAGCCAAAGGGCAGGCACGCGGCGACGCCCTCCCGGCTGGCTCACTGACTCCGCCAGAAATGCTCACGGGTCTGCCTCACGGATCGTGACTTTACCGGCGGAGACCCCGAGGCCCCGGGGAAATGCAGTCGCTCGTACAAGGCCACGGGCTCCGTGCCACTTTTTCCAGCCCCTCCCCACACGGTAATCCAGGGCGACAACAATCACTTGTGTTGTGCACGGGTCTCGGGGTGGACGGCACTCGGCCGGCAGCCTCCGGCAGTTGCGGGCGGTTGGGGGTTGGTCTGCGCCGGGGGAAGAGTCCCTCACGGGGCAGGTGCCTGGGCGGGGGCGGGGGGGACGAAGCAGCCGGGGCTGGAACAGCTGGGTGTCTCCAGCTCTCTTCCCTCTGTCTCTGTCTCCCTTCCTCTCTCTCCAGACCCCACGCCAGCTCTCGGTCTACGTGTGGCTGGATTCTGGGCATCGTCTGTGCCAGTCAAAGGCTCCCGGGGCAAGCATCCCAAGCAGACCAACGAGGCTGCCTGGCCTTCTTGAACGGCCCCTGGAGGTCGCTCCGAGCCACACGGGCCACATGACCCAGATGCAGTCATAAAGGCTCATACCGGTTGAGGTGAGCTGCTCGGCCGTCGGGCTGAGTCTCGGGCACAGCCGGCCCCTCCCCGCTCTCCCACGCCGCACCCAGCCAGATCCTCTGCCCGGCTGGCTCTCCCTCCCCAGCTCTGCAGCCTGCTGCCCCAGGACACCAGCGAGGACGAGGACGGTCCCACTACGGAGCAGACCCGCTGGTTTGGCTGCAGAGGCCGGTGCCCCACACCCACCACTGCTGCCCCCCCCCCCAATGTCTGCCCTGCCGTGTGAACACAACTGCATCCTGGGGGAGGACGGGCCTCCCTGGGTCCATGATCTTCCCGAGACACAGCCACGGAGTCGTCAAACTTCCTGAAGCAACGCTTGTTCTAATGGAGTGTATTTTGGGTGTTGGAAATACAAACCTCAGTGCTTGACCAGGTGTGTCCGTGGACACATCCTAATAGCACAAAATCCACCGTGCGTGGATCTCTACCACGGGTTTATATTTTTAACATTTACAACCAATAAACGTTGCCTCCAACATCAACACAAGAAAAGGAAGATCATAAACCCTTCCTTTCCGGTAGTGAAGGGAGTGGAGTCCCAGGCCGCGATGCTCACCGTCCTCTTGTACAGCAACCGCGAGCGAATGCCTGCCCCGGGCCAGATTCTGGGCTGAGCCTTTCGCATTTACCATCTCATCACGTCCTCAGACAACACTATCGTTGTCATTTCCGTTTGAGACCGATTGGCCGTTTGCTCAAGGTCACGTGTCAGCAGGAGACAGAGCCGGGGCCCGAATGTCCCGGTCCCCAAATGGATATTTCACGTGATCCAATCCCTGTCATGAAAGCTCTTCTGTCAGGACGCAGAATATTCCCAAATCAACCTTCCCTCAACATCTGCTTGGGATGCCTCCCCTTTGAAAAATTCACTCTGCCACGTGTAATTCGGTGGCACCTGGCAGAGGGGTCTGAGGAAATTGGCAGCTGGCAGGTGAATTTGTCCTGGAGCTCAGCCATGGGCCAGGGAGGGACAAGCGAGGTGGTTCTCCAGGAGTTTCGTGGACCCAGGGCAAAGAGGAAGAGCAAGTACCCCCTCCCGGAGAGAGATTCCCAACAGGAAACAAGGGAGGAGCCAGAGAGCCCACGGTGGGTTCTCTGAGCGGATCGATACCATCCAGAAACACCTAGCCGGGCTGATCAGGAAAGAGCAGAAATGATGCCGGTTACCAGTATCGGGGACGAGAGTGTGGACGCGACCGCAGGTCTCACGGACAGCGTGGAGGGAGTGGGCAGTCTGCTGGAAAGACACAGGCCACCATGGCTAACGCTGGAGGAGACAGGGGACCCCAGGAGTCCTATCCCACTGAAAAAACTTCCCACAGAGAAAATGCTAGTCCCCTGTAGCTTCACTGGAGAAGTGTACCAAACAGTTAAGGAAAGCAATTTTTTTTTTCCAATTTTGCACAGACTTGTGCAGAAAACTGAAAGGGAAGGATCATTACTCAACTCATTTCATGACCTGGCACCACCCTGATACCAGATCTGGACAAAGAAATGGTAAGAGGACGGAACTACGGACTAATATTCCTCATGAACACAGAAGCAGAAATTCTAAACAAAATCTAGGAAATCAAATCCATCGATACACTCAAAGGACTCGAAGAACTCAAAGTTCTGCCCCAGAAGATCGGACTCATTGATTAGAAAGTCAGTGAAACTCATCATTATTAACAATCTAACGAAAGAGTCAGGTGATCATCTCCAAAGAGACAGAAAAAAACATCTGGCAAAAGCTGCCACCCATTCCTGGTTTACAACACTCTTAGAGAACAGTGGATGGAAGGAAACCTCCTCACCCTAATAAATACGAACTATCCCACACGTCAGAGTTAACTCCAAACGGATCACAGATCCAACTGTGAACCCTGAAACTGTAAAACTTCTTGGATAAAGGAGCAAACAGGTGGCCTGTTAGACAAAGACTTCTTAGGTCCGCCATGTTCTGTAGCTTGCAGATGGGCGTGACCTACAAACGGATAATGGAAAACTCTGCAGCGTCTCAAAATTCAAACCCCCTGCTGTTCCAAAGCAAAGTTAAGACAATGGTCAGACAAGCTCCATGTTGAGAGAAGATGTTTGAAAGATCACGTGTCTGGGGCTCCTGGGTGGCTCAGTCGGTTACGCGTCCGACTTCGGTTCAGGTCATGATCTCGCGGTCTGTGAGTTCGAGCCCCGACTCGGGCTCTGTGCTGATGGCTCGGAGTCTGGATTCCCCGTCGGGTTCTGTGTCTCCCTCTCTCTCTGCCCCTCCCCTGCTCATGCTCTGTGTCCCTCATTCTTAAAAATACATAAATGTTAAGAAAATTTTAAAAAAGAAAGATCACATTTCAGATAAAGCACTTTTATTCGGAATATGTAAGAATGCTTGAAACCCTGTCGTAAGAGAACCAGCAACTCGATGTAAGCAGGGGCAAAATATTTAAAGAAGTGCATCACGGGAGAAGATCTGTGGATGGAAAATAACCCCCAAAGAGACGTCCCACATGGTGAGTTGTTTGGGAAATGCAGATTTAAACCCCAGTGAGGTGCCTCCACACCGCTGGGTAGGCGGCCACGATGAGAGTCTGGACACACCCAAGCTGGCCAGGGTATGGGGGGCAGGGGCGCACGTGTCAGTGGGAGTGCAGAACGGAGCAGCCACTTTGACGTCCAGAACTTCCCTGCGATTCTCGTGTAGAGTTTCCACCTCTCCACTTGCGTTGCCCACCTGTTCCTGCATGCCGTGCACCTTTGTCCGCGGGAGCCCTTCGCACCCCAATCGTGGTTATTATAAGTGCCCCGCTCTCTCACTCTCCCTCAAGTCTGTGTAAATCCGAGGCCTGTTCTGAGGCTTGCTTTGTCCCTCGAGCATGTGTTTTCTTGCCTTTTCAGATGAGTTGTCATTTTCTGTTGAAAGCCAGACACGGCGTGTCGGGTCATAGAAACAGAGGGAGATAGTGTGAGGTTCCGGGATGATCTGGCTGGGAGCTGGGCTGGGCTCAATGTTCCTGCGGCTGCAGGTGCTTCGGCTTCAAACTCTGTGTCTCCACTGCTGCCCGTGGGCTTCCCTAACAGTTCTTCCTCCCGTGGGGTCTGTGTCTTACAGCTTCTCCACTGCAATACGCTGATTCTCTACCGGAGGCTGTGGGGTGGTGGTAAGGTTTGGGGAGGGCGTTGTTGCATAAATTCATGATTCAATCTCAGTCTTTCAGTGGGTCTGTGTCCTTGGGCTGTGACTGTCTCAGAAGTTTCAAGCTTATTTTCCCTCCTAAGGTGAGACCGGAAGGCTAGAATCGTAGCCCGTCCTCCCCCGAAGAGACAAACATCTGGTAGTCTCTGGTCCCGGAGGGTAGGACTTCGTTGCGCAGAATGCTCTGGGCGTGATTCAAAATGGCGACTTTCCCCTTCGCACTACAGAGTGACGAGGGGATCTTCCTCAGTTCTTCATGGCGAGACCCTGGTGGGGTTCCTGGGGTAGAACCCACGAGGGTACAAAAGCCTCTAAGACTGCACCCCTGGGACTTTCTCGTCCTCACACTAACTGACGCCTGGCCTCCAGCAAGTTGTCTGGTAAATGTTCCCATGAGTTTACGGCTCCAGCAGCTTCTGTTCCAAGGACGCAGACCTTGTTTGCGACTCTGACGGTTTGCCCTGTGATCCTGTTCTCTGATATGTCTGAGAAAAGTCATTGGCTTTTGGGTTGTTAGGCAAGAAGGGGAGTGATTCCAAGCTTTTTACATGTCAGACTGGAAACCGGAAGTCAGTACACGACCACTTTGGAAAACAGTTTGCCAATCTCTTAAGAGGTTAGATGTATACCCACCATATGATCTGGCCATTCCACTCCTAGGCATTTACCCAAGATAAATGAAAGCATATGCACGTAGCAGTTTTATTTATAATAACCTCAGACGTCCATGAACACACGAGTGGCATATCCATATACCAGACTACCACTCAGCCCTTAGAGGCAGAATGAACTATTGGCACGTACTACAACATAGGTATATCCCAAAATAACTATGCCAAATGAAAGAAGCCAGACAAAAAAGAGTGCAGGGTTTATGATTCCATGCACAGAAAATTCCAGAACTCCATAGTGACAGAAAACAGACCAATGGCTGCCACGGGATCAGGGCACCGATAGGTAGGGGAGTAGGAGGGACAGATTGCAAAGGGCCACGAGGAAACTTTGGGGGGATGGCTATGTTCATTTTCTGGATTGCAGTCACAGTTTCGCAGGCATGTATATTTGTCAAAACTTATCAACTGCTATGCTTTAATGCGTGCGGTTTGTTCTATCCCAATTATACCTCAATAAAGCTCTTTTTAAAAAAAGAATCTGAACAAAGAAACATCACCCTCTGAGAGACTGTTTTTCTTTTCTAACAGGAAGGCACATGAGAAGTCAAATCGAGTCTAGACAATAGAGATGCCCGACTGTGTTTCCCGGCCCTGAGGCGGAGTGCCGTTCACAAACGTGGCTACCCTGGCATCTCGAGGTCACAGTCTTCCACGGCTCGACTTGCCTTTGTCCCTTCCACGTGAATCTGGGGGCCTGGGACCGTCAACCGAATATAGTGGAAGTCAAGCTGCATGATGTCCGAGGCCAGGTCCTAACGGGCCCCCTGGCTTCCCCTGGTTCTCTGGAGACTCCTGCTCTGGGGGAAGCCAGACCCTGAGCAAGAAGTGTGGCCCCTGAGACCATCGTGCTGGAGAGGCCACGTGTGGGCCGGTGAGTGACCATCTGGTGCTCACATTCACGGCTCAAACTCCAAGCCCAGGGCTCCGGTCTCAGGGTATCTCGTGCCCGCTGGGCCGCGTGTCAGCCCCTGCTCAGTTCTGTCCCCTCTTAATGGGTCCACGACAATCTCAACCATCTAGGCTGCTGTTTTCAATTCAAGTTGTCGATCTTCCAAAAGCAAATCTACTTATTAGAATAGTGTGATGGGGCCTGTATGTATGAGTGTTCAGTGCCAGTTCAAGCAATCTGCTTTCAATCTGGCAGATAAATCCCACCTGTGTGCCGTATGACCACGACTTTGTCTTTACGGCATTACCCCAAGCAGCGAGTCTTTAAAAAAGTTCTAGAAAGAGCGCAACATGCTCACCCACGTGTATTTCCTTTCAGTTTCAACCTGTGCAGTCTGAACAGCCCCTGTGAGTATCTGCTGTGTTACTGGTTTCCTTCTTCCCCTTTGATGCCAGGGACCTCGGTAGACCAGTAAGCCACAGCTGGGAATGCATTCAGAGACCATTAGTACAGGAAGCACGGTGGAATCCAAGGAAACCATGAACCAGTGAGTTGGAAAACAGTCTATGAAAGGCCTTTTCAGGCTGTTTCTTTCAGGAGGAGTTTGTTTTTGGATTAAAGGAGTTTATTCTATTCAGGTATTCACGAATACCCAGGCTCTCTGCACCAGCTGGAATGTGGAAACCCCTCAGTCATAATCAATTGCCGTAGAGGGGACTGGCATGTTCCGACCGGGGAATACATGGATGAAAGAGGTGTAATTAGGTGACGCGCCTTCAAAGGAGATGAAAAGCCCAAAACATCCTCAAAAACGCAGGCAAAAAAATACCCCGAGATCACTACGCTCTTTATTTTGGAAGTAGCAGCTCCCATAAAGGACTAGGTGTCAACGGCATGGTGTGTAGTGAGGTCTTGGCCTGGGTTTCTTTCTTTCTTTCTTGTTTCTTTCCCCGCTCGGGGCAAAAAATGATGGAAATGTCACTCCTGCAGTCCCTCCACTCCCAGCAAATGCTGTCAACGGCTCGCTCTTTTACCGGAGACTCTGAGCCACGCCGATGCCTTACCGGGCGTCCACCCACGGGTAGGACAGGGGGCCCAGCGCTTGGCGGCATACCTGTTTGAGCCCCCTGCCCCTGCCGCGTGCATCACAGCTTGCTCTGAATGGCTCGTTTATATCCTTGACTCCTCTGGTTAACAAACAGCGCCCTTTCTCTGCTGATGTTGCCAAGAAAACACACCAAGTTCCGCCATCTTCTTGACGTTCCTTCTCCCTGGACAATTCTTATTCTCTGATCTCATCGGATAGAGGAGATTGGCAGATTCTGATCACGAAGGGGTTTTGCAGCCAGGGTCCCCCCTCCCGTCCCCCGCTCATTTTCAGACGAGAAGACGGAGCCCCCGGGGACCGTGTGTGACTTACTCTGAGGAGCAGGTCCAGAGCCAAAATAGAAACTGGGGGGGTGGGGTGGTCTGACCCCCAAGTGAGTACTTTTCCTACTGCTCAAACTACTCCTTCTCAACTTCCCTTTATTTTTAATGTTTTCATGGACATACTCTGACTGTGTTGTGGCACTCATTAACACATATTTAAATAATTATGGAAAAATCCGCATTTTATGCATCCTTAAGCACTTTGACCTCTGGGTTTCTGCAGCTGGATGTGATGGGGCGTCAGCTCTGGCACCTTTTAATTGGTGCTCTAACTGCTTCTTTGCCCCTGTGGTCTTGAAGCAGCCCGCACGGCACACCTGCCTTATTGAGCTCAGCGTCCCCAAAAACGCTTACACAAACACTTGGCTTTTTCTTCTTCTTCTCTCCCTCACCCCCCTTCTCCTTCCTGGCTGCATTCGAGAGTGCAGAATGAATGTGCTATTGAAGGCCACTTTGACAACACCACTAAATAAGGATTCCTCTTGGCTGGCAGAATTTTTCCAGTTCAGACCAGGGCTACACAGAAAGGGATGAAAAGTACCCATCAGCCAAGGCAGTGGTTATGGCTTGAGGTAGGAGGACACACAGACAGGGGCCATGCGTAGACAAAGAAGACATATATATCTATCTGCAGAAATGTATATGTGTATATTTAGATACCTATCTATCTACCTATCTATCTATCTGGCTCTTCCGCCTCAAGCCATATGTACGGCCAAGAATGGAATCGCACTGTTTTGTGTTGTGCTTTTCCAGAGTGCATTAGATTATGCTCATTTTCCTTATCAATCCATCTGAAGTTAATGGCATCACACTTCGTCATACGGATGCACCATCAGCTTTAAAACCAAGTGTCTACTGTTGAGCACACGGACCTCACGTCTCTGATGTATTTGTTTCATGGATTTCATTTTGGTGCTGTTGACAGCATTCCGTAAACATCTGTCATGCACACCTTTTTAGTCTAGTCCGAATATTCCCTTGGGACAACTTTCTACGAGTCTTATCCTAAAGGGCTCGGCACTCTTAAAACCTGGATACGTGTTGCTCCTGAGAAAGGTGGGGGCGGTTTAGAATCCCACCGCCTGTGTTAGGGGATGTGCCCTCTCCCCACGGCCTCTGTCAGTACCATGCATTGTCCTTAAAAGCGGTCTTTGTCTATAAAATTTTGAAATGTCCCATCGATTGAGGAGGTGACATATAGAACATAAGGAGAAGCAGGAGCAGGAGATCTGGATTCGATTGGTGAAGATAATTGTGGCCCTCATTTACCTGTCCAGGACTTTAAAAAAAATTTTTTTTTTTAAACGTTTGTTTGTTTTTGAGATAGACAGAATACGAGCGGGGAAGGGGCAGAGAGGGAGTCACAGAATCCGAAACAGGCTCCAGGCTCCGAGCTGTCAGCACGGAGCCCGACACAGCGCTCGAACCCACGGACGGACCGCAAGATCATGACCCGAGCTGAAGTTGGTCGCCCAACCGACTGAGCCCCCCAGGCGCCCCCACCTGTCCAGGACTTCTTTCTAAGCAAGTGCTAGATGGTTTTCAGTTGCCTGCCAGGTGCACTCTTCTGGTGCCCCAAGAGACAGTGAAGGATTCCCTTGCCCTCTGGCCTCCAGCTGAGTTCGATCAGTTAGGCGCTGGTAGGGGATGGGGAGTCAGGAGGAGAGTTATCCCCCTGGACCGCTTCCTGCATTTGCTATCTGGTCCTTGTTGGAGACACGACCGTCTACCCAACCAGCCAGGTCAGAAGTATGGCAGTCATCGAAGGTTCCTCCCTTTCCTGGTCGTCGCCCGCAAATAATCACCCACCAGGGTCCCTAAATCCTGCCTACCAAGGGTGTGTCGCCTCCTATGTACCCACCCCAAGTTCACCATTGCTAGAGCCTCCTAACTGGTCCTCAACTGCCATCTGGCACCAGCGTTCACCCCACACTCTGTCAAGTGCCCGTGGTGATCCTTCTGGGTGAAAAAAATCGATCCTGCTACTCATCTCTGAAATAAGCTTTAATGGCTCTGTCTTAGTTTGGGTTTTCTGAAAGCAGAGCCTGAGACAAGGACTTGGTATGGGTGGTTTGTTTGGAGGATGGGGCCAGGAAGCAGGAGGGAGCAGGGGAGTGAGACGAGAGAAGAGGAAACTGAGCAGAGCGCACTCAGGAACGGTCACTGTCGGGGCCACTGCGAATTGTCTGGGGGGCCTGGCATCCAACCACTCACCCCTGCCCCACTGGCTGAGGGTTAACCCTGGGACTTTAACTGCCCTGCACTTCCGGGCAGCTGAGGGGCCTTCCCTGGGCTGGAGATAGCAAAGTGGAGAGATGTGGGATGCTGGGGAGTGCCAGGAGCTGCCCATGACAAGGGTGCTGAAATCAGGCGGCTGAAAGGGTGGCTCGCAGGCGTCACAAGCATCTGCGGCCACCTCCACCTCATGGCCAGCATGAAGCCCTTCGTGACTCACCTCTTTTGTCTACCCTGCTTGTGTCCTGATGTCCATCTCCTGTGTTCAAGGCCACCATTAGCCCACGTAATGCTCGTGCCTGTCAGAAAATCACCTCTTCTAGGCAGCTTTGTATGTGTGCATCCTGATAAGCTTGGGTAGGCTGGAATCCACCCCACTGGCCTCTTGAGCTTGGCATCCTTGTATAGTACACACCCTGAACAACTGTATGGGGGTAGCCCTGAACATTAATCTCAGCCCAAGGAACCGCACAGCAGTCCCTGAATACACCAAACGGTTCACATTTCTACGACTCTCTGTACTGTTCTTTGTGCTTAGAGCTTATTTGTCAAATATTCACTGAGCATGTACTACGGGCCAGTCACTCCTGGAAGTGCTGGGCATACAGCATAGCACAAAGCACACGTGAAAATGCCTGCCCACATAGAACTCACGCTGGAAGCGGGGACAGACCTCCAAAGAAATAAGTGAGGAGGCATATAGTGTGCTAGATGGCATCGTCGTCTGCCACCCGGGAAAAGAAAGCAGGGGTGGAGAGCACGGGGGGAGGGGCGGCAATACTCAGTCCAGGTCAGAGAAGGTGACACTGGAGTGAAGACCTAAGGCTGGATGAGTAGGAGAAGTGTTCCGGGAGGAGGCACGGCCAGGGCAAAGGCCCTGAGACAGCGCGCGGTGACGAGGACACATTCGGGCCGGAGCAGAGTGAGTGAGGGGAGAGCCAGGAAACGAGGTCAGAGAAGAAGGACGGGCAGCTCGGTGGATGGCGCGGGGCCTGGCCAGGGCCTCCGCCTCTACTCACCTCTACGCAGCGTGAGGGAGCAGGGAAGGGCTGGGGCACAGGAGGGGCGGAATCCAAGCCTCATCCTCACGGGACCCCTGTCTCTTCATGCCCCCCGCCCCCGACTCATCTCTATAAACCTGGCAGAAGCCCTTTCAATCCCCACCCTGCCCTGCCCCACACCCGGGGTGGCTCGCACCCTGCCCGTCTTGGTAGGTCCCGTGCTGTATCCCGACGGGAGGGCAGGAGAGAGACGGGAACCCCCACCGGGGCCTTGGGGACCTGCTCCACTGGCCAGGCAAATGGCCTCCCGATGAGACTCTTCCAGAATATCCATGGCGGAGCTCTTTGGACGCAATAGGGAAAGACACGCCTCCTTGAGGATGGGGGCACTGAAGGGTGCGAAGGTTTCCCTTGCAAGATTCAGTGTCCTGGTCTGTGAGGTGGGGGAATTGTATCTGCTGTGGCCGGGGCGGCGCTCTCGTTAGCATCACGAGCCGAGGGAGCGGCCCGGCGAGTCCCCGGGGCGGACCCGGATTCCCGTTTCCACACAACAACACGTAGCTTCTGGCACGAGCAGGACCACATTGTCCTTAAACTGCCTCCTTGACACGTCAGGAGGGGAGGTGAGGGGGAAAGTACTTCAACGAGGTGTTTTAGCAGAAGGCACACGGCGGGCTTTGAGGCTGGAGGTTTAAAGCCCCATCGGACACAAAGCCACAGCAAGACGCCACGGCAGCCCCGTGGGGACGATGGCTGCTATCTGCAAGGTGGGAGGTACCACGTGTTGGCGAGGTCGGGGAGGAAGCGGAGCTCTGGGAAACGGTCGGGCAAAGCCCAGCTGCTTACGCAAAGCCGCCGTGTGGCCCAGCAACCCCACTTCTGGGTCTACAACCCCCCCCCCAAGGTTGAAAGCAGGAACTCAAACAGGTATTTATACACCTATGTCCACAGCAGCGCTATTCACAATACCCAAAAAGGTGGAAACGGGGGGTCTGGGTGGCTCAGTCCGACTCTTGGTTTCAGCTCAGGTCATGATCTCACGGTTCACGAGTTCGAGTCCTGCTTGGGATTCTCTCTCCCTCTCTCTCTTTGCTTCTCCCCCACCCACATGCTCTCTGTCAAAGATAGAATAGAATAGAACGAAATGAAGTGAAGTGAAGTGAAGTGAAGTGAAGTGAAGTGAAATGAAATGAAATGAAATGAAATGAAAAGAAAAGCTGGGAGCCACCCAAGTGTCCATCAACAGATGAATGCATAAGCAAAACGTGGTCCATCCACACCGCGGAGTATTATTCAGCCATAAAAAGGAAGGAAACCCTGACCCCTGGAGGCACCCGGCGGACATTATGCCGAATGAAACAAGCCAGCTGCATAAACTACACGCACTATGAATCCATTTCTGTGAGGAACGGACAATGGTCAGACCCATGGACACAGAAAGTAGACGGTGGGCACTGGCAGCTGGGGAAGGGGGTGGGGAGTCGGTGTCCAGTGGGGACGGAGTTTCTGTTCGGGAGCTGAGAAAGTTCTGGAGAAGGATGGTGGGAATGGTTGCACACGAGTGTACTGAGAGCCACAAAACTGTACTGCCCCAAAATGGTTAAAACGGCAACATTTCACGGTACGTGAGTTCTTCCACAATTGGAAAACAGACGTGGGACAGCAGCTGGCGCCCGTGGGGGGGCCGCCCTCCCCTGCCGGGGGGACTCAGAGGGCAAGGAGAGGAGACAGGGAACGGCGACAGGAGCACTGTGCGGGCGCGCCCAGCAAGGGGGAGACCGCGCCGTGGACCCCATCGATCTGCGGGTGCAGGTGCCGTCTGCGGAAGCCGGAAGGCCACCCGGGGGACGTCGTCCTCCAAAGAGGCCTCGGGCGGCCAACGTGTCGACTCAGAGACCGCCGGTGGCAGTAAGAAAAGGTGTAACTGAAGTGTCATCTGAAAGCTGGTAGAGACTCAGTGACGCTTCAAAGGCGTGACACGGGGACCGGGCCGGGATGGCAGGGCACCAACGATACCCCTGGAGCCGGGGATTACGGCTTATGTTCCACCCTCGGCGCGCGAGAAGGGCACAGGCGGGAACTCACCCGAGCGGGGAGGATTGGGGGTTTGGCAGGGATGGCGACCGTCTCCCAGATCAACCCCAGGAGAGCCGAGATAGCCCTGAGCGGAAGGGACGCCCTCGTCCCCACAGCGGCGGGAACAGCAGGGCCGCGAACACAGGGAAGGAGGAAGCCCGGCAGGCAGTGTGGGGAACCTGACTCACGTGCCCCGAGGCCGAATGGAGCCGGAGACCGGAAATCCCCCACACCTGGGGCACTCTTACCCCAAATGTGGAGAAGGATGACCCCACGTCCCCAGAGTGCCCCGTCCGAGCAAACTCAGCACACGGCCAAGGAAACCAGGAATCCTACCATTCGGTGGTGTCTTTGTTGTTTCAAAAACGCGGCTCTGGAAACAAACTTGAACAGCCCATCAGGTGTGTATCTTCCCCCGCAGAGAGTAGCCCTGTTTTACGGGGAGAAGCCTTCGCACCTGCGGCCTTCACTCGCTGAGGCAGGACCATTTGGGGTGCCCGGATGCGTGAGCCCTGGGTGCTGGGGTGTTGGGGGAAACCACATTCCTGCCTCATGGAGCCATGGCCCTGGGGACGAGGCTGCCACAGCGCAGGGGGGCGCATGTGGCATTCGGGACCCTGGCTGGGGGTGGAGGAGGGGGTTCCCAGCGGGCTGATGCTGGAGCCCAGAGCTGAGGGTAAGAAAGGGGGCTGGGAAAGGCCACGGGGCATACTTGCTGTTGGTCTGGGGTGGAGGTTTAAGCAAGGGGGACCAGCTGAGGCTGGAGGGGACGTGGAGTGGGTGAGGGAGGGGTGGATGGGAAGTGAGCCCGAGCAGTCACCAAGGGCCTCCAATCGCTCCAAAGTGTCCGGGTCTTTTCTGGAGCCCGAGAGAAGCCTGGTTTGAAGGAGACACTGTGGGTTTCGTAACTCAGGGTCGTGTCTCCGGCTGAGACCCATGGGGTACAGATCAGGCAGGACAGGGAGGCCTGTCGGCAGCTGCTGGGACGTATGGCGAGCCTGTGCATCCGGGCACCCCAAATGCGTGACACGGCGAGGACCGGAGGGGGGGGGGGCCGTGAGGAGGCACATGGGTGGATGCAAGTGGAGGAGGTCTAATGAGCTTCCTAAGGCGCCTTCTCCAAGACGCTTTCACCAGAGTCATTTAGGGGGTAGCCCACACATTCTGTGTCAGCACAGGGGTGACCTGACCGTCCTGGGAGGCGGGGTTCCTGAGAGCACAGTACGCGGCAACAGAAAACGCAGATGTGGCTGCCTGCCGTCCCCTCTGCTGGAGCTACACAGGCCGGAGCCGGGGATGCCACATTAACCCTGTCACCGCCCCCCACCCCGGGACGGACAGCCACGGAGAGCCCTGGAGTCCAGAATCCACGTCGCTGCTGGTGAACCCTGGCCCGCGTGGCCCTGGCGTGGCTCGCCAGTTGCCGGCACAGATGCAAGGCCCCTCTGAGCCTGGACACCCCGTCGTCCCCATGTTGAGGCAGAGCTCGGTCCCTCCACCAGCGCGGCCCAGCGGAGGCCGGGCCACCAACCAAATAAGCCACCTGGTCCGCTGGTGTGGGGAGAAACGGACATCGCCACACAGAATCAGGGAAAGAAATGCAAATATAAAGAGCCTCCAAAGAGGCCAGGCCTTACCCTGGTGATTCCGATTCTGCACGTGTGTGGCGGTGCCTCCGTGTGGCTCCGGGGGGCTTTCTGGGGACACAGCCGGGAGTGACGCAGGGAGCCATGGCCGGGGGGGGGGGTGGGGGCTCAGACGAAGCCCCTCACCCGTCGGACCTCAGGGCTCTGAGTGTGATGAGTGTGGGGTGGCCCTTCCCACGGTGGAGGTCGGGGTCCGTTTCTAACCTGCTTGTCGGCAGGAGCAGAGGGCTCTGGGGAGGTCAGTCTGGAGCAGAGCCCAGGAGAGAGGTCTCGCGGAGGCAAGTGAGCTCGGACGGCCTCGAGCTTGGACGCTGGGGCCGCACAACCTGGCTCCAAACCCCAGCTCTGCCCCGTACGCTGCCAGGCCTCGCCGTCCCCCACGCCTCAGTTTCGCCGTCCGCAAGCGAGGGATAATGACAACGCCCGCCTCCTGCGGTGGGGAGAGGCGCCAGCTGTATGCGGAGGGTGTGAGGGATGTGAGCACAGAGCCGGCCCCACGGGCTGCTGGCTCCCGGTTTCGCCTCATTGCCTAGCACGCTGCCGTGTAGCCTGGAGTCGGGAGACACGAGTGTGCGTGCCGACGAACTGGAAGACCCACACGGCCCGGGTCGCACGGGGCCAGGCTGCTTGAAAGGGCCTGTCCTTCCGCTCTGCGGACCACTGGGTGGTTTTAACCTTTCGGCTTCTTTAAATAAACGCCGAGAGCTCCCGCTGCTCTGTGCTCCCGAGTGCATTCCGGCCGGGATCGGAACCGGGAAAGAAGAGGCCCGCTCTGCACACCTGCTCCAGGAAGCCCGAGCCGCGTCCCGCGCCGTGCCCACCAGAGGGGCCTCCTCTCTGAACGCGTGACTGTCTGCAGCCATGCTTCCCGTGCGAGGCGAGAGCGAAGGCCTTGGCTGGATGGAGACGTTGCCTTCTGGGTCACTCCCTTACTGGAATGTTCTGCCTCCTGCCAAAGATAGTCAAGTTAGGTCACATATCCCCTCATTCAAGAAAACAACAGTTTTACAGAAAAACCCCAGCACGGCCTTTCCTGGGCATAAACACGGCCGTGTCGCCCCAGCACATCTGTGGGCCGGGGAGGCGGCCTGGGGGCGATCTGTGTTTTGAATGCTCCCTCTTGGCAAGGGTGACAGCAGACTGCAACAGAATGCTCTCAACTGCAGGCATTTTCCTCGTCAACCTGAGCCTTCCGTCCCTACAATGGGACAAAAGTATCTGTTTACGGTTGTTGTGAACACAAATCCCGTAACACCTTCAAAAACAGGCATGTGGTGAGTGATGGGTAAATCGCTACAATTTACTGAGTGCTTATCATGGATAAGACTTCCTGGAACAGCTTTTCAAATCACCACTGGTTTTAATCCAAAACGTGAAGACCGTCTGGGGTGATGGTCATCGCCCCCACCTCATGGATGAAGAGTTCAAGGCACAGAGAGGTTAAGTAACGTGCCTGAGGCCACCCAGCTGGACAGTTCTGTGTGCTCACGGCCATCCCACATCCTCTCGTGTTACTTTCCTTCCTGTCGTTACATTACTCTTCCTATTTTTCGTCCCCTCCCTCCGCCACACCCCTGCCATCTGACAGCCCAGCAGCCTGGTGACCAGGCAGTCCCCGCTCTGGTTTCTTGTGCTCCCCCGCACCGGGTGCACGAATGATACGCATGAACTCGACCTTCCTGGGTGAACTGTGGTTCATGTTGCAAGGTCAGGCTCAAGCGTAGCCTCCCTTCTGAAAGCTTCCCTAGTCCCTCCAGTCGAGGTCACCGTCCCCTCTTCTGTGCCCCTCTTGGTGCCTGTTGTCTGCTGTCCCCAGCGTGTCCGATAAATAGTCACTATTTCTTCCTTCCCACCGGCTTGGCCACTGGGACATTAGCAACACGATGTGAGCGCTGTGCCCAGAGCACAGGGAGCTGGGCCACCCTGTCTTTCAGGACCTCAGCATTTCTCAAGAGCGCCGGTCGTGTGCTTCGTAGAATGTCACTCCACTTGGGCCTGTCTGAGGTCTGCCCGTGATGAGACTGAGGTAACCCGTTCCTGGCGAGAGTATCCCCGAAGGGATGTCGGGTCCTACTCAGAGCATCTCATCGGGGGCACGTGATGTCTTGCTCCTGGTGATGTTACCGGAGCTCTTTGTTAAGGTGGCACCTCCCAACTCTCTCCACTCTAAAGGCCACATGCTATCGCAGCGGCCAGTTGACATGTCTAGACCGAAACATGGATGGAATCCTCTAGAAGACAGGGTCCCTGTCCATTTTCCTCATGACTGTATCCCTGGCACCTGTCAGCATATCTTCTACTTTGTTTTTGCTCAACAACATCCTATTAAATGAACGAAAAAGCATGAATCAATCTTCAAGGAGCTGATATTCAGGGATTAATGGGTTCAGACTAACTATCCTGGCTGGAAAGGTTTAGGCGAATGGCGGTACCCACGCCTCCCGTGTTTCCTATATCTTATTTAATCTAATATTTACTTTCTCTTTTCTGCCTTCTGATTCTGTATCTTATCCCACGGCTGAATGAGATGCTTCATCTGTAGGATGCTTGACTTATACAATTTTGGAAGGCCAAGTAAAAAGCAAACTTTACGTAAGCAATATAAAAATTGATATTTCTTACTGACCCATTTTCATGGAGGTCCACATTTTCTCCCACCAGCCATCCCCAATGTCTGAGAGGGAAACTGGTTGGACCCTAGGGCCACCCACGGAAATGGGAAGGCAGAGCAGGTATGGACATTACTTTTCTGTGTTTCTGACAGTTTTGTCAAGACCAGAACTGTAGGTTCCCAGGCTTCCCATTTGCCACGTTCTTGGTCTCCGTTCCCATAAAAGTCCCAATCTACTCACGGCGAAGCATATATGAAAAGCAACTAAGGAAAAGAACTCCATCGATCCCTTCCTCCATCCCTCCATCCCTCCATCCTTTATCCTCCCATTTTTCCATGTACTCATCTATCACTCAATCCACTCATCCTGTCTTCCCTTCCATCCACTCATCCAGCTTTTCCTTCCTCCCTCCCTCCTTCCCTTCTTCCCTCCTTCCCTCCACCGATTCTTCTTCCCTCCCCATTTCCTCCCTCTCTCCACCTATCCTTCTGATGTTTAGGGCAGCCATTTGACCCAATTATGGCCAACAAGACATAAGAAGGCTGCTTCTGGGTTATGCTCCCCCCACCCCTTACGTAAGGGAGACACATTCAAACAGAGGTCTCTTTTTTATCTCCCTCCTTGGGACACTGTCAGGAGAGGACATGACGCTTGGAAATGCTTCCAACTGGAGTGGAGGTTTCAAGTGGTGGAGCTGTGATTCACTCAGGACGGGCGGGAAGGGGCTATTCCAGGTGCTAAGCAAGGGGCCGGAGAGAGCAGGGCTCAGATGGGAAATAGTGGACGTGCACCTCCCAGCTCCAGAGCAACACGCTCTCGGCTGTGATCTTCTTTCTGCCTGCAGACCCCCAGCGGGTCCCTGGCATTAAAAGCAGGAGGCCTCCCAGCCTCATCTTAGGGACACATTCAGGGGCAAGGTGGGTCTTGCTTCTCTCCGTGATGTGGAGAACTTCTGGCCTTTGATATCTGTCCTGGACTCCTGTTTCCTGCTCTCCACGGTCTGGGGGTGGACAGAGGGGGACGACGCCCTCCCTGGCTGCCCCCCTGGCCTGCGGCCTGATAAGGGCAGCCATCAAAGGCCGACGGAGGAGAGCGGCAGAGCTCACGGTCCCTCCCTGCTGCTGACAGATTAATCGCCCACGGAAGCAGCTGGTGATGCGGCCAGCCCCGTGCTGCCACCTCACAGCACCTGGCTCTCCCTGGGACCTTGGCAGGCAAGGTATGGGAGGAGAAGTGTGCTGAACACACAGTTGACAATGGGGTGAGGGAATCCCTGAAAGGGGAGCAGTAATGAAAATGGCCAGGGGCACGGCCCCCAAACCCTCTGCTGGGCAGGACGAGCCAGAGGCAGAGTGGACTCACCGCCCTCCGGGGGACCAAGGTTAAGGGAACAAAGGACAAAAGCACCTTCCGTGACGCTGACCGCTCCGTTCCCTTCTCGTGGAGCCGGAAGATGGAGGGAAGGGTTTAGATGCTCACCACGCGCCAGGTTAGCCCTCTGTGGCTCGCTGACTTTGGAAATCCCACGAGACGGAGGTGTTTTGTCAAGAGGTGAGAAAGTACACTTGTAAGGGAAGCAAGAAGGCTCTCCGTGACCAGCAGGAGGCACGTCCCTTGGGTGCTGGGGCTCCCGTGTGCCCGTAATGGGATTCAGTGAGCCGGGAGGCTGCCGCGGGCATCCCTTCTCAGCCCCGCCTGTGTCCCTCCCGCCAGGGCACCCATGCAGGCACAGGTGTGGAGGGGCTTGGGAGATTTGTTTTGCTCCCCCCCCCACCACCCCAGCTTCCCCACTACCCTCTTGCCAATCAACCCCCGGGAGAATTACCTCCAGGTGCAGACTAACCACTGCTGGGTCCCTCAGGGTGAGATGCTGGCCCCGGGGCCCGAGAGTGCCCTGGCCATTCTCTCACCCGGGCTGGGAGTGGTGGGGAGGGACTCCTTGGCCCCGGGGAACGAGGTGGTGATCACAGGACACTGTCCCACCTGAGTGCCTTAGTCCCCACTGCTCTGATGCGCTGGAATGCTCTCCCTCCAGAACCCTGTGTGGCTGCCTTCTTCCTGCCTTTCAGGCCTGGGCCCAGGTGGCACCTCCTCCCGAGGAGCGGTGTAGATCCCGACCCCAGCCCCGGCAGAGCTTGTTGCCTGAATCGCCGCCGTGACAGTGAGGCTTGAATCGCCACCCCACCTCACGTGAGGACGGGCTTCCCCGCCCCCACCCCCTCGCGCTGCACCGGAGCCCGGCCTGCTGACGTGCGCTCGGCAAACGGGGGCTGTTGGGACGCTGCCACGAATCATGGCTTCCAAATCAATAACGTGAATTCCACAGCAAAGGGGTCTGGGCCGAGAGGGAGCACTGCTGGCTGCTTCTGAGCCCCGAGTGGCAGGCGGGGGGGGGGGGGGACAGTAACCCAGGGGACAGGCCGGATCCCCAGGAGGGCACCGTCAGGTTGAAACATGAGACCCTGAGTTCTTGGCCATCACTGGGGTCACATTCATCAGGGCTGCTCGGGGACACGCTTCCCGAGGGCTAGAGCTCTCGTCTCGCGGCACGCCTTGTCACACGTTTCAGATTTATATCGAAGATAGGTTCCCCCAAATGCACGTCTCCCCACGGGTTTGGCCCCGATGTTGTCACATGGGGGACATCGCATGATTCCGGTTTTGTGGCAGTCAGAGTTCTCAGATTCTGCAGCCTGGAGGCCGCGGGAGACCACCAGCCCCGCCTGGCCTCTGCCACCAACAGACCCTTTCATGGGTCCTGCAGTCAGGAAAGATCCTCTGGGTGAGTTGTTACATCACCTCCTCTAAGCTTCTCGTCAGCCGGCTGGGCAAAACAGTAACGCCCATCTCCGAAGGCTGTCTGGAGGCCGAACAAGATGCACGCGGGGGCACCTGGGGGGCTCAGTCGGTGGGGCGTCCGACTTCAGCTCAGGTCACGATCTCACGGTTCGTGGGCTCGAGCCCCGCGTCGGGCTCCATGCTGACGGCTCACTCTCTGTCTCTCTTTCTCTCTCAAAAATAAACGTTAAAAACATTTTTACAAAAAGATGTACCTGTAATGCTCTCATGCTCTCAGTGTGGTGCCGGGCACACCATGAAAACATGCTGAGCGGCAGCATTGCCTGGGGGGCCACCAAAGCCCCCTTTCCCGGCAGGGTCGCCACACGAGGGGGCAGAGCCCAGGTTCATGCCAGAGGGGCAGGAACCGGCTCTTACCGCCTAAAGGGCGGAGGTGGGGAGAGCCTGGGATGGCCCAGGTGGAGCCGCTGGCCCCCTAGTGGAAGGACGAGGCTCCTGAGCCCAGGTGTGCGAGGAGGCAGGTAAAAAGCCAGGCGCGCGATTCCATGACATCCAAACTCGGTCCTCCTGAGACACGGCCGGCGAGCACCATAACCGGAATCACGGGCAATGTGAACAGAAACGTGTCCTAGGGGATTACACTGGCGATGTCCCTTCCTGCTTCGTGTCTTAAATCTGTAGTCAGGAGCAGAAAGCGAGGCCAGGACGGCCGCTAGCAGGGGCAGTGGCTTCCTTCTGAGGTGACAGAAACGTTCTAAAGTCAGCTGTGCTGATGGCCGCCCCACGCCTCGAGGACCCTGAAAACCACTCAACCATACATGTTGAGGGTGCAGGTCGTATGTACGTAAATCATGTCTCAGTACAGCTGTTTTCAAAAGTTGAGTTTTTAAAATACCGTATGTTGTTTTTAGGCATTTCCCCCAAATACTCAGTAATTACTGAGAGAGCACGCACAAAGGGGGAGATCATTCTCACTTTGTTTTGCTGCATCGTGAGCTGCAGGTGCATTGTGTCGCCTGCCCCACCAGAGGGAAAGTCTGCCTGTGGGCACAGAGAGGTCCCAGGGGTGCCAGGCCCGGTGGGAGATGGAGGTGTCCAGACCCCGAGAGGGAACTGAGGTTTCCTGTCGTGTGGACCCCAGACAGACCCTCAGGAAGAGACAAGATGGCTTGTAATAAGGGGCTAAGTTATGTGTTGAGTTTAAAGGCGGTGGACGTGAATGGAAGGTTCAAGTATTCCAGGAGGACTTTGTGAAGGACGCATCTGAGCTAGAGCTTTTACCAGTCTACTAAAAATAAGTACAGGGGTATCTGGGGGGCTCAGTCGGTTGAGCATCTGACTTCGGCTCAGGTCGTGATCTCGCGGTTCGTGGGTTCGAGCCCCGCATCGGGCTCTGTGCTGACAGCTCGGAGCCCGGAGCCTGCTTCTGATTCTGTGTCTCCCTCTCTCTGACCCTCCCCCATTCGTGCTCTGTCTCTCTCTCTCTCTCAAAAAATAAGAGACACGCCTGCTCTCCCAGGTGCACTCTGCCTCCTATACATCACAGGTGTCTCCAGAAGACAGACACACCCTGAGTCTCCCTCTCTCTGATGTCCCACTGGTGTCCCCACCGGCCAACTTCAGCCAGAGGCCAGAGCGATGGGGGCCCTGACACAGTCCATGGATCCTCTCCTGGGGAGACAGGAGGAAGCAAAAGACAGAAGGGTAGCCTGGAGGACCGAACGGAGGCACCCAGTTCCCGAGAGCGGGGCCGCAGGTGGGCCAGAGCACGGCGTGAACAGAGCCCTGGAGGGAGGGGGCCAGTGACAGGCCCTCCCCGGCCCCCAGCTTTTAGAGAGTCGAGGGGGCGGATAGATCACTTTTATCATTAGAACGTGCTGGCCTCTCACTGAAATTCTCTGTTCGTTTACTGTAAAATCCTGCCACCCAGCACGTGGTCCTCAGACATCGCCGGCGAGCCGGTCGCAGATGCAGAGCCTCACTGACCCCGGACCCGCAGCCAGACGCCCAGGCGACCCGGAGGCAGGTCACCCGCGGAGCCGCAGCGCTTTGAGTCGCCCCGGGTTCGGGCATCTGGGGTGGGGGCGGGAGGTCAGAACGGGAGTTTAGAGGCGGGATCGCCCCCTTGCCGCGCACGAACACGGCGTCAAGAGCAGGACGTCACGGCCGCTGCCTGCCTCTCCTGCCGCCAGGCGGGCCTGGCTGCTCGACCGCCGCTCCCTCCCTGCGGGCCCCTGGCCGGCCGTGCAGTTCTCGCAGCGCGGGGTCGCCCGAATCCCCTCTGCGTCTGTCGGGGCTGGCAAGTGAGGTGAGTCGCAGCTGCCGGATGTCTGTCTGATGTGGCCCACTTTTAATTTTTGGCAGAAATACGAAATCCATGGCTGATGCGGAAGCAAACACCGGGCCTGTCTTCCACGTGATCCGTGTGTACCCTCAGGGCACCGTGGCCAGCAAGTGGCTCAGCGTGGACGTCGGGAGGTGGGGAAATCGTACGGTGCCTGCTCACTGGGCACCGTGGTCACCACGGACGGCCCTGTCCGCACACGTGAGGGAGGCTTGGGCCTGGGAGGATGGGCCCGTGCGGCCAGAGACAAGGGCAGGGGGACAGAACATTCCAGGCGGGGATGGGAGCTGGGCCCTGTGCTCAGCAGCCAGTGGTCACCCGAGGGGGGCAGGGAGGGCTGGAGCCCATGGGGTGGAAAAGCCGTGTCCCCCTCGGCTCTCAAGCACACCCGAACTGGTCCTGCTATGTTTTGAACCTCTAAAAGTCACTCCAAAAGGGAGTTACACAGAAATGGTAACTGTGTGAATGCTGCCAATCGCTCTGCAACCTGGTCAACGGGCAGATTTAAGTTGCCCTCTCGTCTCAAAGCGCCGTGCTCGAGTCAGGCGCACCAGCCGCCCAGGTATCTTGAGCGGACGTGTCGGCAAAGGCAATGGTCCGCCCCTGAGGTCGTGCTTCTTTGGCTCTGGGCAGACGGGGGGAGGCTGAGAGAAGCCTCATTCTGACTTGCGGCGGCTCAGTGCGGCGAAGACGGCTTCGCGAGTGGCGGGACCGGAAGGTCTAGACACCAAGGCGCTTTCTGCGGGCTGCGAGAAGGGGGACAAGGAGACCTGGAGTTGCGTCTAATCGGACCCCACTCGGTGCTAAGTGCACTGCAGACGTGAACTAACGGTGTGCTGAGCGCGGTGACAGCACGTCGCGGGGCGGTGGCAGCCTCTGGAGGCAAGGGTGCTCCGTCCTGACTCTGCTGTGCGTCCAGCAGTAAGCTGGGGGGCTGGGTCGCCCCCGTGCCCCGGGGGTCCCTCTGCGCGGGGAGAGAACAGCGCTCAGCACAGCACCCCGCCCTGCGGACAGGCTCAGCGGCAGCGGGCTGTGCTGCTGGTTACCCCCAGGTGGCCTTCGAGACGTCGGCGTAGCTCACGGGCCCTCGGCTAAAGTTGTGGCACATCGGGCCTGTGATGGGAAATGTGCGTGTGGGGCGGCTTCGCCTGAGAAACATTTCGCCCATGACCTCTGTGTGTAACACGTGAAATCCCGAGTGAAACATCAACTCCAGGAGCCCACCGTCCTCCGAGGCATATGCCCCACACCGCCGTCCCCCCCCCCACGTGTCTGCGTCCCCCTCCACGTACCCCACGTGTCTGCGTGTGTCATGTCACGACACACATTCACTCTTACATGTCCTCCAGTCTGTCAACATGTACAAAGCATTTCAGCTATTCCTGGCCTACAGCCACTCTGGATGTTGACATGGCAGGAGGGGCACCTTTGGCAATTTAAACCGTGACACTCAAGGCGGGTCTGGGGAGCCTCTGTTGTTGACGGCGTGGCGGGGATGGTCCTGCCGGAGTGGCCTCTCCCAGGCTCAAGGGCTGTGATTTAAGTGGGAACAGCCGCTTCCTGACCAGCGCTGCCCTGCCTTCCCACCTCATTCCCCTTCCTCAGTTTGTCCTCTGTTCTCCGCAGTGTCCCTTGAGAGCACAAACCCTCTTTCTTTTTGTGGGATGGTGTCAGACTCACAGAAGAGGAGCACCAGAGCTCTCAAGACACGTTTCCTCAGATTCCCCGCACGTGAATCTTCACCTTACTTGCTGGACACCCCACCCCCCAAGACACATGCAGAGAAAGTTGGCAGACAAGACCCACCTTGACCACTAAACACTGCCACGTACGTTTCCTAAACAAGGGGTTCTCCTACGTAACCACAGTAACGGTCACAATCAGGAGCCGGCGGGGACACGATTCTGCAGACGCCGTTCAGATTTCCCGCGTGGCCCTAAAAAAGCTCACTCTGCTGACAGTGGGAGAACCTCCATCTCTGCCAACCCACCTACCCATCTTCTCTGCCCCTGCCCGGCATGATTTCTCAGTTTGGGTCCACTTTTTCTTTTCTTTTTTTTTTTTGAGAGAGAGACAGAGTGTGAGCAGGGGAGGGGCGGAGAGAGAGGAAGACGCAAAATCCCAAGCAGGCTGTAGGTTCTGAGCTGTCAGCAACAGAGCCAGATGCGGGGCTCGAACTCACGAACCGTGAGATCACGGCCTGAGCTGAACTCGGACGCTCAACCCACTGAGCCACCCAGGAGGCCCTGGGTCCACTTCTAATGAGATCTTATTTCAGAATCAGGAGTAATAGTGACAACAGAAAGTGTTTTGTACAGGCTTCTCTTTCTGTGATAAATCCCCAGTTTCTAGCAATACTCAAAAGACAAGCCAATGAGCCGTCTTGACACAGAACGGTGAATTACCACCGAGGTGTGCTGTTACCGTGAGACTTTGCTTCTGAGCCTCATTGAGCGTGTGTGTGCGTGTGTGCACCCCTACACGTGAGCACAGCATCCTACAGGGGACGGCTGAGTCAGGGCATTTGAGTGGTGATCTTGACCTCGTACAGCTCTCCTCGACCTGTGGCAAGTACATTCAGTTCTCTGGGGCTTGATTTCATCGCCTGTTAAATGTCAGGTAAGATCATTGTTATTTAAAGGGACCCGTCATTCTGATTCAAAGTCCACTGATACCGAGTGTGTGTGTGTCTATGTGTCTGTGAGTGTGTGTGTGTGTGTGTGTGTGTGCGTGCGTGCGCACACATGCTGGGTAGGTGTGTAACCAGGACTCCAGCTGGGTCTGTCCGCCTTCCTCTGGGCTTGGGCTCTGTCCTGGTGCAGGCCCCCCTGGTGGTGGCAGGACGGCTGCCGGAGCACCTGGAACAAGCAGCCTTCCCAGGCAGAGGGGACCCTCCCCCCCCTCCCACGGGCAATCAGTCCTTCCTCTGCCAGACTGAGCCTCTCCCGCAGAGCCCACCCCAATCCTGGTAACAGTGGTCAGGGGGCCCCAGGACCCGATTGGCTGAAGCCTGGGTCCCTGAACCAATCACTGGCAGGGGGAGGAGCTTGCCTGGCCCCCTTACTACTGGGACTCCGCCCCCCATCTGTGGGGGCTCTCAGCGCCCCCCCCCACCCCGCCGCAGGTCCCCTGGGAAAGGGGTAGAAAGTTGAAAAAGTCGGGGTTCTCTCAGGTGCCAGGAGGGTGTGGATGCCAGTGGTGCTCACGACAGGTCCCATTTCGCAGATGAATGAGTGAGGCTCTGCCCAGACTCAGGGCAGGCCAGTCAAGCACTTGAAACTTAGTATGTTTTGGCTTCAAAAGGTTTGCCTTCATCTCTCCCCTTAAATTGGGGACACCGGCCGAGCGGCCTAGTAGACTACTAACTGTCCCCCAGCCATCCGTGGGGGCGGCTCGAGGGCCCGCCGGCAGAGGATGGATACACAAACTGAGGTCCGTCCACTTGGCCCGATATGATTGGGCCTTGAGAAAGAAGGAAGTGCCCGCATGCCCCACAACACGGGTTAACCCTGAGGACAGTCGCAGAAAGGCCAACCCATGATTCCCTTGACGTGGAGCACCTGGAGGGGTCAGATGCACGGAGACAGGAAGGAGCTGGTGGGTGCGCGGAGGGGGACGGTGGGCAATGACGGGTGTGACGGGTGGGGAGAGTGGGAAGGTTCCGGACAGGTTCTAGGTGATGTCGCCCGGAATGGATGTACCTGATTCCACACAGCCACACGCTGAAACGCGGTGAAAGCGGCAAATTTTACGTCGTGTGCATTTTACCACAACTTTAGAAAATTAGTAGTTCTTTTTGTTTTTCGGTTTTTTTAAGTTGTGTTTCTGAGGAAGCCAGCATCTTAACCCTGGCGCACGGCGGTTTTGCAGGCGTGCTTACATCTGTCACTACCCTGCTCCCTCGAAAGCCTTCCCGAACCCGTGAGCCGTGCTAGTGTTGGCTGTCCCTAATTCTCCCGAACGTTATCCAGAAAGTGAGCGGCGGACACGCTTGTAAATGTCTACCCCCACCCGACACCACCACTTGGCCTGACGTTAGAAAGGCATGATTTTCCATGATGCCCCTGACTCTGTTGTGTGTCCTATGAACACCAAATGTTACTCGTCTGTATTTTTAGGAAAGCGTGGCCTTGTGTGTCGGCCGCCTTCCCCGCCCGCACAGGCACTGCCCACGTGGGGCCGGGGAGCCAAGGGCTCCCTTCACTCAGCGCGGCCTCGCCTCTCTTCCCAGCCAGAAGGCCCCCACCCCCGGGGCCGAATCCACATGATCAGGGACAAGGTGGATTTCATCAGCTCCACAAGCACATGAAGTGGGCCCGTACTTTGTACAACACGTGTTTGGCAAATGATTCCCTGCGGGTTGCAGAAAGCCAGATGGAGGAAGTTTTCTAAGTGCGATGTCAGAATTTTACATCTGCTGATCCCAACAAGTGCACGGGGCCAATGAGAAGTGAATTGTTTGTTCACAAAATCTGACAGCACGGATGTGGTTGCGGGGGCGTGTGCAAATCGAGAAGGCAAAGGCCACGGTGTCCACAACCCCCACCGGGCCCGGGGCATTGCCGGAAGAAGTCTGAGCATTACCTGGACGAGTTCCCAGTTTGACAGACAAGGAAACTGAGACCCACAGTGAGTTGCCCACGGCTGCCCGAGGGTAGAACTTGGATCTGGGGCTCCGTGGGCTCAGCGTGGTGTCCTTCAGCCTCCGCCATGCTGGACAAGCCATTGGCAAATGGCCCTTGGCCACGTGGTGTTGCTTCTGTTGGCACAGCCATTCACTGCTCTTGCTTGTGTGCCCGCTTTCCCCTCCGATTCCTGATTTCCCTGAGCACAGCGGGGGAGGAGAGGAGGAGCCCCTCTACAGGGCAGTTAGCTGACCTCGTGTCTGGCGCGTAACAAGGGACTAGTAATGGTGAGTCACCGCTACAATAAGGAGGGGCCAACGCGACCGCAACCTGGATGTCCGTAGGGGGCGAGAGGGAGGGCCCGGCCGGGGTGGAAGGGTTGGGGGAGATGGCTAGCAGAGAGAGGGCTGCGGACCACATTCAAGCTGAGAGGCGGGAGGCTGGTCACCAGGAGTCCTTTTTTGAAGACTAAGATGGCGGTGAGAGCTACTTTGGAAGCTGTGTGGGTCATCCAGTTATCCCTCCAGATCCATTCCTCACGACACTCTATGCCCCTGCGTGGACCCCACGATAGGGGCTCCCGCCTCCTGCTTCCCGTTTCCCTTTTGGGTTTGGCCAGCGGTCACGCCGGCAGCAGACTGAGCAGGGAGCAGAGGGAGGCTGGGGCGCTTCTTTTCTGCTCCCACCGTGCCTGGCTGTAGCTCTCCCGCTCTCTCCTCGCCCTCTCCAGCCCAGCTGGCGACGGCTCCCTGCCCTCCCCAGTCCTTTGCCGGTTCCCCAAAACCCTACTCTGTAAACTCTGTAAACGCACCCGCCCCCGACACCCTCTCGGGTTACCTACCGAGGATGCTGCTTTCCCGGTAAGACCGTGACTGATATAGGAGTTGACAGTCAAATCACAGCGGTGTTGACATGTAAATTCAAGGTGAGGATATTACGTATTCTGTACGGTTTTGAAATCCCCTTAAGATCCCACGTCAAAGGAATGAAGTTTGAGGGAAAAGTAACCCGAGGCCCCGGCTGCTTCTGCAGGCGTCAGACGTCTGCAGAGATCAGGGCCTGTTCTGAGGCCACAACGACACTCTCGCACATTGCCCCCAGACAGAAGGGTTTCTGAGGTCTTGGGCTGGTCTGGGACTTAAGTTGGAGGTCACTCTACTGTCTTATAAGATTCCATTCTTTTTTAGTCCGTCCTCCCTTCCTTTCCCCCATTCTTCACAAAGCAAGGAGCCAAAGAAAACAGACGTAAACCCCTTCTGGAACTTCTAACCCCATTCTGCAGTTACACACTGAGGTCCTTGGACCCCGGGGATTGTGAGGACCCCTTCGGGATCTATGAGGCCACACCATTTCGTAACACGAACATGTTACTCGCCTTTTTCAGTGTTGATATTTGCATGACCGTTCAGAATCAAGTGTGGGCAAAACTTCTGGTGCCTTAGCACAGATCGCACGAAAGCGCATTGACTGGGCACCGTGGCACCAAAGCGCATTTGCTGGGCACCGTGTTTATCACCATCGCGTGGTTACAGTAAACGCTTCGTTCAGGAATGTCCTCGATGGGCCTGTAAGATTGTTAATGTCACCAAATCTCCACCCTCGAGTAGATGCCTTCTTCATACTCAGTTGGGTGAAATGGGAACTATAAAAGGGCACGAAAACCACACCCAGCGTCCGGGGATCTCCAGGAAAAGCACATGTGAGCTGAGCCATCCACTTTTCTCATGGAACGCTCTGCTGAGAGCATGATCGCCAGACAAACTATTGTCATTCAAACCAGCATCCTCAGACATTTTTCTTGAGAAGGAACACTGAGCCTGTCACTTCCAGAAAAAAACTCAAACGTTTAAGCGAAAATTAGAATTTCTGGAGAAGGTGTATCTGTCACGGTGAGTGTGACCACTCCCCAGTACTCAAAAGACTTTTCTGGTGAGATCAGTGGTAGTATTAGCAAATGTGAGTTTTCGGGCTGCATAATGGAATATGTCAACATTTGAGAGAGCTGCCTAACCCAGTGAACCCATGCCTTCTACAGGACCTGCTTCCCACGTTATGAGGTTATGCATGCACAAGAGAGCCGTACAAAGTGCAAGATGGATCCGTGGGTTTTAGTGTAACAGAGTAAAAAGCTCATTAATTTGGTTTTAGGTTCCACACTGCTACAAATCTTTAAGGAATTATCTCTTGTCGAGTTTTGGTGTAGTATTAAAGAATAATACCCATGATTATCCAGAAAAACTACTCAGGTACCTATCAATTTCCAACTACGTATCTATGTGTGCCCAGGTCTCTTCCATTAGCTCTGTGAACCAAGCGCATTGCACCAGATCAAATGCCGTAGGAGAAGAGAGAATCCAAAGGTTTCCTGCTGAGCCGGGCAGTAAATGGATTTGAAAAATGTAAAACGATGTGAATCTTCTCCCTGCTTTTGTATTTTGCAAAATATAATTGTTTTCTCAAAATTATGTTACGTGAACGTATCACAGGATTACTTTTGTACTCATTTATATGACTTAATGCATACAATATTTAAACGTTTACCGGTTTCAGTGTCAGATTCTGTAAATATCAATAGCTATAGGGCGCATAAGCAAACTCTTAGGGATCCTCAGGTTTGAAGAATCTGAACTGAGGTTCAGAAGTTCAGGACCCCAGGGCCCGGGAGCGGTACAGCAGGTGCTCCCATCTGCTGAGCCTGCATAAGGGCCAGGCAAGGCCCAGCAGCCACCCCCTCTTTGGAGCCTCACGAAGCTCATACCGCTAGTAAACGATGTACGAGAGATTAAGGGTCTGGCCAGGGTCAGACTGCCCAAGGGGGCTAGGCTTTGGCTCCATCAGTTTGGAAGCTGTGTGTCTCTGGGTAGGCTCATTCCTTCTCTGAGCCTCACCTGGAAATGGGGGTTCCAGTGGCTCCCGCCTGACAAGTGTGTATGGGAACTAAGTCATAGGGGAGATGGTGGCAGTGAGCATACGACAAGCAGGCGTGTGGGTCAGTGTGTTCCCTGCCCAAGTCCTCACCGTGTCGTCCATGCAGCCCCTAACCCGGGTGCTGTCACCCCTCCCTGTTTGTAACGAGGAGAATGAGGCTACTTGTGAAGATGAACGAGACTGTGCCTGTCACACACAAAGACCGGAAGACCCACATCTCTTTGATGCGTTTCTATGGCTATGCCAGGGCTCCGCCAGATTCTTCCCCGAGGGGCAAGGATGTGCCTTGGGCAGCAGGGAGCCTCACACCCAGAGGGAAAAAATGCTTCTGCTTTGCTGGCCGCCAGCCAAAGGCTTGCTTAGAAACCTCCCGTGGGGGAGAAGGAAGACACAGCCCACTGAGATCGCCCTTCCCGGATCCTTGAGAAACAGGTATTTCATGCTGTGTTTGCGTACAGGAGCCGCCAACAATCCCTGTGCTTGTCTGCCTGGCAGTTGGGTAATTTCACAAATTGGCTTTTCCTGGCAAGGGAGGTGGGCGGATGTGGGTGGCGGAATATTCCGCTAGGTCGCAGGTTCAGGTTCAGATCTGGCCTGGCTGCTGGAGACTCCAGGGCTTATCCAGAAAAACCGTTCGTCTGTTTGGACTGGGGACCGGGGTCAATGCCTTCAGCCACCAGGTGTCCATTAAGACGTACTAGGTTCCAGGCCCTGTGCGACGTGCTGAAGGCACCGTGGTGAGCAAGACGGACAGAGTTCACGTCCTCAGATGAGTCTCAGTCTCGAACAAAAAGGAGATGATTACACACGCTTCAACAGACGAAGATTTAGGGTGCCAGACTCACCCCTTCCTCGTCTGGTTTCTCGTGGTGGAGAAATAACTACGTGAATAAGCAAATTTAGATTTTTTTAATGCTTACTTATGTTTGAGAGAGAGAGAGAGAGAGAGAGAGAGGGGGGGGGAGGGGCAGAGAGAGGGGAAGACACAGAACCCGAAGCGGGCTCCAGGCTCCGAGCTGTCAGCACAGAGCCTGACACGGGGCTCGAACCCACCAACTGTGAGATCGTGACCTGAGCCGAAGACGGAGGCTTAACCGACTGGGCCACCCGGGCGCCCCTGAATGAGCACATTTTAAAAATATGTCAGTATATCTAAAGATGTGGCTCAAAGCCACTTGGTTTTTGTTTCTGTTTTTGTTTTCTGTATCTTCCTGTCATTTCCCAGAGCAGTGCTCCTCAAACCCAGGCCCTGTGTCCGCCCACCTGGGGTGGGCCTGGGACTCTGCGTCTGTACCACGCTCCCAGGAGATGCTGAGGCTGCTGGTTGGGGACCACACTTCTGGGAGCAAGGCTTCCTTAGAGTGTCTGTTCAGTGCCTAGAACAGAGCCTGGCACATAGTAGGTGCTAAACAAACATGACAGTCAGTCATGCCTAACTCTCAGGGCCAAGATCTCGTGTCTTCCTCTGGCCCACAGGCCCTCCACTAACTCTGGATCTCTGACCAGCGATGAATGAGCCCGGAAGGCACCAAGGCCGGCATGGGAAGCGATGGGCCGGACAGGCGGGCACCGCCCCCCTTTCCTCCGTAACTCTCCACATGTATGAATTACGTACGATTTCACTTATGTGTAACCCAAAACCTCCTGTTGCCACACCAATCCCACCGCACCTCCCAAAATGAGGGCCAGTGGAGCACAGTGGCCCCGCCCGGCACGCAAGCATTAGCCCCGAGACTGTTCGGCCTCCGGAGCTCCGCGACTCAGTGTGGGCTCTGTTTATTATTCTAGAGAAGCAATTTTCAAGGGGGTTGAAATACTTGTTAAAATTAAGGTAAAGAATGTAAACCACAGCCAGGCTCATTCACCTTCCGCTTCAAAAGCCTCTTGTTTCTGTGGGCACCACTCTCCTGCAGGTCCCGATTAGCTGCGGTGGAAAATACGGCCAGCGGCGCCGAGGACGGGCAGAGCCGGGCCGAGGAGTGTGGCCGTCTCGGGGCGTGCACAGCTGTCCCGGGGCTGGAGGCACCTGCTGGGCTCCTGAGAAAACTGCCCTGAACAGTTGAAGAAAGCCAGCCGATGAGCTTGACAAACGATTCAAGGAGAAGACAGAAGTCTGCAAAATCCGCAGGCATCTTGGGGACCTGCCATCCTCTTGGGGTTCACTCTTGTCTCTTAACGAACGAGGGAGACATCCCACTGTGGGCTGACGAGTCTTGGGACCTCAGCGTCTGTGGAGCTGTCAAAGGGCTAAGGTGAAGCATTTTGGCCACTTTGAAAACCGAAAGGCAGAGCCCTTCGGGGAAAACCACGAGGGACTGCTTCCCTCACACAGAATGAGGCTTCTGGTCCCAAGGAATGGCTATTCCCAAGCAGCTTATGTTTTGCGGACATTTCCCCTTAGGAAAAATAGTAACGTGGGACAGCTCTCTGGGGAGGGCTGGGCTTGGAGGGGACCTGGGGGGGCCTGGAAAGCCGTGTTCGTGCAGCTGTGGCCCCTGGCGGCTTGCAGGGAATGCCGTTCTCAGAGTAGTCCATCCACACGGGCAGAGGCAGTTTCAAAAGGCTCTCTCCAACTTCCTCTGGAGAGGAGACCAATGAGGAAAATGATGAATTAAGACAAAAAATCAACGAATCTGAGCTTTTTCTCAAAGTGGGCTCAGATTCAAGTTTAGGCCACGTCTTCGACGGCCGTTAGCACCAGGCGCACTCAGCACAGATCTGACTGGTGATTCGCTGCTCCTGGTGGAGATTTCAGGGTGCGGCTTCCCCAGCTCTTCTGCTGTTCAGGAGCCCGATGTCAGCAAGCCACAGCCCCTCACTCCCCCCACCCCCTCACCGCCCCCCCTCCACCCCACGACTTTGGGAACACCTTCCATTTCCACGCGTAGTCTAACGAGGGGCAGAAAGCGAGGCCGTGGGCGGGGCGGTCAGGACCGCAGCCAGGGGGGTGGGTGCTGAACCCCCAGCTCGTGAATTGCTCAGGGGGCCCCGGCCATGCACGGAGCCTCCAATGCCCCAGGACTGCTCTCTGCGAAGGGGCCAGCATGGATCACCGGCCAGGGACTCGGTTCTTGGGGACTGTTCGTGTTTGTGTCCTGACATCATTAAAGTCTGTTGGCCCCAGATTAGAAATCAGGTGATACACCCGACAGGATTTAGGGGAGACTTAGGGAGATGACAGAAGGTTCCTCTTCAGCCTTAGAGCTGAACGTCCAGCATGTCCGAGGAGGCTCTGGCGCGCGCCCTGGTGTGAGTCAGAAGGTCAGACAACCAGGAATGCTCGCGTTGGAAGGCAGGCGGGGGAAGGAGGCCGTCCCAGCTCAGGGAGGACAGATGCCCTCTTCCTCCTCTTCTCTGTCCTCCTCAAGTCTCAGCACCTTGGATGATGCCCGCCCGCAGTGGGGGGCCCCCTGCTTTACTCAGTGCACCTGCTCCAATGCTGGTCTCTTCCAGACGTGACCAGAAAGACCGTTTCACCAGCGATCTGGGCGTGTGAGCCCGGGCAGCTCGACACACAAAACTCACCATCGTGTCTACAAACCAATCCCTGGCTTGTTTTCAAAAGCGTCTCTTCTTGTGAGCCTGTGGAGCCCCCTCATCTCTGCTGCCCTGTTGGGATGTGTGACAGGTGTCTACCATTTCCAAGTGATGAACGCGGATTTGAGCTTCTGCCGGTACGGGGCTGTCGCAGCAGGGCAGAGTGGAGCCCCCGGCACCTTTACTTTGGGGAGCAACGTCGCAGGAAAGGTGCTATGCTTCCTGGGGCTGAGGGCATGGGTGCTGATGGCGTCTGCGTGGTCACTTAAGAGCTGTGCAGCCAGGTGACGGGCGGGGGTGAGGTGGGGTGGCTGCGGCCTGCTGGGCCCTCTCGGGGGGTCTAGGAGAGACGAGATGCCAGGCATTCGGCAATTCCAGCCCGGCACATTCCTCCTTTTGAATCTATCACAGCAGAGCTCCGAGGCCAGGGCTTAGCAAATGGAGGGTAATTTGGGATGGTGGGTGGTCCCACAATCGCCAGGCAATGACACAGGAGGCAGCCATCCCCTCCAACAGACCACAGACATGTGCATTTATCCAGCCGCTCGGGGGGCTCGGGGCCGCACACCCCTTCCCCTCGGAAGCCACGTCGGGTCTCCACGTCAGGGCCTGGGACATGCCGAGCTCCTCTCTGGGCTGCGGCAGCCACCGTTGCAACAACTGGCAAGAGGAAGCTTGCGTTTCACCGCTCGAGGTGGGAAATGGCAAGGGTTCCTCCAGAAGGCGAAAGTCACTGCCGTGCGTCCTTCAGGGGAAGCCTCCTGACCTACCAGTCTCCTAAATCCGGTTCTGACGGTCCTTCCCCCTCCCTCCACCGTGTGTCAGGGTTTGTGAGACATGCAGTTCGGGTCGCTCTAACTTCTGTGGGGGGAAGAGGATCGGCGGGGTCGGTCCTCCCGAGCCAGTCAGAGGGTCTCCCGCAATCCAGCGTCTGAGGGAGGGGCCGCAGGCTCCTGGCGTCACGCTCACAGCCGGAGGCCAAGTGCACAGGAGCCCGTGCTGGGGCTGGCGCAGGGCAGACAGATCTCCCGCAGTCTAGTCAAGAGCAGGGGAGGGGCTGGCGGTGGTGCAGGTGGTGGTGGGGGGGAGGCAGACAGGACACCTGCCAGGTGCCCACGACCCTCTGAGCTCTCGGCAGATGCTGTGCCCCTGTCACACCATCTGGGATACCAACCAGACCACTTTTAATTAAAAAAAAAATGCTTATTTATTTATTTTCAGAGTGTGCAAGCAGGGGAGGGGCAGAGAGAGAGGGGAAGAGAAAAACCCAAGCAGGCTCCGCACTGTCAACGCAGAGCCCGACGTGGGGCTCGAACCCACGAACTATAAGATCATGACCTGAGTTGAGATCAAGAGCCCGAGGCTCAACCGCCTGAGCCCCCCGGGTGCCCCGTAACCAGGCCACTTTAACCCCTCCTCTGGAGGGGTTTGGAGTGGGCTTGTCAGATTTAGCAAATAAAAACACAAGATGCCCAGTTCGATGGGGATTTCAGATAACCAATTGTATCCATTTCCTGGGGTGGCCCTAAGGACGTATCACAAACCGGGGGCTTGAAACAACGGAGATCTATCGTCTCCCGGCTCTGGAGGCCACAACCAGAATCAAGGTGTCTGCAGGGCTGTGCTGCTTCCGGAGGCTGGAGCGGAGGGTCCTTCCTGCTTGGCCCAGCCCCCCAGGGGCTCCCGGCGTCCCTGGAGGTGCCTCAGCTCGTACTCACGTCCCTTCGGTCTATCCCCGTGGTCACACACACACCGCCCCGGTGTTCCCTGTGTCCTCACGTGCTGCTTTTAGAAGGACACCAGGCCCTGGATTTAGGGCCCACCCTCACCCGGTGTGACCTCATCTTAGCTCATTTCATTTGTGAAGACCCCGTTTCCAGATAAAGTCGCATCTGGCGGGTCCAGGGGGATGCTACTCAACCCACAACAATGATGAATCTTTTTTTAGTTGCGTGGTACGTGGTTTACGGTAAAACTCACCGTTTTTTGTTTGAAACGAAAATGTTGCAGAGGATAAGCTTCTGTCAAAGTTATTCATTTTTATCTGGAATTCAAATATTGCGTGGGACATACTTGTTCTCTAAAAAAGTCTTTGCTGTTTACCTGCAGTTCAAACACGGCATGGCACATACTTGTACTAAAACTGATTCCTATTCGACTTGGCGGCCCCGTCCCTGAGTCCCAGGGCGTCTGTGTCCTGCCCTTTCCGAAGAGCTGCCTCCTTGGCCCCCTGCATTCCTGGGAGGGGGCCTCCCCACGCCTGAAGCATTGCAAGTGCCCCTCTGTGCCCCCCACCCCGTCCTCTCAGCCCCCACCTGCATGGGGAGAGGCAGCTCAGAGGCTGGAAGCCGACAACACTGATCTCCCCTTCCCGGATGGGGGCAGGGAAGGAAAGGCTTTCGTGAAGCTGCAAGGCAGGAAAGAAGGATGGATGGGCGACTCCTTTCCTTCCCTCCATCGGGGCGTTGCTGAGCTCGCTGCCTGAGCAGAGACCCCAGAACTGGACCAGCCCCTCAGGTACCGGGGGCCGGACCAGCAGAGCTGGGGCTGCCTCTTTGTGAATTCAGCAAAACGTACTAAGCAACACTTGTTACCGGGAGAGGACGCACACATCCGCAGCCGTGAGCCCGATCCGTGCCGGGCGGCCGCACACCACACGGCTTGGGGTCAGCCCGATCGATGTGTCCTGCTCTGCCCCCAGCCCCATGTCGGCACATCACCTCCTTCCATTCTCACGACAACCTGGTCGGTTCCCTGAGCCTTAGCGTTTCCCTGTTTACACCCGGGGTGGGGGTGGGGCTCAGAGAGGTGGGGGGGGGGGGTGTCACGCGGTCAGTAAGCGAAGGAGTGGGACTTGAATCTATTCCCCCACACCTGACTCAGAGCCCACACACACTCGCAAACCCGGGCGCCCGAGGCTGTCCGCCAAGCTGGCCGTGCGTGCTTGGACCCACTCCACAAGTGGGGGTGTGTTCGACCAAGCGCCAGAGGCCGTGCAAGGTTCAGGGGATACCCTGCAGCATCACACGTCGTCCTGGGGCCTCTGGAGTCTCTGTTCCATTTGCAAGGGGCGGGGACTACCGTGGCGGAAGATGAAGCATGGCAGACGGGAAAGAGCGCGTGTGCGAGTGTGCGTGAGCACAGGAGTGTGTGTGTGTGTACATGCGTATGTGGCTGTGCGTGTGCACACGTCTGTGTATGGTTGTGTGCACGTGTGTCTATGTGTGTGCACCTGTGCATGTATGTGTGTGTGTGTGTGTGTGCTATCCTGGACAGACGCGGCGGAGAAACTCTCTGATCAGATCACAGTTTGGAAGTTATCTACAAGTGACGGGTGAACTATGTTGATACCTGGTGGGGTGAATGTTTGGAGGGAACAACAAGTGCCAAGGTCCTGAGGCAGGATTGGGGGTGCTATGCTGGGGACTCAGCACAGAGGCAGCGTGGCTGGGGCTGCATTTCTAGCTCACAGCTTCAGGCTTTTTTGACAGTGGCTCTGTGTACCCCGTCAGAAATCTTTGGGGAGGCACAGCCAGGGAGCCAACGTGTTTGCACTGACTGGGCGAATCTTACGCTTCTAAGCCAGTGGACGGGAGAAGTTCAGTCTGTGGAGCAGAGATTCAGGTAGGAACCCCGAGACGCCCTCTACACGAGCTGGGGTCTACACAGTATATTCTCCCAGACATCGGCTCTTTGTGGGGGGCACGAAACACACATTATCTAGAAATCAAAAATGTAGTGGCAATTCATCTTTCTGTAATAAAAACTTGCCCACATCTGGGAGGTGCTTTCTACAGCAGTCCTCGCCGACTGACAACCTTCACGATCCGATAGAACAAGCCTTCGCCCACACCCGGTTCGGCGGGCTGGGTCCCAGCAAGGACTCGGACAGAGATCACCTCCGGTTCTGGGCGCGAGAATCAAAAACGAGCAGTGGGGGTGGGGAAGGGGCAGAGGGGCAGAGAAAGGCCAGAGGGCCCGCTCTGGGTTAGACTGGCGTTTGGATGAAATGTCGGTCCCCGATATCACACACATCGGCGGAGCGGAGGAACATTTGAAGCTGTTATTGAGGCTGGAAGTTAAAATCCGAGCGTGCGGAGCAGAGAAGTAGGTGGTGCGTCCGGAGAGCCCAGGCTCTGCGTTGGACGGTCCAGGAGCAGAGCCACAGCTCGGGCCCCTTGGCCATGGACTCACTTTGGCTGAAGCACAGGGACAGCAGGGACACAGGGCTCCCAGCGTGGCTCTGGGGAGCAAGGAACGGAGTGGTGGAGGGTGACACGTGAGACAGCGGGAAACCCTGAGATGGTCGCGGCTAACGGGAAGGGAGAGGCTAGAAGAGCTCCTGGCTAGCGGGGAGAAGGCGGTGGACCGGAGGGCAGGCACCGGGGATGCCGCCGGATGAGCGGTGAGCACATTCAGGCCACCCACCCCCCACGAAAGCCAGGTGGGCCAGAAGCGCCCCCCGCGCGTCAGGAAGCCACAGACAACACGACATGGCCCAACCGCGTTCCTGGAGAGCACACGCCAAGGGGAGAGGGAAAGCTGGTCTGAAACGCGTCTGCCGCTCGTAGGCCAGATGACCCAGGAGGTTCTCCAGGGCTCCGAGGGAAAGAAAATGGGACAAAGATTACGAAGTCCAGACAAGTTGCCTTTCGGTAGGAAGATGACAGACGCAGGTGAATTCTAAAACAACACGAGAAAACGCTGGACGTCCCGCTCACGAGTCCCACGTAGGGCGCGGAGAACTCCTGGACGAAATGCAGCTATAAATGAGAAACTGAAGCAGAATAAAAAAGAACGGACAGACCATTATAAATGATTGCAGAAAAAATGAAATCCACCTGAATATGGGATTTTGCACACTTGGGGCCGTTGTTGCGGAACAGAACGTTATGCAGTACAAACGCTGAATGTGGGGCCCCACACGCGGGGTGCTGCCGTGTCAGAATACAGCTTCCATGGCGTGACCCTGCCCGGGGGCACAGACACAGGGGTCAGCGGCCCCAGGCCCCTCTTTTTTTTTTTTTTTAATTTTTTTTAATGTTCATTTATTTTTTGAGAGACAGAGACAGAGAATGAGCGAGGGAGGGACAGAGAGAGAGAGAGAGACACAGAATCGGAAGCAGGCTCCAGGATCTGAGCCGTCAGCCCAGAGCCCGACGCGGGGCTCGAACTCACGGACCGTGAGATCGTGACCTGAGCTGAAGTCTGACGCTTAACCGACTGAGCCACCCAGGTGCCCCAGGACCCCCTCTTTCCAACGGGAAGGTCACACAGTGCCACCTTAAGGGTGCAGCGGGCAGAAACACTGCCTCTGGGCTCCTTTCTCAGCTTAGAGCGACTTCCAGAAATTATCCTCTTGTGGTAAAGAATTATTTCAGCAATTCCCTCCATCTTACTTTACACTGTTGTCCAATCAAATTCAAATGTAAAATGAACACATTTTATTTATTTTTTTTTTTAAATTTTTTTTTCAACGTTTATTTATTTTTGGGACAGAGAGAGACAGAGCATGAATGGGGGAGGGGCAGAGAGAGAGAGGGAGACACAGAATCGGAAGCCAGCTCCAGGCTCTGAGCCATCAGCCCAGAGCCCGACGCGGGGCTCGAACTCACGGACCGCGAGATCGTGACCTGGCTGAAGTCAGACGCTTAACCGACTGCGCCACCCAGGCGCCCCCGGAAACAGGCTCCAGGCTCCGAGCCATCAGCCCAGAGCCTGACGCGGGGCTCGAACTCACGGACCGTGAGATCGTGACCTGGCTGAAGTCGGACGCTTAACCGACTGCGCCACCCAGGCGCCCCATATGCCCCTTTCTTAAAGAAAGAAATCGCAGTGGGGTATGTATTCCAGCTCCCTGAAAGATAAGTCTAAATTAATTGATTATGGGAAACAAGTCCATCATTAGGCAGAAAATGCTGAATCGCGAAACCAACGTGCACTTAAATAATCAGGAGTCCGCCTACTTGGAAGGGCCGATGTCAAAATGATCCCTTTTTCTGCTTTTTAATTTGTTCATTTATTTAACAAAGCATCTGAGTACCTACTCTGTGCTGGGCACATAACAGGCTACAGATAAGCCACAGTGTGACATTGAGACAAAACAGAAACAAAAGCTAAAATCACGAAGGTCAAAAGGAAGCTTCCAGAAAGTGTCCTTCTACAAGGAAGGTTATGGTTGGGATTGCCATGAATATACTCACGCCTCAAATAATGCGCCTTTCTCTTTTGATAAGAGGCAAAATCTGTCAGAAAGTATGCTGAGAAGGAAGCAGAAACACAGCGATAAGGAAGTGTAAGCAGAAAAGTTCAGATGTTTCTCTCTTGGGTTGACGGATTAGATATACAACAGACGTGTGTCAGCCCAGAAGGCATGGCTTCCTCCTTCTTCCCAGGGACTTGACCTTCATTTTGACCTTGGTCTTCCCCGGGGACACCAACTGAAGCCCAGCCCTGGGGCCCGCCTGGAAGCCTGGAGCCCGGTCCTAGGGCCGTCTTCCATCAGGTGGCCCGGCCTCACTGCAGTGGCTCCTTCCAGCCTCTGGGCCCTAGTACACGCCCGGCATTACCCTACGGGACGGAGCCACTTCCTGCCGGGATGCCGGGAGGAAGCTGGATCCCGGGGGCTGCACTGTCTGCCCCGTGAGGAGCCAGACCCTGTCAGCCAGCTGGATCCAGAAGTCCGGGAAAGCAAGCCCTGAGTGTTGGGCCTTGAGCGTTAGGAAGTGTCCAGAAAGCCTTTCTTACTTCCAGTGTCTTCAGATAGCACTCCGGGTTCTGGCTCCACCCTCCTTGAGGCTGTGGACACCCCGACCCTGTGACCTCCTCCCCGCACCTCCCTGCGGCCCGCAGACGAGGTGGGTGGAGAACGGTCAGCTGCCCTGGTCTGACAAGAGTCCCTAAAATAGCTCTCATCCAACGGGCAGATTTAGCCTTCCCAAACCATGCCCCATCCCGGCATCTGTGACATACGGTCACAGAACATATATGGGCTTAGTGTTCCATCTGGAAGGGTATCGTTAGAGGTAGTGGAAGCTACGAAAGTCCCGGCAAAGACGGAGGCTGTGCTGGGAGGTGAGGCAGCCTTCTCTAGCAGCTCCGTACGCTTCGTGGGTGAATGGTGGCTTCACGTCTGGCCTCAGAAGACTCTGCCCTTTACCAGAGGCTGGGTTTGTCCCTGAGCGCCCGCTACGCTGCGGAAAACTTGGGCCAAGGCTTCAAGTAGGACTTAACTCTTGGTCCCGATACAGCTATGTATTCATTGTGAGTAAACTGAGGCATGACCGGGGGCCCTGCTGCATGCAGGGGGCGGGAAGGGGGAGGAAGCCTGACGCTTTCCTGCCATTGCGAGGGTCTGCTTCGGGTCTGGTTCCTGGAACCGACCTGCAGGTGTCTGTCTCCAGCCTCACTTTGCCGCAAGCACCTTGGAGTCACAGCTTCGAGGCAAAGCTCTTGTGCGTCAAAGGGACGTTCACGCCTGGTTTCCAGCGGCTCGGTCTTCACACACCAAAGGGGAGGGTCCCCGTCAGGGGAACACCCAAACCAAAAACGACCAGGATGTCAGGAGGCCAGGGGACGTGGACAGCTGCGATGGGCAGGGGATGCTGGCCTTGCCTTGGGGGGGTCAGTAAGTAATCCCTCTTTGTCTCTCCAGCTTTAGGGTCCTCAAGAGACTCCTCCTGGGGTCCAGAACAGCCTCCAGGATGGATGTGCTCCACCTTCTGTCCTCACAAACCATTAGACCCAGCCCCTCCCCAAGACTGGGAAAGCCCACGGAGTGTCTCATATTATTAGTTCTTTTCTATTTAATTGCACAAGTGCTTTTTTGCACATTTACATAAACATATTTTTATATCTTTATTTATAGACCTTTATTATGTTTACCACACAGGTTGACTCTGTTTCTTTCTGGTGTCCCGGCCCCACCCCGGAACATTGGCTCCAGGGAGAAGGGGCTGTCATGTCCACTGAGGCATCCCAGGGCCACGAGTAGAGCCCGTGGCCAGTTACCTAGTTACACAGTTGCCCAAAGCCTGTGATCGGAAGGACCATGGAGGTGAACTGAAAGTGAGGGGGCCCCATGGGTTGCCTGTGTAGCTCAGTTGGTTAAGCATCTGACTTTGGCTCAGGTCATGATCTCACCATCCTGAGTTCAAGCCCACATCGGGCTCTGTGCTGACAGATCGGAGCCCGGAGCCTGCTTCAGATTCTCTCTCCCTCTCTCCCTCTCTCTCAAAAATAAACAAACATTAAAAAAAAAAGTGAGGGATCCCCAGAGGTGTTCCCCAGTCTAGCTGGGCTTGCTGCACAGGTAACGTTACGAGAAACGGAACAGAACTCAACGAAATGGGAGAATTGGGGCAGTGGCCGCTGTGCACTGTGGTCCCCACTCAGAGCAGGTGCTCGGAGAACACCTGCCGGCTCCCTGATGTTGTGTCCCGGGGTGGCAAGTCCTCCAACAACGGGCAGAGCAGCTAACACACTAGAGGAAGGAGACGGAAGGCGCAAGGTGGATTTGGAGGCCTCCCCCCACACTGACGTGCTCCCTGGTCCAGAAAGACGTGGCCAGGAACTGTGTGCACTGTGTCCAGTAAGTTCCAGCATGCGCGCATTCGTTCATCCACAGTATTTCTAGAACTGTCCTTCTGGTTTGCAGTTTTAGAACTACTGGTTTGCAGAATGGCCACAGCAGAGCACCATTGGACCGCCGGCCGGGAGGCTTAAACAATGGAGACGGGTTCTCTCACATTTCTAGAGGCCGGAAACCCCAGATCAGGCACGGGCAGGGCTGCTCTCTCCCGAGGCCCCTTTCCCGGTGTGTACTCGGCCCTCTTCTGCCCGTGTCCCCACGTGGTCGTCACTCTGTGTGTGTCTGTGTCCTGATCTCCCCTTCTTATAAGGCACCGGTCCGGCTGGTTTAGAGGCCACCCTGCTGATCTTTCCCAGCCCTCATCACCTCTTTAAAGACCCAGTCTCCAAAGACAGTCACATTCTGGGGACTTCAACACATGAATTTGGGGGCCACAACTCAGCCCACAACAAACACCAAATACTTCTCCAGCTTCTTGTCAGTGGAAAAGCAGACAAGAGCCCTGGTATTGTGCCACTGGGGTCCTACCCGGGAAGGAGACAGTGAGCCACACGGATCCATGGTGACGAACATGTGAGAAGGGGAGGCAGGGGGCCCGTGGGTGGGTGGGGTTGGCGGTCGTGGAGGCCGTGGGCCAGGGAGGCTGGACGTCAGAGCGGACACTGTGGCCGAGGCCAGAGAAAGGTGAGGGTGGGAGGGACCGCGTGGCTTGGGGGGAGAGGGCGTGCCCGCGTCGTGGGCCTGCAGGCCACCGCAAGGACCTGGGCTCTCGCTTTGTTGCTTTTCCAAAGGTTTCCTCCCTCCGAATTTTGTCCTGCGGACATCGGCAGCAAGCGGGGACACCTTGCTGTCTCTGCCCCTTCGGAAAGCCTGCGTGCGGTCTACAGGGCCCGAGCGGCGCACTCTCGCGGATGCGGCCCCTCGAGCCCCTGACGGGTGTCAGGCCAGCAGCGATCTTCCCAGCTGGTTGACGTTACCGTGGTCACTGCCATGAAGAACAGGGCTCGCTGACAATGTCAGCCTTTTCTTCAACGGTCGCCGTGACCCTGACAGAGCGTGAGGCGAGACGCGGGTCGCCAGCCAGCCTTGCGGCAAAACAAAAGCCAAGGAAACGAAACGACATTAAAAGCCACGTTGTGCGAGTCCGGCCGCACAGGTTCTCCTCCTGTACAGGTGGCTGAAAAATAAAATACAAGTAGCTGGGGTGGGGGCACGCAGGGTCCAACGTGGGCTTGGAAGGAACCCAGAGCAGAGGCGTGGGGCGGCCCGCGGGGACATTTACCGCTGCAGAGGCTTACAGAGGTAGCACTCATCTCCCGTGATTTACAGGACTTACCAACTCTTGTTCCGGCTCAGAATCCTACGGCCTGGGAGACCCCGCCCCCGAGGGGCTGCTCGTGGGGTCGGTGCTCACGGATGGGGTCTGGGCCACTGGAGCCCACGGGTCACCCCTCGGGAGGGAGACGGTGGGAACAGCAGACTGTTCAGATGCGGGACTGTCCTGTGATTTACGACTCAGGCAAACAGCCCATTAATCCAGCAGCGGCCCCGCTTCTATTCATAGCTTCCTGGGGGCAGGGGAACGGCCACTGGAAGTGGTTTTGAACTGTTTCCTGTGGTTTCCCCCACCCCGCGGGGGCGGGGCTTCTATTTTTAGAGACTGTCCCTGACAGCGAAGGCCCAGGCAGCCCCTGATGCCATGTGGGGGCTGTGGGTGACCAGGGCAGACCGAGTGGGCTCTCCGTTCAGACGGGGTTCTAGAGCAGGAGGCCGCCACTTACTCCTGAAGGAGGCCAGAGGCCCGTCCTGGCCGAGCGACGCTAGGACGCTTCGCCATGCAACGTGTCACCATGGCTGGAGAGCCAGGGACCTCCCCACACGAGGCTCCACGGCCAGCGCCCGCCGTCTGCTCGTCGGTGTTTATCCCGTGCCTTCCTTGCACATGACCCCACGTTGCGCGTTCAGACCAGCCCCATTTCACATACTCTGTTCTCCTACAGGTGGTGGGTCCTGTCTTGGCTTGTGTAATGTGCCCTGTACAAGGGTTCACATGTAAAGCGTTTCGTGGGAGGTGGTCCAGGTGACGCCTGTCAGGGAGCAGGCAGGTGATGCGGGAAGGCAGGGGCCTTAGCCGTGGATGAGGAGAAGAGGCCAGGAGGCCAGGGATCGAACAGGAAGAGGGATTCGCGGAGAGCCGGGCTGGAGAGGGTCCCGCTGAGCAAATTTTCTTCAACGGTCAGCCACTGCTTCTCTGGTTCTTATCCCATCACAGACGCACTTGCTCACAGCTCGGGGCTCACACAGCACTCCTCTTGCCGAGAAGGTCGGTGCCGAATGTTCCAGGTTCCTGTTCCTTTCTCTCTCCCGGTCTGCTATCTATCTAAAGTTCAGACTTGGCATCTTATTTCGTCCTAAGCTCGCCCTCGCTCAATGCTACCCGCCTCCACCAGGGAATACCGCTGGCCGGATGGCTGGAGTTAGAAAGACTGGCCAGGGAGGCTTGTGTGTCGCGGACAAACCAGATACCGGTCTCGTCCCTCTCTTATCGAGAGTCTGGCCGGGCACCTGGGCAGGGGCCCCGAAGTCCAGGCGGGGAACTCAGGGGCCCTCGGCAACCACCTATGAGCTGAGCATGCTGTTCTCGGCCTCTCCAGACGCGGAAACCAAGGCGCGGGGAGGGCGTGTGAGTTGTGCAGGAGTGGGGCCAGGGTGTAGAGAAGCGGGTGGGAGAGGCCCAGTCAGGCCGCGTGCTGTGGCAGGTTCTGCTGTGGACCCTGAGGGCCCGGGGAGAACCCCACCCGGACTGTATCCCCTGGTCCCTATCCCAGATCCCCCAAGGGCTTTCTCAGCAGGTGCAGCGATGGGAACCGGGTTCAGGGACCGCCCTGGCCAGCAGGCGGCCAGGACGGAGGCTCAGCCCTCCCCGGTCCCGGACTTAACGTGTGGCGCACCACACGGGGCCGGCCCTGCAAACGCTGCCGGCGTCTGTCACAAGCACACACTGGGGCGTGGGCTCGTGGCCAGGGGTGCACACGTGCGTGTGCACACACACACACACACACACACAGGCACGCACGTGAGCGGCAGTGTGCATCGGAGCCCACGGAGGCGTGGGCTTTCTCCCGGAGCAGACAGAGAGGCGGGCGTGTACCCCTCGACCAGAGGGGAGGAAAGGGGCCGCGTCGGAGTCGCAGCAGCCAAAACCTAAGCCCCCTTCATTCTTCCGTGCCGGAAAGTAACAGTGCGTCTTCAGTCTTGTGAAGTGCTGTACTTCGGGGAAAAGGCACTGCGAGGAACCCTGAGTACGGCTGCGACCACGCCCCTCCCAGGGGCCCGGCCCCCGCCCTGGGACGCCAGGAGGACAGCAGAGCCCACGCTCACCCCGGGGGCTTTCGCCCCTGCCCCGCTGGCCTCACCCCTAGCGTCCCCCGCAGGCGGCTTTCCGCGTCAACAGAACACAGCAAAACCCTGTTTGGCTTTGCTAGCTGGCGCGTTGACTGGAAAGGCGCGTCTGAAAGGGGTCACCAAAGATGTGCTTTGGGGACTGAGGAAGGGAGAACCCCAGGAACGCATACGGAAACCGCGCACCAAGGTGGCCCCGAACTGGAAGACATCCAGCTGAGTGAGCCCGGTTAGGAGAGAAGACACCTCTCTGGGTGTCTGTGTGGTCCAGTCGTGATGAGCTCCAAGTCACCTCTTAGTGAGCGTCTGAGAGGAGGCAAGTCTGTCCTTAGTCCTATACCTTCAACTATTTGTTCTTCTTTTTCTCTTGTATTAATGCAACCCCCTTCCTGCTTTAACACACCTTTAACCCTCCTGTCCGCCCACCCAACGTGAACTTGTGCCCTCTCAGCATCCCCACGCTGCCGACACCTGTTCCAAAAAAAACCTGTGTCAGTCATTTACACACTAGTATAAACAAGCAGCAGAAGCGCTCCCTCCTTTTCTGGGCTGGAAGTGACATTTAAGCTCCAACCCGTTCAGGGCTTGAGCCGGCAGCGGGGCCGCGGACCACTCTATCTACACCTGACATTGCTCCTGCCTGAGATACATGCAAACATTCTTCTAGCTATATACTCGTCCGGGGTACTTGTGCACATCTGTGTGTGTGTGCGTGCACAGGCGTGCACGCACACACACACACACTCTTTCAGGCCTCCAGCATGGAATTCAAGTCACATTTTCCAAATGTCTCCATGGTTATTCCAGCATGGGAAAATTCTGCCTGGGTTGCCCCCCACAAAGGAAGCAAGTGTGTGCTCACATGTTGGAACCAGGTGGTGGTGTCACCCCTTAACGAGAGAGGAAGCAAGGCCCCCGGGGATGCTGGTGACCCTGGTTGTAGGGCTTTGCAATTAGCACACGGCCATGCTATAAACAGGCACCTTTTTTTTTTTTTTTAATGGTAGTGGGCACCAGCTCAAAGATGCCTGCTATAAAAACTCGGTGTTCTCTCTGCTGACTCATTTGGTGGGAACTGTAAACCCAAATGCCAACATGTGGCTGACCCACATGACCCTCCACTGGAAAATAAAGACAGGGTCACTTTAGTTCTTGTGTGAGCAAACAAGGGACACGCTGCCAGATTTTCTTTCTCTCGCTGTTCTCACCCTCGCCGGCAGCTCTAACCAGGCATTCGGGGGGCCCCCCGTGTGTCAGTGGCTCCAGACTCCCGAGGAGAGGAGAGGTGGCCACAGATCGGCCCATTTTCTATTTTTTCACCGGCAGCAGGGTAGGGGACACTAAGCCTCGGAGTGGTCTGTGTTTTGGCCAAGGGCAGAGGTGCCCATGTGGTGGGAGCAGAGAGGAGGCAGTCTGGGGGATGGGAACCCTGGACCTCAGGCTCGCCACCTGTTTTCTCATTAGTGACAAGAAGGTGCCGGTCTTGGCCAGAGGGGCAGCCCGAAGGCACACGCGACCCCGGCCGGCAACCATCACAGGTGCTATTCGCTGGTCACAGAAGCTCTCGGACCCTCTCTCTGAGCCCTTCTCAATCCGGCTCTCCGGAGGCACCGATGCTCAAAGAGACCCCTAGCTGCCACGTGCATTGGTCTTGCCCACGTGTGGGGTGCTCCCTGACGGTGTCCTGTAGGTTCCCATCCAGGCCCGGCGACGGTCGCTAGTTCAAGCCAGGGAATCACGAGCCAGTGAGAGATGGGTCTCTTCCGGGCCGGGGCACATCACGGCTGCAGTGAGACCCTCCGTGGCTCCTTTCCCTTGGCAGGGCACTTGGGTGATCAGGATGGAAACTGCCCGATGGGCCCGAGTCGCTGAGCAGGGCCTCTGCTCACCCACAATGGACAGGCCCGGGAACAAGAAAGAAGACTTTACCTACTTTCTTTTCTAAAGGCAATCTCAGGGTTCGGGGGTTGTTTGTTACTTCAGCATGGCTCGGCCTTTCCTGACCACTACGTCACTCCCAGCCCCTCCAGCCCTGTGGTCTTACAAGGCTGGGTCTGAAAACGCAGCCATTTCGCCTCATCCAAAGGTGTCCCTTGGGGTCTGTCACTGTGACACCAAAGCAAACTGTTCACTGCAAGGACTCCTGTGATGTCAGCTGTCACATCTATTGGTCCCTCAGGGCTGATTTTCCCTTCTAGTCAAGAGGCACGGAAGCCAACATCCAGAAGCTGGGCCATGCCCTTCGGTGCCAGGACACGGATAGGGATCTGTGTTCATCTCTGCGTGCACGACACTCTCCACCGTGAAAAATAAGTTGTCATACACTTTTTCCTTAAAAATGGCGGGTCCAATGTCAAGGCTCTGTGTTTCATTCCTAACTCTTTCCTCCAGCCCAGCAGGAACCACGAAGCTAAAGCAATGTCTCAGGAGAGAGGGAAGGAACGGTGTGTAAGACCGACTGATGGGGATCTTCCCAAAGAGCCAGGCTTCCTCCGGGAGAGGCGTGGGGCTCACTCGGCCCCTGGGTGTGCACGGAGCTGGCTGGGCTCCAGGGACACGGAGAAGCGGCCCGTCCCTCCAGGGCGCCCGGTCTGGGGGATGGAGTGTGGGGTAGTGAGGTGGAACCTTTCAGTCTCAGGGTTCCCACTTAGAAAGCCTAAGTCCCGATGGGAGGCGTGTGGTGAGAGCCCGTGTCGCGTGGGGGTTCAGCACTTTGGGGTGCTCACAATCCGGTTGCCCACCGTGTGTAAGCCTGGGCTGGATATTTAACTGGACAGGCTGAAAATCCACTCGCGAGACCAGCACCCTCCTCCCTTCCTCACAAACCCGGGGAGCGGCGATCGGGGCCATTCTTGCTGTGTGCTCAGCCGGGTGCCTGGTGCCTTCTGGGGACCCACTGACCTCTGGCTGGACCCCCCATCTCCGCAGGAAACGGCGCCCTCCACTTTTAGCCCTGCCGCGCTCCGCTCAAGAAATCCATGCAAAGACTCGCCCCTTGAAAGAACACCGGGTGCTGGGGCGGCTCTCGGGAGCCCGGCAGCCTCTGTAGGCACGGGAGCCCCGTCTGTGAAGCTGTAAGTCCCACGGGACATCTGCTACAGGCCAGAACGCTTCCGTTAACGTGCTCCCAGGTGTCGAAGAAAATAAGACTTGAAGATGCCTATTCTCTCTCTCTTCTTTACCATGTACGTTTTAATTTTAAAGTGAATATACCGTAAGAATAATTTTCAACATTTCATTTATCATAATTAATGAATTCAGTCGCGCACGACGCGAGTTCACTGCGCCCGCGTGCACGCTCGCGGCAGGTGCGTCGGGGGACACGGAGCCACGTAAAGTCCCAACGCCGAGTTCACTGCGCCCACGTGCACGCCCGCGGCTGGTGCGTCAGAGCACACGGAGCCACATGACGTCCCCGCCGCCCTACAGACGGACGCGCCAAACGCTTCTCTACCACTTGGTGGATCTTGGGATATTTCAACACTGGAATGGGATCTGTGGCAGTTTTGGTTCATCCTTTGCCTTCTTCTGTTTGCTGTCTCTCGTTCTTTTTGTTTTGTTTTTATTTTTGTTTTGCCTCCAAATTCTGTATATGGAACATGCGTTGCCCTTGCATTCGTATTTCATGGCTAAAATAATAACGCATCTGCAGCCCTGTGCCCGACACTTTTATGCTGACGATTTCAGTTCCACCACACCCTTGCGACATAGTGGGATTGGTCCTATTGTACCGTGGAGGAAGTAGGCTCAGAGAGGTGATGTGACCTGCGCAGGGTCACACAGCTCCTGAGGGAATGAACCGGAATATGAAGTTTTTTTCCGGCGGGACAGCTCCTTGCATGGCAACCCCACCACCTCCCCTGAGGGATGAAAAGTTCTAAGGAAAATCTTCCTGTTAAGATGACACATCTTTAAAACAAAGGTGCTCACCACCAGCTGAAAGCAGCAGTTTTCTTGAGGATTTAAGGGGGAGGAATTCACTCTCCTGGAGAGAGGATCCTGAAAACAAACTGTTAGCCCTTTCTCCCTCTCCCCCGGCTTAAAAATAAATACATTTTGGCGGTGTTTATGTTAAAAGCATGTGAAGAGAGAAGTTTACTAGTTGTGGGTAATTTATACAATCTGTAACTACAAAATCATTTCTATTTATTTATTTTGAAGGGTCTAACCTGGTACTCTCTCAACACGACCCCTCCGTTGGCTGCAGAGAGGAGCGTAAGCATGGCAACCGTGGTCACGGAAAATGGAAAACAGAGACCCCGTCACGGAAGACGCGCCATCGGGACTGCTCGGTCCCGCTGTGTGTCGCATGTGGGGGGACTCAAGCCGTCCACGTCCGTGCCACTGGAACGGCACTGCGATGTGGACGGCTGTGCGGTGATCTTGCTAAAATGCGGGTGTGCATTTGAAGGTCTCGTGTGAGGCCCGGGACTCTGCATTTCCAACGGGGACTATCAGGGGCCTTGGAGCCTACTTCTCAGCTCCGGCTGTGTGTGTGAACCACCTGGGCTTTCAGAGCCCCAGTGCCTGAGTCCAAAACAGAGCAACGGAGTCAGAAATGCCTGGGCGGGACCCACGTGGCCCCAAGGTAGCCAAGGCTGGGACTCCGCCTGGAACACTCGGAAAACCGCTCTCTCCATTTCGGAGCGCCCACCTCGGAGCCGGGCCCCGGAGCCACCTGGCCGGCTCTGCCACCGCTCAGCAGGGATTGCCTGGACCGGGCTTTGTCATCTGCTCAGAACACCCTGCCCTCTGTACTGTGCCAGAGAATACTCCTCTGCCCCGTTGGTGACGGCGGTGGCCTTGGGACTCGCACTGGCCAGTGGGGCGTGGGCAGAAAAGACACGGTGAGAGCTCTCAACCAAGATCTAGAGAGGCGTCGGGGATTCCTACCCACCTCCAGCCTCCTGCTCCCCTTCCCGGGAAAAGCACGCCGCGTAGCTGCTGGTCTTAGGAGGGGAGACAGGCTCTGGCCCAGCAGAGCCACCCTGACTCAGAGACCAGTGAGAAGCACAGAGATGTTTCCGGAGGCCTCTGAGATCTCTGGGATGTTTGTCACGTGGCATTATCACAGCATGCCCTGACTAGCATGTCCTCGAGGTAAGGAGAGTTGCAACAGCGTATGTAAAGCACTCGGTGCCGGGTCTGGCCCATGGCGCGCCCCTCGCGAACGTGAACGTCATGACTGCCTATTTGAGACGCCGCGGTCAGGCGCATTTTCCACAGAGCCCGCTCTTCCTCCTCCCTTCCTGTGCCGGAACACTCTGCAGCCCCCCCCCCCCCCCCCCCCGCCCAACAGCGCGAGGTGCCCGAGGTGCCTGCTTCCCGACACAGGAACAGGTTTGCAGAGCCTCTGCAGGGGATGTGCAAAACAGCAAAAGCCCTTGCCTCTGTGAATGGGGTTTTTCAACCTTATCTCGAATTCTCTTGGTGTGGCGGTGGTTCTGTGTCCGCAGAGCTCTCTGAAAGGGTTTTCTGTGGGGCGAGTGTGGAAGAAAAATGAGAAGCGGGAAGGAAACAGGCTCAGCTTTGTTAAGAAGTGTTCCAGGTTTCAAAAGACACTTGAAGGCAAGTCCTGGCTACGGGCTTGAAGCGGGACCCGAGACTGCGCAAGAAGGAGACGGCTGTCACCGGACATGTGCCTGGATGCCCGAGCCTGAGGGGCCCTGCCCGCTTGATCACATGGACCTCGACACAGACACACGACCTCAGTTACCTAGTGACCCTGAAGGCAGCCTGATCACTCTGTGAACACCTCACCAGGCTCTGGTGTGGACAAAGGAAAGCGCGCGTGCACGAGCTGCTGAGCCCCTTTGCTGGGGGCACACGGTCAGCTGTTAGGACCGGGGTCCCCGCCTTTCTGGCTCAACCACGCCAGTCTCTCACTTGTCCCCTTGACCCTGACGCACCAGCCGCTGCTCAGCTGCAATGGCGTTCCCCATCCAGAATTAAGACGTGACAAGTGCTCCAGGTGGGTGCACACGGAAGAACCTTTTCCCTCCCCGGAAAGTGGGAGCTTACCCCACGGAACCAGGCGGTATCATGAGGATGAAGGGAATGAACCGCGCAAAGGAAAAACCAACCTGGATGTCAAGACGGTTTGCAGGGGAGAAAATACAGACAAGTCGCTGTGGTGAGTCAGATGAAGCTGGCTGGGAAAAACACTGGCAATCTGTCACTCCCCCCTGGCATGGTGCTGGGCAGCGGGATGGGGACGGGAGCAGGGAGTAGGCGTTGCAACAGGGGGCGGCTGTTACAGCCATGGCAGGTCGGGAAAACGCCATCACAAGAGTCCGGGGTCAGGCACTGTGAGAGGCTCATTCGTTAAAAGGAGGGGCTTAAACAGAATCTGAAAGAAAGAAACGATCGCTTGTGGCCTGTAACAATAAAAGTGACACCGCCTCCTTGCCTCCCGTATCCGCTAAGGGTTCACTCCCAGCACGTGCCCCTCCTGTGCCCAATTCTCCTTCCCCACACGGAGTAAGCGCCTCGCAAAGATGCTCCACACACGTGCTGAAATCCTGCCACGACTGATAAAGCAAAACACGGGAGAAAAACCGTCTTCCTTTCAAAACCCACCTAACTGGCTTCTTTACTGGCCTAGACTCCCCTGTGCAGCGTGCTAACCCCGCAGCCTAAACCAGCCACGCGAGCCACACAAGCCCCGTGGACACAGCGCTGAACGGAAAGACTGAGGCTGGCGTGTTCATTACAAGTGGGGAGTTTTGCTCATTGAAGTGCGGTGCGGCCAGAGGGAAACGGAGTCAAGGGCTGTTAATTGCCTCTGGTACCGCTAAGGGATTAGCCCTTGCCAGCGGCAGCTGCTTAAGACTAATTCCGCCCAGAGAGGAGGTGCGGCCTGCCCCGCACACCGAGATCGCCCTGCGTTTCCCAGGATTTGCGGCAGGAGCGGAGCCCACAGAACCCCTGCCTTGTGTTCATTAACTCAAGCCCTGCACAAACCGTCTCCCCCAATGAGAGGCGAGACTCCCTGGACCTCGCTTCAACCTCCGGAGCCACAGGGGAGGGGGTGGGGTCCTCCCCGGGGAAGGCCGCTTTCCTCACCTTTTCCTCCGGGTGCGCAGAGATACCGTCCCGTCACCTCTCTGTACCTTCCACATGTGCCCTGTGTGCTGGCGACACCTGTCGGGGGGGCCCCGTCCTGCTAGTAGAGCCGGCCATGGCGCGGGAACGGGGGCCACCCCAGGGGGAAGTAACGGCTTTGGGGCAGAGGCCCTGAGCTGCCTGGGCCCCCAGAGGTCTGGGGGGCTGCCCCCTGAGATGGGCCCCTGGTGGCTGAGCTGTGAACTGCAGCCAGCACTGGGGGGGGGGTGCCCAGGGGAGGGCAGAGGGCCCCCTCAGGGGGGAGAGGCCTTTCTCTCTCCTCCCACCGGGTTTTTATGAATACAGGGTCTCTATTTGAATTTCCTCATGTAAGCAAGTGAACAAGACAAAAATTCAAAACACCTGGTAGTTCGACACTTACTCATTAAAAGAAAAAATCCCGCTAATAAAGACGCGAGCAGAGAAGATGAAGTCCAGGTGATCCGCAGCTGCCGGCTCCCGCGACAAACCCGCGTCCCTTTCTTCTCTTCGGGGCGGGGATGGGAGGCTCCCCCAGCTTAAAGTCGGTTAATGCAGATTTTCATCATTGTTATCCTAAGCGGAGTCACTGCTGGCCTTGTAATAACATTTGCCCGGCGTCCCGCGTTGGGGGCTGTGCATATGGCGAGCACATTGTCGGTCGGAACCAGGAGTCTGGGGCGTCGTCGCCCGGACAAGGAGGGGATGCTCCGCGGGGCCCCACAGGGGGGACGGGACGGCCTCGCGGTCAGGGCTTCCTCCACGAGCCTCCTAGACCGCGGGCCTCGGGACCGGGACTGCCACCGCGTCTCAGGGAAGGGGTCTGCTTTCCCAGACAAAGCAGCTCCTCCTCCCTCGTGGGAATCCGAGTGTCGGCCTCGGGTCCGCACGGCTCGGGCTGTGCCTACAAGGATGGCGGGAAGTGCACCCGGGGCGACACGCTCCGTGGCGGCTTCTCCAAGCCTGTGGTTCTTCTCTCCCTGCTCCTCTCTGGAGAACAGGGTGAGAACTACTGCCTGAAGGCGCGAGGCGGGTGTAGACAGAGCAGGAGGAATGAGCGATGGAGCGTGGCTCCCTCCTGTCACCCCTCAGCCCCCTGAGGCCGGCACTGGCATGGCCCGCCTCACAGCCCAGAGAGTAGAGGCCGACAAAGACGGGGCGGTGGCAGAAAGAGAGCAGGTGCGTGAGCACCCGGGACCCTTCTGCTGTCCCCAACCAACAGCCCGCCAGCCAGGCGCTGAGCACAGTGACGTGGCGGCCACACACGTGCCTGCGATGTCACTGTTCTCGCGAGAACCTGGGCTTCCGAGTCCCCAGCTCCACAGTGGACATGAGGGTGGGGACGGCGACAGACTCGCTTTGGGCCATGCTTGCTGAGCCGGGGCGGGGGCACGGAGCTGGATGCCAGCGGGGCTGGGGGACGGCAACCACAGGCCACAACGTGAAGCCACGCATCTCTGGCGGGTGAGGGCGTTCTATGCTCACAGATCGCCAGCCCGTGGTTCTTGGTTGGTGACCACATCTGGGGTCGGGACCCCCTCGGAGGGCTCGATGCAGTCTGCAAACGGGGAGAAATGCCTGTGTACATCCAGGGACCCACTGACAGCCTCCCCCAGCCCCAGGGGACAAGGGAGGCGCGGCCAAGTGGCCGGGAATGCAGGGCTGGGGTTTAATCACCTGGTTCCCATCCCAGCTCGTAACTCACGTGCCGGGCTTCCTGCCCGCCTCACAGTCGCTGCTGGCACATCGAGATGAGACGGCCCAGGCAAACCGCAGGACGCATGCCTAGCGATCATCATTGTTGGTCTACCACTGTCACTGTTACGGGTGACACGCAAGCCATGGCATGCGGGCTCGCTCTCGTCGTGTGAGCTCCGCACGGGGCTCCGGCCAGGAGGCTCCATGGGTCCCGATGACCTGTGGCCGTCCACCCTCTTAGGGCAAACGGAGGCAAACCCCGCCTCCGCCTCGGGCCTCCCGCTCCCACATGCCCCTCCGCTGAACGGGAAGCCGGGCTGCCCGCCCACTCTTGTCGGCATTCAGGGCTTCTCCGCACGTGCCCCGGTAACCCGGCCAGCACTCGGTGTGCGGTAGGTTGTGGCTGTGAGCCGCCCTCAGCATGTCCCAGTGACGCAAGCCAGCTTGGGGTCACCAGGAGGCCAAGCTGTGTGAGCAAAATGCTCACCAGTTCCCCAGTTCGCTTCTCGCCTTGGGATCGTCTCCTTTGGAGGCAGGAGCCGCGGGGCAGCCGATGTGGCGGCTGGGAAACTGAGCAGAGCCTGGCTGGCGTGCGGTGGGCACGGCTCACAGATGCATCGTCGGTAGATTACGGGTCCCAGGGTTTAAAATGCACCGTGTCGCGTTCTCTACCAGCTGCGGGTGGAAAGACGGGGGATGAAATGAGAAGCAGCTTGAATCCGGGCCACGAAAGGTCCCAGGAGGGGCTCCTTCCCGCTGCCGTTTCTGGATGCTGGGGGCGGACGCATACCACTGTCCTCATTCACCGGCTTTCCGTCCAGGAGAAGCTGGGAATCGATGGGAGACTGGAGGGTTTGAAACGTGTTGTTTCCCTACTGGGAACCCTCCGAATAACTTGAGGCCAATTCACCCATCAGACGAGAAGCAAGCAGGCTTGTATCCGGCCTTTGGCGGGCCGCGTGCGGGGCCGGGTCCAGGGAGGGCTGGAGTGGGCTCCCTCCGGTTGCCTCTGTTTTATTCTGGATCGGGGATCAGTGGTCCCTGTGGGGCTGGCATCTTCAAGGTGTGGATTCTGGAGCCAGGCTGCCTGGGTGTGGGGGCCGGCTCCGCACCTCCCTGCTGTGTGTCCTCAAGAAATCAGCTGACCTCTCTGTATCTCAGGTCCTTCATACGTAAGGCGAGGCTTTCTGAAAGCCCCTTGCCCTGTGGTTATGAAGATAACAGGGGTGGGTGCACCGACCGGGTGCCAGCCAGAGAAAGTAGGCCTTACGGGCATGCTCTGTGACGAAGTCTTATCACTACGCAGAGAGTCCCCACCATGAGCGGTGCTGGAGGGCTGCCCTAATGTGATCCCAGTTTCCTTGTGGGACAGAAAGAGCCCCAAGTAGGAGGAGGCAAAACCAGGAAGAGGAATTCATGGGAAAATATCCTAGGTCTTTCTGTGTAACTGGGTGCATCTGATCTAATCGGGCTGTTCCGCCTCCGGAGGCCCTGGGGCCCTGACGCAGGAAATGCGCTCTCCCTCCAGGCAAGCCCCCCCGGGCCGCTCTCTGCCTGGGCTGGTATCCCCTCCTGACCTCCGGCGTTCCCACTCCTCTGGGATGTTCCAGTCTGCCTCGTTTGGGGTCCCCTGAGACAAGGATGCTAGCACGAGGTGTCGATTGGGGACGTGACCCCAGGAGCACAGTAGGGTGGTGGGCAAGCAGGGAGGTGACCCAGAGAAAGGAAAGGGCCAGCTGGGGAGGGGACTGGGGTGTCCTATCAAGCGAGTTAGTCTGGGAAACGGCGTAGAGCACAGGCCTGAGAGTTCTCCCACCCGAGGAGAACAAGCTCAAGTTTTTATATGGCAGCTCTCACGGTCGTCGGCTGGGGCTGCTCCTGGGGCGTTAACTCCCCGCGCCTCTGGCCGGCCACGCGTGCAGGCAGGACAGACCTGGTGCCGGGAGCTGGAAGAGGTTGGAGCGAGGGCAGGGCCTAACGCATCCGCCGGGAGGCCATGCAAGAAAGACGTTCTGGAATCCTGCAGCCTACCTTGGCTTCTTCCTCTGCTTTTACTCCTTTCGTGTCTTACGGCCCGGCGTCTAAAGGGAAACATGCTGTTGCCCTGCGATGGTGTTTCCTACTTGCTGTCCCGGGGGGTCTCGTGGCCTGTGTCCACGCTGCATTCTCTTAAAGACGGGAATGTGGTTTCCCAGACGCTCAGAAGATGGGACACAAAGTAGGGACATAGACATACTCATGTGTTTCTTGTGTCCCTTTGGGCCACCGCACAATATTGCAAAATTCACTCCTTCCTCTTCCTAGAGGAAAGTCGTCAGCCGACCAGCAGCCACGTCTACGGCACAATGATGGCACGTGGAGCCCGGAGCCCTCTGGTTGTGCAGAAACGCACGTAAAGGAGTGGAGCTGTTCTGAAGTTAGTGTTGATGACCATACCGTGTACGTTTGGTTCCAACAGTTCTTTTGAGACTGAACCACAGAAATTCTGGGCTCCTGAGGGCTCCCATCAGCAACCAGTAAAGGCCATCGAATGAATTAATGGCTGTGAGTCGGACTAGAACATGCCTGGAGACCCTCCGGTCTGGGGCTCCGCTGCCTACCTGCCCTCTGAAATTTCTAGGTAAGAGGTAACATGCCCGGTTGCGTTTGAATTTCAGGTTAAAAATGGATACCTTTTCTTTTTTTTGTATAATTATACCCCAAATACTACGTGGGACCCAGGGATACTCACTTTGCTAAAGGTGACAACCCAGCTGTAGGACCGGTGCCGGTCACAGAATTTAAATCGAGCAAACAAGCCACGAGACAATAAGGGGTGGTGGGGAGTGGGGAAAGTTGAAGACGGGTGAGCACAGGTCCCAAATACATTTCAAAAAAAAAGAGGGACACCTGGGGGGCTCTGTGGGTTGAGCGTCCGACTTCGGCTCAGGTCGTGATCTCACGGTCTGTGGGTTCGAGCCCCGCGTCGGGCTCTGTGCTGACAGCTCGGAGCCTGGAGCCTGCTTCGGGTTCTGTGTCTCCCTCTTTCTCTGCCCCTCCCCTGCTCACACTCTGTCTGTCTGGCTCTCTCTCTCAAAAATAAATAAACTTATAAAAAAAGAAATAAATCACTTTGTGTGCAAAACAAAACACACCTTCTAAAATGACACTTTTATGTTAAGAAGCTGAATGCCGCAGGGGAGGCAGCGAGCCCAAGGGCCCCAGTAGGTTCAGGCCCAGATGGACCCAGAGCCCATGTTTCCTCACGCCCAGGCCAGCGTCCCTACCACTGTGTTACCCTGGGAGGCTGGGTGCACGCCAGCGTGTGGCCTCAGACACCAACCCACCTTCGAAAGGGCAAAGGGCAGGGGGTGAACAGCCCCGCAGGGTCAAATGCAGATTCTCAGAGCACGTTTTCTTTCCCGAACAGCGAAGGCATTTGCAGACGGACCTACAGAGGAGGCGGCCCCTGGTCTCTGTGGCTCCCGGCAGACGCCGTGCCTTTTCCCCTAACGCAAGCAGCTGGTACTGAGATCATTTTCTCGTTTTTGCCATCTGAGGTTGCACCTGACAGAGGCATTGCAGTAGCGACAATTAGGCAACGAGACCCAACACCTTGGAAAAGCTCCGTCCCTGCCAGGGTCCCGGTTTTGTCATCGGAGAAGGAGAGGGCTGGGCAGGTCACCTGTGAGGCCTGCTGGTCTCTGACGAGGACGACCCGTGCCTTGGGAGGGTCCCCGTGCGTGGCCGTGGCCGGGGGTACATACTGACCGCATTCCCCTCCACCCTCCGCGATGGCCGGTGTGCACACGAAGGTGCACGCGTCCTTCCAGCGGGAGGAGCAGGGGGAGGGGGGCGGCTGAGCTGAGCCCCGGCGGGAGGGCTCCCAGCCCAGCGACGAGCGGCCGTGCCCCCGGAGCGGGTGGCCAGCACCCACAGCACCCCCCAGAACCCGGCTGTCACCGTCGGCTCCCGCTCTGCACACGCGTCTGACGACCTGCCAGGCTGTCGGCGAGTGAGCTTGGGCTACAGAGCCTACTCTGAAAAGCTCTTTTGGTGACAGTTCAGCGCATACCCACATTCTTCCAGAGACTGAACAGTAACCAAGTCCTCTGAGCCGCGTGTCTGCGTGGGGCTTCGGCGCCTGTGGTGACTGGGGAGCAGAGTCCCCAGCTCTGAAGGCGATTCTCTGCTTTGTCGTGGGTGCGGGTGGGTTGGCCCAGCCCCTGCGGGACACAGATGCTCTCGCAGAAAGAGATACCAGGTTTGGTTGCTGCCAGCTGTCCCACAGGGCCCCTGGGTGACCGGGTCACTTGATTCAGATGCCTGTCTCAGAAAGGGCCACCAAATGACCCACGTGTGGGAGGCCACAGACAAGGGCGGCCTCCAGGCTGGTCTTCCCTCCCACGTCAGACCTGGGCCTTCTCTCCTGAGATGGGGGGGTCTTTTCCCCACCCCTGCCCTTGGGAAGGGGTGCGGATATTCCCCTCCTGCCAACAAGGCACCCCAAATATGCCATGCATGCACCCGAGAGCCTCAGCCTCCACCTCCTGCCCTCCTGACCTCCTCAGCAGGGAGCTGGGACCCAGAGGGGCACGAACACGGAAGGTTACATGGAAAGCTGGAGAAGAGGTGAGGATTCCCGACTCCCAGGAAGGATGACATCCAAGCAGCCTAGAACCTCAGAACAGTAAAGGCCCTTAGAGGTGATAAAGTCATCCCAGCCCATTTGAAAGATGGGGAAACGGGGCTGGGAGAGGGCTGGACCTCCCAGGGAAGCAGTTTGGCTTGGTGATGGAGTCAGAAGCTCTGCAGGAGGACCCGGTTCCCTGTGAGACCTGGCAGAAAAGGAAAACACAGCCTTGCTGGAACAAACTGAGCCTGAAGCCCACCCAGGATCCAGAAACATCTCTAGATTTTTCAGTTATGTGAGTCAATATATTCCCCTTATTGTCTAAGCCAGTTTGGATATCTGCTACCTGTACCCTAACTAATTCACAGAATTGCTATTCTAAGGCCACACAGCGCCAGAGCTCAGCATCCTTAGCCTTCTAGCTAAATGAGATGAATGTATGAAAAGCCTCACAGGCAGCATTTAACACATTCAGGCACTCCATAAAAATTAATAGTTTTGCCTTCCTTCCTTCCTTCTTTACTGTATTCAAAGCAATTTCAACCGCACCATCAGAAATTAGATTTCCAGACCGCTCACGGATAAACATAGTCATTAGTCTGGACTGTTTGGGGCTTTTTCAAGTAATTGCATGCCTTGGGAAATATTAATACAATGCCTTTATTTCTCCCTTGAGGCCGGCTACACGACACACTAACCCACTTGGAATGCGGGAAGGCTCTTGAACGCTAGCTACAGGCTTGAGTTTAGAACTGGGAGCTGGTTATGTTCAGCTCAGATTTTAAGACTTGCTTTTCCACGTTGCACGTGCAGCTGGGGACTCGCGGAGCAAAGGCAGGGAGTCCGGCCGCTTTTCTCTTAGGTGGGCAGACAGCTCCCCCCCCCCCCACAGGGTGCTTCAGGGAGCCAGGCGTGTCCCCCCCCCCCCGCCCCCGCGGCTCTCACACGCGGCTACCCGAGCGCACTCCCTGCGTCGCGGGGGGCCCTGTGGAGCTCAGCACAGTCACGAACCAGGATGGGAAAGACAATCGAGTTTCTAGCCCAAGTACAGGTTTGGCTTCCGTCACAGACGCAGGTGACAAAGGGCAGTAGCATTAGTGGCACCCGTGGGACCTCCAGCCTGTAGAAATGAGGTATTTTCAGATCACATCCCAGGTGTTAACGGGTATCTCGCAATTTTGTAGGTGCACACTTGAGCTTACGGTGGCTCCGACTGGAGCCGACCGCTATTGAACGCGTGGGTAAGGAAAGACAGGAGTCACCATATCACCGATGTTTACATGCTCTTGGCCCTAACGTGCTGGTCGCTGTTTCTATTATCGGGGCCCCAAATGTCCATTTCCCCGACAGTGTCCCCCGGTGGACTATAAACTCCTTGGTGACAAGGACCCTGTGTGCTCCATCCGTGTTTCTAGCATCGCGCACCGGGTTGCGAATCCAGCGGGGAACCTACCACCCAGTGGCTCACGTGCATAAGGGTGATGTTCGGCACTTTTTCTGACGCTCCTCTCCCCGGAAAGGCAGAGACGCAGGTCTGTCTCCCTTTCTCGAGACGCCGAGGCCTGCTCTTACACACGGACCACAGCCACACCTCCTCCCGCAAGCGGGGTTTGCCTGCTCGATCGTACTTTTCGAAAATCAACCCCACGTATACACGCGTGTGCGTGCACACGCGCACACTCACGCACATACGTACACACACAGGCACGTGCACGCAAACGTAGGCACACGCACACAGAAATCAGCCAGAAGCCGCCTCCTTCCTGCTCCAACTCCCACCTCACCTCCGAGAATATTTATGATTTTTAATTAATGGGGACCACGACTAATTAGGCTCCTCACCCACGCCCCGAGGCCCTGAGGCGCGGTGACGGTTAGCACTTCATATCTCTGAGCAGTGAGGCCTCACATGCCACACCAATGAGCTCACGGGGGACTGGGCGCCATCCCTGCCGCCTGGGAGAGCGCTGTCTTTCAAAGCAGATTAAAAGAAAACAAGAACGTGGCCCATCCCCAGCTCGAGAAGCATGGAATTCTGCACTTCACCGAAGTAGGAATGTGGCCCATTAATTACTATTTGTCGTCAATTAATTGCTCTGTGAAATACGGCCCCTGGCTGAGCACCCCCGCGTCACCCCCAGCAGCGAGAGGTGACTGTCGTGTGCTGATGAGCGGATTGCACCCTCCTGACACGAAGGGGTGCCTCAGAGCTGCCTCCGGAGAGGGGAGCAGGGGGGCCCACAGACGGTTTGGGGCATTTTTCGGGAAGGGGGAGAAAAGATCCAGGAGCGCATTTCCTGAACTCAGCGAGCACAAGGTTAAGTGAGGGGCACGGTTCATCCAGGGGACCAGGCCGGTTGATTACATGCAGGTCTTGGGAGTCAGGCAGAGTTTGTTCTGGGACAGTAAGAGCCCTGACAATCTGGACACGTGGACACTAAGGGCTGGCATGATCGGGTGAGGTGACTGGACAGGAACCCTAGTCCCTGCAGTCGGTTAAGGGACAGCCACAGGCAAGATGTTTACTCACGATGTAGAGGGAGGAGCGGAGGGTGGGGGGGGCGGGTAGGAGGCCAGGATTTCATTCTTGTGGTCAGCGCCCACGGGCCCACTCACCAGCCCAGGGCCTTGGGCAGTGACTTAGCAGGTCTGTGTCTCAGCTTCCTCCTCTGCAGAACCCAAATGCCGATGAGAGGTGCCTGGCTCCCCGCAAACGCATTCACGCGCACATCTACAACAAGCCAGGGCTCGCACGGGGAACACGAGGATGCGTTGTTTATATCAGGGGTGTGCTTGCTTTGTGCCGTAGGGGCCGAGGTGAACACTGGGGTTTAAAATCCACAGAAGCGCTTAGGCCATGCAAACTCTGTGCCGGGCCTGTGCTAACCGGGGTATGGACGTGACTGCACCTGATCCTTCCCAGATAGTGCCAGGTACACACGTCCATTTCACAAGCAAGGCAGCTAAGGTTAGTGAGTGACAGAGCCAGAATTCGAACTCGGGGCCCGCTGGTTCCAAATGCTGACACTGGGGCTGACTGCCCAATGGTTCAGGGACCTTAACTATCAAGACAAGAGCGTCCTGGGGGAACTTTTGATGGAAGGACAACAGACAGAGGGTGAAGTGTAGAAACCAGAAGTTCTATCTGTGTTGTCATTACCCATCCCGAGCACTAGACCTTGTCCAGACCCCAGAAGCTGCCCTGTGCCCCCTCCCAGCGGCTACCCCCATGGAGGAGGGAGACGGTTCTGGCCGTGGACGAGCCATCCGCACACGGCTCCGATAACACCCCCCAATCCCATCCAGCCTGCTCGATGCATTGGTCTGCAAGGCCCACCCGGCCTGAATGGTGGCTCAGACGCGGTCACACTGATCCTCAGACACCAGCATGTCAGCATCCCCACTGCCCCCCAAATTACTGAGGACTCCAAACAGCTTCGTTCACGTATTTTGTTTCGCTCTATGAGTATTTACCGAAATACCAAACAAAACAGAAATCTAGAAATGCACTCGCTTGTTGGTTCACTTGGAATGATAATACAGTCACTCGTGTCACTACGACCGATATGTTTTTAACGAAAAATAACTACATGTTCCAAACGAAGGGAGTGGCTTTGTTTCGCCTTTCTACAAATCTCTTTGTGTCTCACTTAACGGAGGAGAGCTGGCGGCTTGCATCTGCTCCTTCATTCTGTCTGTGTCAGTGTCATGTCATGTAACTTCTGGAATTCTCCTCCAGAAGATCATGTGACGAGAGGAAAAGCAAATAGCATCTTGGTGACATTACAGATATTGCTTTGATCTCTCAGATCCCCTGAAAGAGGCTCGGGGACCCTGGCGGTCCCTGGACATCCCTCGGAGAGTGGCTGCTGGATACTGTTCCAGCGTGGGAGTGCATCACCCTTTCTCCAGGCTCATGTTGATGGGCCTGGGGGCTGTTCCTAGTTTTTGGCTATGATGAGTGCATTTGCTATGGACATTTTTGTATATGACTTTGGGTACACACACAAATAGACATGCATGCACACACATGCACACACATACACAGACATGCACACACAGGCATACATACATGCACACACGTGTGCTCACACATGTATACTCACAGGTGCTCACACACACATACACCTGCACACACGTGCATGCACACAAATACACATGCGCACACATATGCATGCACAGCACACATATATATACACATATAGGCATACAACGCACGCACACATGCCCATGCACACCTATACACAGGCATGCATACAAAAGTATACACACACACACATGCACACATATACACATGCGCACACATGCACGCACATACATGCACACACAACAAGCACACATATAGGCATTCAATGCACATGCACGCATGCACACATGCCCATGCACAAATATACACATGTGCACACACATGCACACACAGGAGCACACATGCACACGTCTACACACAAATACACGTGTACACTTACGGGTGCACAGCACACACACACATATACATATAGGCAAGCAATGCGCACATGCCATAGACACATATACACACTTATGTGCATGCACACCTATACGCAGGCATGCACACACAGGCATACGTCATATACACACATGCATACACATACACACGCACACATGCACACACATACACATGCGCACGCACACATATACATATGCACACACATATACACACAACATGCACACACATATACACACACGTGCACACACACATACACACACACATATAGACATGCAATGCACACACATGCATGCACACATGCCTGTGCACACTAGTACACACACATAGGTGTGTACACACACATGTACATGCGTGCACACATGCTCACAGGCGGTTCTGTCGAGTACGTACCCAGAAGTGGAATTAGGTGCATGCACGCGCGCACGCACGCGCGCGCGCACACACACACACACACACACGGCAGTTTCGTCAGGTACGTACACAGAAGCGGAATTAGTGCACCACAGGGAAGCTGTGTATTTAGGTTTATTTATTTATTTTTTTCAACGTTTATTTATTTATTTTTTGGGACAGAGAGAGACAGAGCATGAACGGGGGAGGGGCAGGGAGAGAGGGAGACACAGAATCGGAAGCAGGCTCCAGGCTCTGAGCCATCAGCCCAGAGCCCGACGCAGGGCTCGAACTCACGGACCGCAAGATCGTGACCTGGCTGAAGTCGGACGCTTAACTGACTGCGCCACCCAGGCGCCCCAAGTTTAATCGATCTGTTTTCCAAGCTGTTTTCCAGCAGGGCTGTTCCAAGTGGACCACAGCAGCAGCAGCAGCAGCAGCAGCGAGTGAGGGTCTGGCTCCTCTTTCTCCGTTTCCACGAAAGTGACGGACCCCATCTCGGCACAGAGAGTCGCCAGGAGGGGAAGAAAATCGAGGAACCCGGAACTTTTCAAAACCTTCTACTCTGAAATGATTTTAGACTTTCAAAGAGTCGCAAGGCTAGGACACAGAGTTTCTGAACGCACCTCGCCCACTAGCGATGGCGCCGTCCCCGACCCAGGGACATCTGTCAGCCGTGAGAGACCACCAGAGCCACCACAGTAGTGCCCAAGAGACAGCCTGCGCTTGGATTTCCCGGTTGGGTTCCTTCCTTCGGCTCTGGCCCCAGGCCCCCATCCAGGGTCCCACAGCACGTTTGGCGCCATGTCACCTTAGGCTCCCCCGTCTGTGACAGCTTCTCGGACTTTCCTTCTCAAGAGTCTGATCGGTTTGAGCCAGACCTCGAATTGGGTTTGGCTAATGTCTGCTCAAGGTCAGAGCAGTGCCGTGCCCTCGCCCCATCCTACCAGGGGGCGCACGCTGCCCACACAGCTGTCTCGGGCGATGGCAGCCCTGGTCACTTAGGCGGGTGACGGCCAGCATCCTCTGTGGGAAGGTCCCCGTTTCTCCCCTCCTGTACTCTGGTCAGAAGGGAGTCACTGCGTCCAGCCGCCTTCAGCCGTACCCCCGCGGGGGGCAGTACTGGAGAGCGCACGGGCATAGGCCAACAGCACCCCGCACCAGGAAGTCTTTCCAGGGAGAGATTCCGAGGCGCTGCAGCCATTCCGCTCCTCCAGAGCTCCGCCCACTAACGTCAGCCTCCAACCCTGGATCCCGCCACAGTGACTGTTACTAATGGCGACTTCTCCTCGCCCTCATTCCTTGTACATTTATTATGTGGAACTCTTCCGCAAGGACGATTTATCCCTTCCCCATACCTGTTTATATCAGGATGGGCTCATGGGTATTTATTTCATCATTTGGGTAATAGCCTAACTCTCCGGTTACTTATCTTGTTGTTCAAAGTGTCCCGGGCTGGCCACTGGAAGATCTTCTCGATTAGCTCTTGTGTCCTTTTGGCGTGGCCCATCCCTTTGATTTCTCTTTGTTTTAATACCTTCTCGCTTCCCGGCACCACAAGACACTCAAGGCTCTTGTTGTATCGAATCAACATCCCAAGGAGTTTGAACCAGGTTTCTTTCCAGCCTTCTTTACGCTTCCATTGATTTCGTGCAAGTGGGGAATGCTGTCTAGGATATTCTGATTTCCGAAGGGAAATGTGGAATGTTTTGTTCCACAACATGCTGAGTGTGTGTCTGATGCTGGATCTTTGCAAGACAACCAAGCGTCTGTTTTCTGGGCGATGTTCTTTCCTGATGATGCTTATTTATAAAGGACCCACGACTGGAGATTGCTACATGGTGAACACACCCTGTGATGGGGGACCTGTAACCCTGGGGCCGGCAAGGGGGTGGCGGGGTGGGGGCGGCGGCGGTGGCTGAGTGTGCAGGCATTCCCGCCAGTGTGTGATTGATGTGTGTTGACCAGGTCACTGCCTCGGCGACAGCCACGCAATCTTGCTGTTTTCCTCATTGGGCTCTCAAATACGAGCGCCTAGGGATTCCACTCACTAAACTGTCTCTACACCATGCTCAACGTAGTCGCCACGTCGCATGGATGTTTTTTTTGTTTGTTTGTTTTTGTTTAAAAATTTTTTTTTCAACGTTTATTTATTTTTGGGACAGAGAGAGACAGAGCATGAACGGGGGAGGGGCAGAGAGAGAGGGAGACACAGAATCGGAAACAGGCTCCAGGCTCCGAGCCATCAGCCCGGAGCCTGACGCGGGGCTCGAACTCACGGACCGCGAGATCGTGACCTGGCTGAAGTCGGACGCTCAACCGACTGCGCCACCCAGGCGCCCCTCGCATGGATGTTTTAATAAATAAGGGGCGCCCGGGGGGGCTAGGTCAGTTGAGAGTCCAACTTCAGCTCAGGTCATGATCTCGCGGTCCGTGAGTTGGAGCCCCGCGTCGGGCTCTGTGCTGATGGCTCAGAGCCTGGAGCCTGCTTTGGATTCTGTGTCTCCCTCTCTCTCTGCCCCCCCCAAGCCCAACTCCCCCCTCCCCCCCCCCCCCCCCCTCTCTCTCTGAAATAAATAAAAACATTTTAAAATTAAAAAAAGTCATCGATGATGATTTGGACCCATGCTGTTGCTCGAGACACGTAGAAACAGTTGGGGCTGATGACGGAGCAGTGGATTCCCGGCATGGCAGCCCACAGCCGTTTTCTGCAGGGGCTGAAGGTGTCTGATTTCCTTTCTGACCAGCGGTAATGGGGCTCCTGTGGCCACCCGTTTGGTTCCCTCCAGAGCCCCACATGTCGGTGCTCTTTGACATCTTTTCCACAAAGTGAACGGTGGGACTTGGGCCTGTGGGTCACCTCTCATGTGGAGAGGAGTTAGCAACTTGCAAACACATCTGGCCTCCCTCCTGGAGAAAGGCGCTGACATCCGAGGGGCCGGACCCCAGAGGCAGAATAGCATTTCAATGTTGGTTGCCGTGGTGTTTGGGCAGGAAAGGGACTAGAAAGGGTGCCTCCCCGGGTGAGGGTATCTTCTGATACGATCGGCCCATGTGAACCTCACCTCCTGCAGTTCTCTGGCTCAGGAGCCGTGCATTTGTCAGGAGCTGTGATGGGGCCCCCCACCTTGCAGGGGCGACATATGGCTGAGGAATTCGCATCGCCGGGAGCCTGCCTTGGGAGCTCTCTGCTCCCGGATTCATTACTTAAACTGACCTCAAGGCGCCTGTGTGGGGCAACCGTATTGCACTGATGCTGAGGCCACTGGAAATAAGACTTTATGGAGACAAAGAATCATTATTACAATTTTCTTTCTTTTAAAAGGCTGGAGCCCAGCAAAAGTCTTTTAGTTATCTGAGTGAGTCCCGCTGAAGAGTAATGTGGAGTAACCTCAGGATAGGGAACAGAGAGACACAGGATCTTTCCGGCGGGAAGGTTTTTGCAGGCTAAGCCCCTCTCTGGCTAAAGAAGTTGGAAAGAAAATAACTATTATTTATTGAGTGCTTTCAAAGGGCTGGCATGGGCTAAGCTCTTTGTACACTTGAACCGTATGAAGCCTGCCTGTGCTACGTGTAAAAACAGGTCAAAAGTCAGTGATCGCCTGTGGTCCAAACTAAGAAATTCATTTCTTACAGGTCTGTGATAGTTGGAGACATACCTATTGTGCAGGTGAATACACCGATCCTCAGAGTCCTGTAACTTGGCCTCGGTCCCACAGCTGATGATGGCAGAACTGGGACTTAAAGCTGCATCTACACAACTCCAAGGTGCACACTCGGAGATGTCGTCAGGTGGTACTTCTAATGTTTGTGCAGTGCTTACAATGGGTCTTGACACAAGGTGGCTGCTATGAAGCCAGGTTCAATAAGAACAAATTATGAAAATACTTTGTACTCTTTGCACGCATGAACACACAGACACTGAATTAGACACACATCAGATCCTAGTCCATTATTTTGCATGAAATCTTCCATATTTGGCGGTTTGGGATTTGCCAAAAAGCCTCCTCGCCCCCAGTCTTGCTAGAAACCACCCCTGGGCCCCAGACAACACCGCCTCACCCGTCAGAGCACAGAGTCCCCGGGGCTTCCGGTGTGCCGAGCCCGCCCACAGCCCCCAGTCGGATTATAAAGTTCCTTTGGAAAACACCACGTGGGCAGAGTTTTCTTTTGCACCACAAGATTATAAAAAATGTAGAAACGGAGGTTTCCAGGGAGAGGGTCCGGCCCAAGAGAGCATCTCCTGGGGGCAGGAGGCAGGTCACAAAAGAGCCGGACGCCCCAAGGCAGCTGTGTGGCCGTGGGTCTCGGCGCATTTCTCTGTGCTGTGGGGGTTGGGCCAGACCTTTAACATTCTCTTTTAGATACAGGAGCCTCTGAGATTACACAGTCTCACCATGAAACGGCACATTCCCACGGAGGCGGACCCCATTCGAGATGCCCGCCAGCCTCTACCCAAAACGACTTGGTTTCTATTTATCTACGTTTCGAATAGGCAACACACGCACCCAGAGCAGAGCGTACAAGGCACAAAACAGCCTTCAGTGACAAACTGTCGCCCAGCCACCCAGTTTCCCTTTGAGGAGACGGACGCAGCCCCCACTTTCTGGGGCTCCTTGCAAAGTGAGCCCGCACACATAAAAGCAGCTGATAACGCTCGGGTGTACGTGCTGCGTGCGGCCCGGACGGGGCCAGAGGGTACCCCAGCCGTCTGCACTTAACCACCTTCCTGGGGATGCTCCTGCCTGTCTTAAAGAGACACCCGTGCCCGCGTCCCCCTCACACTCTGTCTGGAACCCGAGCCCCGCTCCAAGGACCGAGGCCGGTGAAGGGCTCAGACCCCACGGGACCTCCCCACGTCCCAGAGAAGGAGCTGGTAGACAGGGCCGCAGCATCTTTGATTGTGTTTGTCTAGAGCGCTTACCTGTGGCCCCGCCTGGACCTGGAAAAGGAGGAGGAAAGAACAGTGTGTCCCTCGCACTCACTGCTAGCGAGACAAACGCACCTTGCCTTTGCACTTGGAATAAATGTGACGCTTCTGCCTGCAGCCCACATGCCCTCTGGGGTCTGGTCCTGTCCACCTGCGTGGCCTGACCCTGACCCCCCACCTCTGCCCGGCCCCGGGGCCTTTTTGGTGCTCCTCCACCACCACCCCCCCAGCTCCTTTCCAGCCGCGGGTTTCCAAAAATGCTGGCCACTCACTCTTCCAGTGTGATTCACAGAAGTGGCTCACAGTTGCCATTCAGGCATCACCCCCGTGTCGCCACCTCAGGGAAGCCACCCCCGCCTGCTGGGCCCGAACGAGCTAGCACAACTGAGGAACTGAAATTTAATTGTTTGATCTTCATCTATTTAGATGTAGGTGGCCACCATGGCTGCCAGGCCGTAGCTGTTGAGCCTCACCAGGATGATGGCATAGTTGTTCATGGCCCGGATACTGCAGTCAGAGGCCTGGGTTCCAGTCCCATCTGTGACCGTGACCAGACTCCCTGAGGGCCTTGTACCTCAGTTTCCCCGTCCGTTGAGCGGCATCTAGCATCCATCATCTCATAGATGATTTTGAGGACAGCACGGATACACAAAGCTGGAATACACAATCACTCCAGAGGGAGCCTGGCCACGGACACCGTATAAAATGTCAGCCACCATCTTGGATTACCTCGGAGGGATGGTGGCCGTGACTCCACCGCGGGGCTATTCATTTCCGGTTGGGGGCTTCAAGACTCCAATGCCCCAAGTGAGAGTGGACTTGAGGCACGACGAAGGCTCGGTGAGAGAAGGTGTTTGGAGGTTTATCACACCTTGCTGTCAGCGAATAACCGTGGGTGCTCGCGAGGTGATGCACTCGGGTCCCAGGGCTCCCGGGTGTCGTCCGCGTCGCGTGCGTCGGGGGCCTGGTCTGTGCGTCTGTTGTGCTCACCATCTCCAGGAACATCTTCGGAGCAGTGGGCTTGGGCTGCAGGTAAGGAAGGACTCTCGGGAGGAGGGGCTCGCCGGACCAACCTTGCGCGTTGGTCCAGGGTGTGGGTTCACGTGGGACGTCGGGACCAGAGCAGAGCGTCTTCCGTGTGAGTTCTCTCTTCTCGGGGATCCGGAGGAGCGGGCGCGTCGGCCACGGCTCTGCCCCTCTCCCACCCCGCTTCCTCCCATCTGAATCCTCCTTTGTTCCGCGTGGTCCCCTTCCCCACCCCCGGACAGACACGAGGAAGCCCGGGTCTGGACGCAGCAGAAAATTTCCCGGATTGCAACGGCGTCACACTTTCCCCTCCCAAGCCAGGCTGAAGAGAAGGACACTGTGAGTCACAGCCCTGCCTGTCCCTGACCAGGCTGGCCAAGGGCCCTCCCTTGTGTGAAAAGCCAAGGAGGCAGCTTCAGACTTTCCTGCCACATCACCGGCCCCCATGTCTGCCCTGCGTCCACAGATCGCTGGAGGCTCAGCCAGTGAGGGCTCTGCATTCCCACGTTCGTTCCTCAGGGCAGCCCCGGGAGACGCGGCCACTGTCACTGAAACTGTAAACAGATGAGATAAACAACTTGCCTAGGGTCCTCGCCTAGGGAGCCGAGGGGGCAGGACACCATCCATGCACCCCTCCTGAACATCGCCCGGAGCCCCCCACCCCCCACCCCGTTCCGGCCAGCTCCGCTTCTGGGGGCGGCGCATGCAGCGGGGGCAGGATTTCGTGGGGGGGCAGAATTTAGGAAGGGCTCAGCCGGGTGGTTCTCGCTAGGGGCCCTCCTCTGGATGCCGTCAAATGTCCACAGCTGGCGGACGGGCGCCCAAGATGTCACACGCACACGGCGTCACCTGGAACCTCGGCAGGGCTGTGCTTGGGAGCCTGAACACGGCCCGTCCGTGCGGCCGGGACTCTGTGCTGCGTGGGGGGCGCCTCCCACGGGGGAGTGTCCCCGGAGACCCAGGAGGAAGCACCAGCTCCCCTGTGACCTATTCTCGTGAACCACAGGTCACTCCTGCAGCCGACCGCTGGTCAGGCGCGGCACCCAGGCCAGCCCAGGCTCAGGAGCAGGGGGACCGGCATAGCAAGCGCCGCTCTGTGGGAGGAGCGTGCGGGAGGGAGGCACGCCATGGCCAAGTCTGTCTGAAAAGGAAGACGACGGGGCACCTCGGGGGTAGTCGATCAGGCGTCCGACTCTTGGTGTTGGCTCAGGTCATTTTGTCACGGTGGTGAGACCGACTCCCGCATTGAGCTCTGTGCTGACAGCATGGAGCCTGCTTGGGATTCTCTCTCTCTCTCTCTCTCTCTCTCTCTCTCTCTCTGCCCACTCCCCACTCATGTGCTCTCTCTCAAATTTAAAAACTTAAAAAAAAAAAGGAAGATGGAATGTGCCAGCGTGTCCCCCTCCTCAGGACATTTTGCATTTTCAGCGTGATCTGTCGTCGTCAGGTGAAAACTAATTCCTTTGGAAATACCGCCTGGCCCCCACTGCCCTGCCCCCCGGCTGCGGTTGCCCCTGGCCCTCTCGCCCTTTCCTGCGGTGTGTGGGAGGGCACAGCCCTCTGCCCGGAGCTCTGCCACACCCTCCCACAGGATCAGAGCGTTCTCCAGAATTCCTGTGATGAGCAAGGGTAATGAAGAGAATACCTAACATTTCTGGGAGATTTTTTAATGGAAACAGCCAAGGGCTGAGAACTTTATACTGTATCCTCTCATTTAATTCTCCGTGAAGCGACATTTCCAGTCTGGGAGGCTGAATGATGGGCCCGAGATGATCTAATTGATAAGCGGGGGGTAAGTGTGGCTTTGTAAGGGGATTTATTGCAAGGGCTTGGGAACTGGCTCCCGTAACTGTGAGGACTGGCTAAGCTAGTCTGGGGTTCACCGGACGGGTGGACAGGAAGTGGCTTCTGAGAGCCGTAAGTGCCCGGGCCAGAGTGGCGTCATCCATGCGTGGCGGGACCCCCTCTCCCTCTCTCCACCTGTCTGTCTCTGTCTCTGTGCGTCTCTCTCTGTCTCAGCCTAAGTCCTTCTTTGAAGGCATCTGACGCCTGCCACACGGCTGGGAGTCAGTGCAGGTTTAAGAGCACGCCTGTGTCACCCGAAGCGCTGTTGCAGGGCCCGGGAGCACCCCCCGGACGCCCACCTGTGCCCGGGTCACACCACCAGGCTGCACGTGGGCTTTTCTACACCCTTGTCCGGTGGGTCTGTTATTCCCCTTTACAGAAGACGGGACAGACTCGAGAAAGCCAAGAGGAACCTGACTTCACAGACACTTCCCTCAGGAAGCAAAGGTGCGGGTGGTCTCAGGGCGGGTCCGGGCTGCTCCCGGAGGCGAGCGCCGGGGTCATCAACACGGTGGCGCCCCAAGCCCCCAGCCCTAGCTCCCCCCCACGCAGCGTCCTCTCAGCGCGGGAGCTGACCGTGGCCGGCTCCTCTCTGCACCTGGCACGCGTTGGTACGGCCACGAGTAAGGAGGTCCTGCCGGCTTTTGAACTCCACCAAAGCACGGTGTTGGCGCATCTGTTTTTGTGACTGGCTCCTTTCGCTCAGCGCTAGCTTCTGTGTTCACCAGCTTCACTCTCATAAGACGGTGCCACTGCCATCGCCTCGTGTTACTGTTCCAGCTCGGGGCACTTAGACACAATGCTGCTGGGACACACCTAGGAACCGAGGGACCCAGTCACAGGATGAGCCCAGCTTCCACATCTGGACAGTTCCAAACCGCTTCTCCAAGAGCCACCCTGGTCAGCGTATCTCCATCTCTGTGCTGCAGTCAGCCTCCGTGTCACGTCTACCCGTCGGTCCAATTTGTGTCCTCAGACCCAGAGACCCTTCCGTCCCCACCCTCCTCCCCGACAGATGGCAGAGCGTCCGGAGCGTAACAGGTGTGCGACAAGACATCTGCTGCATGCACTGACGGAGGACTTCAGTTTGAAAGGAGTGTGTCCATTCTCTTGAAATGGATGTTCAAATTCTTTCAGCCAGAGCCCCGCTACCGAGCGAGGTATCTTCGTGTAAATTCGGTAAGATAACACCTCCTCTGGGTGGGCAAGTTGCAGAAAGTCACCCCATTCCAGAAGCAGCGGTCCCAGGCTGGCGTCGGCCCCCCCTGGCCCGGCGCCCTGGTCAAGTACCCACCTGGGTACAGCCCTGAGCAGAGGCCCCACAGTCACCTGCTCCGTGTGATCTCCGGGCTCATTCCGTTCATCAACGTTCCTCATTCAAACAGCAACACCTAGAAGTACCGTAATGCTCAAAATCTTCCCAGTTCCCAAGAAAGCAAGTTTTCTAAACCACGGGTACAGGGACACGGAGTTTAAAAATCATACGAGACTTTCGTTCATCTGTGTGCTTTAAGGAAATGACAGCCGTGGACAAGTCCAGCCAAGGACGTCCCTGACCCTGCACTTAAGGCTGAGCTTAATTCTAAACCCCGGCACCCCCTTCTGGCTTCTGTTCTGGAGGCTCCGGCCAGCTTCCCAGGCTGGCCGCACAGCGACACACAGCTCCACGAAGACCCGTTCCCCCCAGGGCCCCCCGCTGCAGGCCCTGGCACGCCATTTCCAGAAGACAGGGTTTGACCCAGCAGCTGGCAGTTAACCGGCTCGGTTCACCCAGCTTGCAGCATAGCGCAGTCGACACCCGTAGGCAGCCCTTGGGCTGGCGGGGCCACGCAGAGTCGACGGGCATGAGTGGAACTGCTTAGCGGACAAGGGTCGCCCTGGGCAGCCTGAGGCGTGCCAGCGCTGGGACGGCCTTTCACTGCTGCAGAGTGCAGGCTCGTGACGAGGTCTGGGCTGCCCTCCCATGCCTCCTACCAAATTATTTCTTTTATTATGCTCATTTTATTGATGATGTCATGACATGGCCCATCAACCCTTAATTAAAACCATGGCTGCAACGTTCGCTCCCTTTAAACCGTGACAAGCCAGGGCTTTGGAGCGGCCCCTTCCGAGTCACAGATGCTTGGGAGAAACAGTCGTGGGTTTCCAGAAGGAATCGAGAGGTTCTCAGAGGTGCTGGGGCAGGAGGGACTCGGGGCATTAGGTGCTGGATGGGTCCCTCAGAACGCACACGTTCTTGGAAACAGAGTCATTGCAGATGTTATTAGTTAGGATGAGGTCACACGGGGGCAGGGCGGACCCTAATCGAATATGACTGGGGTCCATATGGGGGGGGCTGCTGGGGAGGACAGAGACACAGAGACGGGGATGGACGGCCCTGCCGACACCTCGATTCCCGGCTTCCGGAACGTGAGACTGCGAGCGTGTGTTGTCTCAGACGGCGGGTTTGTGCTGCTCGCAAACTAACACATTGGCTCAGGGCTCCCCGAAGCCGTGGGGGGTCCAGGTCTCACCAGGATGTCTGTGGCTTGGTGACAAGCTGGCAGCGATGGTTACGACACGTGGGCTCAAAGGGTTCCAGGGTGTGTGCAGGTGTGAGCACGCCTGCACGTGTGAGAGACGAGCACACGTGTGCATGAGTGTGTGCACACCTGTGTGTGACAGTGTGCAGGTGAGCGTGTACGAGAGGGTGTGTGTAAGACAGATGAGTGTGTCTGTCCGTGTGTAGGCATGTGAATGTGTGAGTGTGAGTGTGAGACAGACGTGTGTGATTGCTGTGCATGTATGTGTGTGTGCACATCTGTGTGTATGTGTGCGACAGTATGTAGGTGTGTGTGTGTGTGAGACAGATGTGTGAGTGTGTACGAATGAGTGTATGTCTGTGTGAGACAGATGAGTGTGTGTGACAGTGTGTGTCTGTGAGAGATATGTGTGTGTGTGTGTGTGAGAGATGGGCAATGTGTGCGAGTGTATGCAGGAGTGTGTGTGAGACCAGCACATGTGTGTGACAGACACGTGTGTGTGCGTGTGTGTAGGTGAGTGTGTGTGCATGTCTGTGTGTATGTGTGTGAGACGTGTGTACAAGAGTGTAAGAGTGTGTGTGAGAACGCACACAGTTGTCCCCCATGAGGAAAGCGACACGGGCCACGACCTTGTTTCACAAACATGAGGTTTACCCTCGTCTTTCTGGGCCCCTCATGGTTGTTTTTCATTTTAAAGGTTTCTCATCGAAGAGTCTTTTTTTCCTTCCCGTTGTCTTTTTTGTCACTGTGGTAAAATATCCACACCATAAAATTTGCCTTTTTGACTATAAGGGTGTGCGATCCAGGGGCATCACGCACATTCGCCGCTGGCGCTCCCCTCCGCAGCCCCCCACACCCGCCACCCGCTCCCCCTGGGCCCGCGGGCCAAGAGGCACCAGGGAGGAGTGCTCCGACCCGGGGCCACATCTCCGTCTGGGAGCGGTCGCGCCTCAGACCCTCGCTCCAGCCCAGACTTCAGGACAGTCCCGGGCGGCGAACTCAGCCTCACCCACGACGTGTTCACCGCATCCGAGGTCGGAGGGCACGGCGCGGGACTTAGAGCAACCCTCGGCTCACAATTCCACAGACAACTGCGCACCGTGCGGGCTGAAAGGCCAGCCAGGGCAGAAGCCAGCCTCCACGTACGTCTGCTAAAGTGTCGTTCTGTTCTGTTTTGTTTTTTAAGAAAAGCATAAACAATGTAAAAAGCGTGTCTCACGCCTGGTAAAATTCTCGTCACTTTGCTTAGTGACATGAATCCAGTGAGAGCAGCTTTCAAGGACGCCAGCGCGCTTAATGACTTAAGATAAATGGAGCCAGTTTAGGGAAGAAGGAAAATTGGATGTTTTAAACACCAAAACCCCCCAAATTCTTGTCCCAGGAAATCAGTGACCCCTGTGGACGGGCAGCTGGAAAACAGGGTCACTCTCAGCGGGGGAATGAGAACAAGGTCTCTATTACAAAGAAAGCATGGGCGTAAGGGAATACCAATTGGTAACAATTAGAGACGGATCAGATAGGTGGGGGAAAGTTCAGATCCCCTCTGGGGTATATTTATATATCCTCCCCAGAGCAGAAGGCTCGTTAACCTGTGACTGGCTATCGGCTTCCCCCATCAGTGACCTGCTCCAGTCTCTCTGCAAGGAATTTCAACTGTGCATGACTTTACTCAACATCATTTGTGACTCTGTCACAGGGGACGCATTTTCCCCGACCCTCGGAAGCATTGCAAACGCGTGGCCCCCAGGACCCAGGCGGACGCTGTGCACTCGTGAAGCGGCTAAGGAGCAGGCAATAGGGGGTGGTGGGGTCTGCGGCAAACTGAGAGCCCAGACCTTGCCTGAAGCGACAGTCATGGCTGAGCTCCGGACCCTCATTTCTAGACAGGAACACGGGCCCAGGGTGGCCAGATCTGCTGAGTTTATCAAAAGCCACAGGATACCAGCATTTATATGTGAAATGTCCCATTTTCAAAGCATCACGGGCCAAAAAAAGAACAAAAAAAGGAGAAGCATCCTGCTGCCGTTGAAGGTTCTGTTCTAAAGTCACAGGAAATGAAGTGATTTCTCTCTATGCATGGACCACAGCCCCTCTTCCCCCCATGAAGGGTGGCCTTCGGTGCTGGGCAAAATACAGACGTGTGGCCTGCCCAGTGGTGCCTTCTAGCTGGGCCCAAGAGCGTCCAACCGCTACACCTTTGCCTGGTCTGTGCCTCATTCCAGGAGGCCGTCCCTGACCCTTGCCAAATGTAAGTGGAGTTCAAGGTCACCAGGGAGGTGGTCTTCCTGATTTGTGAGGAGCCTGTCCATGGCTGTGTGAGTAGGGTTCGGGCCCGGCTGCCAGCCGGCCCACCCGCCAAAGAGCTCAGCATTCCCTCGTCTGGCCCTTCCCCGTGGTGGCTTCCCTCATTCACGAACGAGGAGGTGACCCCTGCCCTTTGTGTGCCAGACGATACGGTTGTTAACTTTCTGAGGTTGACGCCTTCGACCTAAAGCACCGTTCTCGGCACAGACTCAACTGGCGAAGCTGATACAGGGGTGATGCTCCGACCGTGGGAGCATTTATGAAGCTCCTGCTGAGATCACTGGCCCTCAAACTCGGGCACCTCCGTGAAATCCCCTTAGCCGACCAGCACACCCCCCTCAAGATGTCTCTTTGTTTCTGCTCATTTGATACTCGGGACCAAAACAAAGTCAATTAGAGATGACCCCTTGAGGTCAGGGACCACATTTCAGCACCTCCAACAGCATATGGTTCAGGGAACGTTGGTGATGGGGCCTCCACTCTCAGAGTGACCAGGGTCACCAGCCTGGAGCTCTCGTGAGGTGGGAACTGTCAGTCGGCTGCCTGGTTATTGAGCTAACGGGCTCTCCCTCCAGAGAGGCCCGAACCCGGAACCCACACGGGTGCAGAAGGGGCAGGACTAGGGCAGGGTCCTCTCGCCACAGAAAAAGACTGCACTCACCAGAGTTGTCCCCTCAGCTCCGGGATGGAAACATCTTCCACTGAGTACGGGCTCCAGCCACTTCCTGATGCATCAGCGCGTGTGATGTGATTCACGTGAGCAAACAGCACGAACCCAAGTAACGGGACCGGCCTCGGCGTTCAGAAGTTAATCCGCGTAAGCCGCAGCGGTTGATAACCATGACGTTCTGGAAATCAGACACCGTAGATCATCACACAGCGATGTCAAGCGGCAGGTTGTGGCCTGACCTCTCCCCAGTCCCTGGGTTCAAATCCCACAGGCTGACTCTTGTTCTAGATTTTTTTTTTTTTCACTTTGTGGTGGCACACAGTCTAACCTCCACTTTGCCTCGTCCCCTTAAGGCCAGGGTCACCTTTCAGCAAGACAGAGGACACACTGCAAGTGGCTGGTATTTATTTTTCTGTTGTCGTTTCCAGTTTACTTCGCAACACTTGATCTTAAAGGAAGGAACGAACAGTACTTAACTCTTTCCAGGTTTTTTTTTTTTTTTTCCCCCAGAGAAAACACCAGTCAGGGTAAGAGAGTCAGGAGTGTGAAGTGCGGAGTAACATGCTTTTTTAATGTTTATTTACTTTTGGGACAGAGAGAGACAGAGCATGAACGGGGGAGGGGCCGAGAGAGAGGGAGACACAGAATCGGAAGCAGGCTCCAGGCTCTGAGCCGTCAGCCCAGAGCCCGACGCGGGGCTCGAACTCCCGGACCGCGAGATCGTGACCTGAGCTGAAGTCGGACGCTTAACCGACTGAGCCACCCAGGCGCCCCTGTAACATGCTTTTTTAAAAGACAGATTACACCCATCCTCGGGCACGTGACACGAAAACCGTGCAGCTAAAGCAAACAAAACAGGACAGCAATGTCCCATCTCTTTGGCTGTGGGGATAACGGATCTAGGTCAGCCGGCTCTGCAGGCGTGCCTCGTGGCCACTTTGCATAAAGCAAATCTCGCCTGCCTCCTTTGCCTTCTCTTCTCCCCACCAACTTCAAAAGCTCGAGGGAATCCTCTCCCAGAAGGGGTAAAATTCCCAGAGTGACAGATCCAAAGGACAAAAGCTGCTTGAGGTCGAAGGCAAAAAGAAAACAGTCTCTCATCTGATTAATGGTTTGAATTTAATTAGTGGGAAAAAGCTCAAATCAGACAGTTGGTGACTTGGTCGGGCCCCAGGTCCCTTCTTGCAAAATTGCAAAACAGCGGAAGGGTCGCCGGTCTGGGAAGGCCGACCTTTTGGAGATGCCCACTGTTTGTGTGCTGGTCTAACCGGTGGGTTAAATAGGGGTTGACACAGGCGGGTTGGTGGTGTTCCAAGCCAGTGGTGAAAAGGGTGGTTTTAGGGTTGTAAATTCTGAGGTTTTTGCAAATGAAGTAGAGTTTTGGAAATATGGCAGCAGCACATTCTGACCCTCTAACCCTATCGCCGCCCTAGGAAATGGGAAGGGTGGAGGTATAGACCTTCTAGGCAGTCTGGATTTAAATACTTAGAGCTGTAAAGGGTGAGAGTGGGCAGGGATATTGCCTTTCCAGGATTAAGTTAGGTTATTTGAAATAGCCCTCACATCGTTCATTCGTTCGTTCGTTCATTCGTTCCACAAGCACTCAATGCTGTTGGTGAGGTCACTGGGTGCGATATCAGAGGCGAGCAATTCAAAGTCGTCCCGGGACAGCACGCGGGTCCGGGGAGGACAGTGACTCAGCCGAGATCACACCCAAGTGTGCAGCTGTGTCTGGATGAGCATCTTGTTTCCTGAAGCCCAGAGACCACCCCCATCATGCAGGGTTTCCCCAACGGCACCCCACCTGAGAAACGGGCACCCCAGGACTGCAAGATGGGTGAACGGGTAATTGTATTTAAAAGGGTTGTATTTCAGACTCGTTTCTCCTCCTGCCTACACCTTGGAATTACCTGGAGGGCTTTAAAGAAAAAAATCAGTAAATAAAACAAAGGAGGTGCCTGCCCTCTTTCCAGACGGATCAAGGCAGAACCACTTGGAGCTGGCGTTTACACTCTGGTCCTTCTCAAGAGCTCCCCACGAGCCTGGTGGCCACGATGGGGTGCAGGCTGACCAGTGACCCAGCGAGCTCCAACAAGGGTTTGCTCTGGGCCGAAGACAAGTCCCAGGCCCTCTGGTCACCTGGCCTCTGAGCAGCGCCCCAGTGGGGAGCACAGCTCTCTGTTCTCTGGGTCTACAAGTAAAGCCCTGGGCCCCCGACACCCCCTCCGCCTGCCCCGCTCCCAGACCGGTCCCTTCCCCACCCCCCGAATCGGTCCCCTGTCCCCACCCAAAGGCCCCTGGCACCCCCCTGGCTCCCCTAGCTTCTTTCACACCTTCGTGCTGACCTTCCTCCATGCCATCTAGGCTTCTCAGTGATGGCAAAGCCCTCTGAGCCCCTCCCCACCCCCAGTTTGGATTTCCATTTCCTGATTGTTTTCAATCCTAGGACTTTCCCTACATTATGAAACAGATGTCAGAAAGGCACAACAGTTCCATGTCTACGGTTTGGAAAATAGAGTTTTCATCGTTTATCCCTGTGAATATTCAAATAGGAACTGGTTCCTGTGCATTCTACGTGTACTCCCCATACAAATTCTCTACCCTTAGTCACGGCTTCAAACAAAAGCGTGTAGCATACTGTGGCTCAAAAAAGACCCTCAGTAAATACTGGCTGGCCGGACGGCTGGATGGACAGACAGATGGGTAAATTCCTGAGAGCCTACATTCCGAGGGCACATGGATCTGGATTTGAATCCTGATTGAGCCACTTACTTTACTAACTGGTGATAGATTCCACGATGATCTGAGCCTTGGGTGAGGAGGCTCAACTTTAGAGGATGTTGGTGAAGATTTAATTAGATCATCTTCATAAGAGTCCAGCAGAGTGCCTGACCCAAAGGAAATGACCAGTTTTCCAAGCTGAAAGACCCACGAATAGCTTCAGAGTTCGGTATAAATATGGTTTAAGTAATAATGATAATTTTTTATACCAAAAGGATCATTCATATTTCGTATATAGTTCTACAGTTTTCTTTGTTCCTTAACGGTATATTTCACCCACCCTGTCTTATTCACAATCTGTCATCCTCATAATTTCACAAGCATATGTCATTTGTAGATGTTTTCTTAATATTTCACCACATGAATATTCCACAGGATCAGTGGACTTCAGGCTGTTTCTAACGTCTTGTAATTCTAGATTCAGAAACGATCCCTGAACACATATCTTCAGATTCATTTTGGTGGGGGGGGGGGCAATTGCTGGGAGTGGAATTTCTAGGTAAAACTGATAAATGGATAAGATGACAATTTGACAAAAAGTGCCAGACTGGCTCTTCAAAACGCATACCAATCTACGTCCCAACACCCCAACTAACTTGGACTATCTTCTAAATCTTGGACAGTCTGGCGGACAAAAATCGAGTCTCCTTTTTCAACTGTGCGCCTGTGTTTGATTACCAATGACGGTCGGCACAGTTTGCACGTAGATTGGCCACGTGTACAGTGTTTATGTGAAATGCTCATGTCCTGTCCCGTGCTCATTTTTTTAAAGTTGTTTATACTTTCATACTGATACTGAGACATAATTTTATAATGTGGCTCTTACTCATACATCCTCCGCCATGTGTATTGCAAATTCCCAGGTACGGAGCTACCTCTCAATCTTCTATCACACACCTCCATAAAATATGGTGTAGATTACTCTGTCTTCTTTAACAGAGGCCATTGAACACAATTTAACTTCTTATCGATGACCCACAGCCTGGCCCTTCTTTGTGTGCTCCCAAAGTTTGTCCAAATGTTTGCCTTCTCATTAAATGGCTTCACTTTGCCATACTTCTGATTCCTTTTCTCTCGGTGTTAAAAATTGTGTTCTTCCCAGGTTCCTAAATGTACTTCTCTCTACCAGCTACTGCTGAGGAATCCACCGAGTGTGTTAGAGTCGTGTCTAAAGTAGGAGTCGCCGGGTCACAGATGAGACCCTGTGCGCCCTCTTACTTAGAAACCATGCAAACGCTGCAGCAACAGGTCCCCAATTCTCATTTGGTATTTCCTTGCTGATCCTGGTTGCTTTTCGGCTAGCTAAGAGTCCTATTTGAAACCCCAGTTAAGTGAGGGATTCCTATATACCAGAGACCCCTAAATAGAAGCTGGTGAGTATGTCCTTTTTCTCGCGGATTGATCGGCTGTCAGACCTTAGACTTCATTTAGCCCACACCCGCCCTTTCCAGCCTTTGAAACCCTTTAACAATGTTTCCAGCCAAGTGGTCATCTAAGCCTCAGAACAATTCCCGTGGGGACAGACCTTTCTCTAACCAAGGTATTCCATTTTGGATGGCTGTCATCATTCAAACAATACATGGAAGGTGACTCCCCAGAATATCCACCCCTCGGTCCTGGGTCTGCCTCTGGCTGGCCTGCATCTGCCTTCTCCATGATCAGACCAATGACTGCTGTGTAGTCTGCATCGATCTCCCTTGGTGGGCCTGCACCATCCCCCCACCAAAAGCACCCCCTTCCGCCCTAGGGATAAACACAGGGCTTTCCAAATCCCACCGGGAACGTGGGGCCAGCCTGGGAGTTCCACAAACTGAGCTGCTCTGAGCTCAAAGAGGCACCAGACCCGAAGGGCGCCGAGCTCTGGGTGAGGTCATCACTGTTCCAGTCCCATTTAGCCTTCCCCAAACACTGCGAGAAACCTGCCCACCAGGCAAGTCGATATTAAATGTCAGCCTAAAAGGGCTCTAAATCAAGGCAGGTTAGGTATTTAAGCTTCCTAAATCTTGGCTGCTGCTTCCAACGCTGGCAACTGGCTACCCTTTCCTTCAGAGAGCTTCTGATGGTTTTGGCAACGTCTTCGACTGTGGCTCCAACGTCAACTCTTCTTGAACCCCCCCAAAAGGAAAGAAATATGCACCGAGCAGGTATTTGTTTTTGTTCAACACTCTGGTCACTCAGAAAGGAGAATTCAGGCCTGTGCGCCCAGATGTTTCCCTTGAGGAGGGCCTGACTCCACCAGCCACCCAGCACCGGCGGCCGCCATGGGGGTCCTGAGGCCAAAGGCCTGGCCCACGTGACGTTTTGGCAGAGGACAGGCTTTGCTCAGCTTGAGGCAGGCATACTGAGTCCCAACCCCATGCAGGGCAGAGCAGGGCAGAGGAGGATGAGGAACACATCACTGGGGAACTCGTTTGATTGGCCAAACCCAGGGACCACCCTAGGTTAAAAAAAATTACTGAATACCTACAGTCTTGGGCAAGAACACGAGTGCCTGGAGCGCCCCTGCTTGGGCCTTGTAGAATTTTCTCATCTGTAGGTGAGCAGCCTGGACCAGAAAATCTCGAAAATCCCCATCACACCCAATATTTTTAGAGTCAAGTGGGTTATTGGGGGTGGGGGGTGGGCACCAGCCCGTGTCTGCTGCCTTCACTCTCCTGGACAGTGTGTGGACCCAGTGTGCAGGGGAGATGCCTGCAGGCCCTCGGGAGGCTGCCTCAGTTGTTGCCAGCAGCTCCAGCCCTGTCATCACCTAGCACTTGGGGACATTTAGATGTAGCTAATGTTCAGGATGGTTCACGGTCCTGTTCGAGGGGACACACCATCTCTCACTCCGTGAACATAAAGATTGTGTTCAATGGAGACTATTTGGGTTTTCGTCTTGACAACCCCCCTTTGCATCAAACTCCCCGTCCCTTCTCCATTAGCACACGGGTACACGCAGACTACGAGCAGCGTGGGAGATGGTGATGGAACGAGGCGTCTCTTCCGTCATTTAGACTCTGTAAGCAAGACGCAACATGTAAGTAATAAAATTCAGTCGGGGAAGAGACAAGTAGACGCCCTGTTTTGGCCACATCCTGTTGTCTGTTGGTGCGGTGTCCCCATTTGCTGAAATGAGGTGCTAAGTATCCAGTGAGTTTCCAGCACAATAGCAGGCAAGCGGGGAAAGTTCGAGATCTCCCTCTTTTCTAAGTCACATGACTAATTTGGACAGAATGATATGCATCATGTTTTATTAAAATCTCTCTTCCACTGCTTGCTCATCTATACAAGGACATTTCAGACCATCATGTAGAACAAGAAAAGGAAAGGGGAAGAAATTTCACGACGCGTACGTATATCAAAAGATCAAGTTATACGCTATAAATATCTATACTTTCTACATGTTAGTGATATCTCAACAAAGCTGTTGAGAGAGAGAGAGAGAGGGAAAGAACAAATCTCAGCGTATCAGGTTGTCCCTTCCTTCACTGAAATACACAAGGAAAGCATTTTGAAAGAGCACTAAAAATATGTCCCCAGGGTCACGGAGCAGAATTAAAGTCTTGATCCCTGTCTGCACTAGAGGCCCCCAAAGTCTCAGGGTGACCATATAATTGAGCATCCAAACTGGAGCCCATTTGAGAGGGAGAGGAAACATTAAAACCAATTAGTAAACATTAATTAATTAGCAATCGCCTCAACCTAACTGTCCCAGCCCAAAGGGACTTACTGTCACCCTACAAACACCAGGCCTTGGGCTCGGTGGATCTGCAACCAATTTTCACCAAAGGATGAATGAGAGAAAAAAGGGCGATGTGAGTATGTACAAATTTGCTCGTGGTCGTCTACCGCCCTTCCTTGAGAAGGTCTATGTTGCATCTGTGATGACATTCTTCCCACTTTTTGTGTGTGTTGAGATGTTCTTTTCAAAATAAGTTAATTGGTTTTGGAGGTAGATCGTAGGGATTTTTTGCTGCTTCTGTCAACCTCTTTGTTCCCTTGTTTTGTAAGTACTTAACAGACACAATAAAAGTCGGTAAGCCTATGTCAATACACCTGATTCAAAACAAAGTATGCCCTGGTCTCCGGAATCACCAAATCTGGACCCACTTCTCTGGACCTCTCAGGCGGAGCAGGGAGAGGACACCCCGGGGTGTTGCCTGTTGGCCCCTCGACGCCCACACCATTCTCAGAACCCACTTCTCCAACCACGCTGCATCATTTCCGCCCTATTGTCTGTCACCAGTGTTTAACTTGGATCCCCGCCCCACACACCACTAACGAGGGTCATTCCCAGAGTCCCACAAGAGCAGTGCACCCCACCCCCACGAGCCCACCCCAAGGAGTGGCAGCCCCTCCATCATCACAGATACTGGAATTTGTCTCAGAACCATCTGGCATGCATCACTATGCAAACGATGTCCCCACTGAGGGAGCCCATGGCCAGATTGCTATCTCAAGACCCCATGTGGGGTTGTTGTTATTTTTACAGACAGCTCATTCGGCCACTGCAGGGAACTAATTTCTTTTCAACAAGGCCTGAAGCCCTGCCTCTGCAGCACCCACCCTCAAGTTAGGGAAGCCAGACAGAAATGGAGGAGGTGGGGGTGGGGGACTATGATTAGCACAATTTCTAGGATCAAAGTCCTTTACGACCTGAAAGATCTCAGGCTGTTAGATTATAAATGGGGGGTTAATTAGACCCTTGTCAATCAAGTTTTATCCCTGCCTTGGTTTGGGCAAATGGTTCTGACTTGGTCAACTCATTAATTAAGTCTTTTGGAGAACACAAGCTCAGGTGTTTATGTCACGCAGAGAAGCAGATGTGGGTGGTTGTCCACTCCTAGAGATCGCTTTTTCCTCCTTTTGGAGAACGGAGATGCATTTCATTTGCTTTAGAAAAAATAACCAGAGATGTAGGGATTTAAAAGTCTTAAAGGATCTATGTGCCATTAATTCGCCGGCGAAGATTAAGGTACAGCTTGTTCTAGAAGCTAAAGAACCTGAGGTTGCGGTAACTACCTGATGCTGAATTCTAACTCTATACCGACGCGCTTGGCCAAGCTACGTAGCTGCAGTGAGCTTGACTCCCCTCACTCCTGTGGTGACAGTGTGACAGCATCAGCTCACAGAGTTGTCCTTAATGTCCTTTCATTCAACTACAATTTACTGGTCGCCTCTCACGTCACAAGCCCTGGGCTAGATCCTGGGAGTCCTATTGCCAATAAAACAAAAGCCCTTGTGGAGTTCACATTCTGGGCAAAAGAGGGCAGAGGAAACACACGTCAACAAATAAATCTATGACGTAATGCCCAGAAGAGGTAAGCGCCATGAAGAGAAACTGAATAGAGCGCACGGAAAAAAAATAAGAGGGAGGTGCTAAGGACATTGAGGCATGAGCAGGGTTCCTGGCACATAGGTGGTCAAATAAAGTTAGTGATGATGATGATGGTGGTGTTGATGATGGTGATGATGATGGTGATGATGACGGGAATCATGATGGTGATGGCGTTGATGGTGATGATGATGATGGTGGTGGTGGTGATGGTGATGGCGGCGATGTCACTGGTGAGGATGGTGATTCCACAAACTCTCCTGGCACGCCAGATCCTTTCCTTCATTTATTTCTCTTCTGGGGAACAACCTTTAATGATCCTAATGGGACTGTATGGATGCCAAAACTGTGCCTACTTTTTCTTTTCCCAACTTCAACTCCTTCTCTTAGGTTTGGTCAAAGGTTTTGGAGTGAGCATTCGACTAGACCTTTACTGCGAAGCAACACACATGCATAGCCCGAGAAAGCATCCAAACTGCAAAAGAAAGGGGTTCCTTGTGTTTTGGTCCTTGGCAACGAGCTCACCCTAAATCAGAACAAGGCTGATTGCACCTAGATAGGAGCTCTTGGAGCCAGCTCTCCTGCTGCCCCCGGCTGCACATGGCCGAGTGCCTTTCAGCCACACCTGTGCCTTTTATTAAATCCTGGGAAGAAACCCTTCGGACCAAGCTGTTCCATTACTAATTTAGCACCGCAGAGCAAAACGGCAACGAGGAATGAACTTCCCCTGGCCCTCCAGCCCTTGCGATAAGCGACCGGCCCTTGGCAAAATAAAAACGATGGTCATTTCCCCACAACCCAGGGACAGTGGCAGAAGGGCCCCATTCCAACAGCATTTCTGGCCGCCTCCCAAACGCGAGGCCCTCCCGTTCATCTCGTTTTGGATAAAATCCATGCATTTCCATTGAGGCTGGAACCAGGCTAAGCTGGAGAATGAATCGTTCCCTCACTTCTCTTCCCATCTCCATGAGCGAAGGGGGGCAGGGGGGTAAAAGGTGAAAAGTAACACTTGGGGGACCCGTGTGTCGCTGCTTGCCTCATCCAGACACATGAAGAGCAAAAGCATTTTGCCATCTTAAGGGCCAAACTGCTCCAACACCAGGAAAGATAAGAATGCCGTTCCATTACCTGGGGTTTTTTTCACTGCAGTGAAAACACCTCTAACTCGAGGAAAAAAGGAATGCATCGATTGTTGTGGGGTCGCCCATGGGCTTGAAAGGAGTTTTAGAACAGGTCCCAGAGTGGTGGGGAGGCCGGAGGGGCCGGTGGGCAGCCTGTCCTCAGACACTGGCTGTTGAGTGAGGGAGCGTCAGCCATTTCTAGCCAGAGGGTCACCCAACACTGATCTGAAATCCGGGCAGGACAGAGCTTGTCAGGGGGGGCCCCCTGAGGGTACGTGACGTGCACCCCCGTTGGCCACAGGGGATGCCCGAGTCTGCTCAGGCTGCGGTGACAACAATGCCACCGAGGATCACAGACATTTCTTTTCTCACAATTCTGGAGACCCTAAATCCAAGGTACAGATGTCGGCAAGGTACTTCCTGGTGAGGCCTCTCTCCTTGGCTTGGAGACAGGCTCCCTGCTCGCCGGGCTTTCACATGGCTTTTCCTCTGTGCATACGCTCAGAGACAGAGCTCTCAGGTATCTCTCCCTCTGCTTGGGGGACGCCGACTTCATCAGAAAGGGCCCCACCTCTATGACGTCACTTACCCTGAATCACCTACTTAAAGGCCCCGACTCAAAATAACGTTCTCATTGTTGGTTGGAGCTTCTACCTATGAACCTATGTGTGTGGGGGGTGGGGGGCGGGTAACAATTCATTCCATAGGAGGGGAACCGGTACTGGGAATGGTAAGGAATTTGGGCTGTGGAGGTGGGCCCTGGGTGCACACACTGACATCAACCAGAGCCATCAGCTGATGTCACCTGGCACAGACGGTGGGATATGCGTGACCTGGTGCCATCCGCTTAGACCCGGTCTGCAGGCAGAATGTCCTGCACGTGGCGGCCGTGCCAACGGGAGTTGCGGAGCCAAGGAGGTGGCAGCATAGAGAGGAGGTCCCGCTGTGCTGGCAGGAGGGCACGGGGAGGGCTCAGAGTGGGGGCGTCAGGCTGAGCAGGAGTGACGTCTCTGAGGGAGCCACTGAGAGCGTCTGGTCAGCCCCCTGGAGCTCTGGGGCGTGCCCAGGACACAGCACCTCCATCACGGGAGGGCTCGCAACCTCACTTTTGCAAATCCCAGCTTTCCCAGTGCTCGGGCATCCCCTACCCCTGCTGCCCCTCTGGCTGGCAACACCCCTCTCTCCCCAGTTAATACCCACCCTGGGGTGTGATGTCCCAGGAAGGCACAGATTCAAGGGCCCAGGAAGATGCCACTTACAAGACGAGTGATTCTGGGTGAGTGGCCTCACCTCTCTCTCCAAGGGGCCCCTTTATCATTTCCACGGTGAAGGCAGTGGGGTGCATCCTTCCTGGCCCACTGGCCCAAGCTGGGGTCGCAGCCAATCTTGCAGGAGGACCCCTGCCCCCAAGAGCTCTTTGTTGTAGCTCGTTCCTTTGCTCACGTGTTTATTCCTAGTCTCCTCTCGGGAACCCCAGGCATGAGTCATTTGCTAAAGAACCGTCGTTAGGGGCGCCTGAGTGGCTCAGTGGGTTAAGCGTCCAACTTCAGTTCAGGTCATGATCTCGCCATTCCCGAGTTCGAGCCCTGCATCGGGCTCTGTGCTGACAGCTCAGAGCCTGGAACCTGCTTTGGATTCCGTGTCTCCCTCTCTCTCTGCCCCTCCCCACTCACTCTCTGTCTCCTTGTCTCTCAAAAACAAACATTAAAAAGAACTGTCATTCAACATGTCAGTGGGTCTCGTCCATCCATGGGGTTATTTTTTTTTTAATTTTTTTTTTACCATTTATTTATTTTTGAGACAGAGAGAGACAGAGCATGAACGGCGGAGGGTCAGAGAGAGAGGGAGACACAGAATATGAAACAGGTTCCAGGCTCTGAGCTATCAGCACAGAGCCGGACGCGGGGCTCGAACTCACAGACCGCGAGATCATGACCTGAGCTGAAGTCGGCCACTCAACCGACTGAGCCACCCAGGCGCCCCATGGGGTTATTTTAAAGGTGACATAATCATGCCTTTCAAGGCTCTTGGGAGATACCAGGTAAGAGGGCCGGTTGAACTTGCTGCGTTTGAGCCACAGTGACCCATGTCTCGGAGAGGGCGCAAGGTGCTAAGTACTATCTCCTATCAATTACAGAAGTAATGCGCTTGTTATGTTAGAAAATGTGGAAAATACAGAATACGTAGAAAATAGGAATCACCAGTGATGTCACTGCTAAGGTGTGACCACTGCATAGTTTGATCTATTTTTAAATTACACGGGAGTCTCACCCTCTGCACAGACATACAGAGTACACATTCATGGAACAGCACATGGAACGCTGTTCACAGCTGCTGAGAGGTTGGAGGGGGTCTTCAGGGTCCTCACGAGGCAAATTCCAGTCAACGGCCGCACAACTTTCCCTCGCTTGGCTTTTCATTCACAACTTATGATCAAATTCCCTCATTTCAGACACTGACATTACCCCTAAGTTTACCCTCGTCATAACTGCGGTGAGAAACAGCCCACGTTCGTGCACAAACCTCTGTGTGCATCTCAGATAGTTTCCGGGCTCAGCCCCTAGAGGCAGAATTACTGGACCCAGGGGACAGAGATTTAAGTCTCTGGGTCCAGATCCCCGATGGTGAGTCCTGGGGATTCGTGCTCAGGGCCGGGTGGCTCTGCTTGCCTTGAATCTCACCATCTCTGAGCGTGGCCGCTGCAGATCGCCGGGGTCATTGGCTCCCGCCCGCGCTGGCCCCGTCGTCTCTGCCCGAACCCCCTCGGCCAGAACCCACCTGTGCCTGGCGCCCTGAAGGCCACGGGGGTGGTGCTGGGGTGTGCTAGGAAAGTGGGGTCACGGGTATTGGATACCGTGGACCAGCCAGCCTCCCGCATAAAACACCAGGAAGCTTTTGGCGAGGATTCCCCAGCCAGGAAGTGGCAGCGCCGGAGCGCAAACCCAGGCGGTCTGGCTTGGAGCCACAGTCCTTCCGTTCCAGGTCGTAGTCGAGGGCCTAGCACTGCGCATTCAGCAAAGGGCGACACAGGCAAAACACAGGAGCCAGAGAGGAAAACAAGTGCTGAGCTACTGATTCCATAACCCAACAATATGACTATGGAGAAAAATCTAGAAGGAAAGGGGGCAGGGGTACGGACGAGCTGAGGTAGGATTGAAGGAGAGGAGGAGGGCCCTGTGGACCCTGGAGAGACCACGCTGCTGCTGTGGGCAGCGCCACCGACTTCTGGGCTGGAAGCAGGCTGCGGCGGGTGTGGGCGGGCACCAGGAAGCCAGCAGGGGAGATGGAGGCAACAAGGCGGGGGAGGGGTGGTGTAGGTTTGGTCCAGCGTGGTAGCTGCCCACGCAGGAGTGGGTGCACATCCACGCGATTTGCTCACAGACCGGGTGAGGGCTGGGAGGGTCGAGCGAGCTCTGGAGGCGGCCACCGCGGTATTGGCCCAAGTGATTTGGCAAGAATGCAGGGAGAGCGGACGTTGGGGCGGGGGATCCAGAGTTCAGGCTTCGACATGAGAAATCTCCAAATCCAAGAATCTGAAGGAGTCAAGCTGACGACACAGACAGAGTGCAGAGCGTGGTGCCTGGCACCTAGAAAATTCTCAAACACATGAACTCCCTGGCTGGTTCCGGAACACCTTGCGGCGGGCAGGGCTCCGCACCACGCAGCCCGCTCAGCGCTATCTTTTTATCACTGCCGGCCTCCTTGCATTTCATCTCGCAACGAAAGGCCCAGGAAATATGAGCTGTGGCTCGATGCGGTCCATCCCAGGCAGTCAAGGAAGGTCAATGCCCTGTGTGAAGGGTGAGCTCCCGGGGTTCACGCTGCCTGCGCACTCTGAAACCTGATCACTGCCGTGTCTTTATGGAGAGAGAATCCCTGACAGGTGATTATTTTGGCTGTCCGCTTCATATCAAACATGCTAAAGATTAGTCACTTGTTAAGGGCCAGCTGTTGACAAGGAAGGGGTGGAGGGTGGCGGGCAGGGATTCCTGCCGCTCTCTGGGGGGGGGGGGGGGATTATGCTGAGCGGTGAGTTCCTCCACCCTAGCGCCTGGGCCACGGACAGCAGGGAGCGGGGAGCCTGGGGCTCTCTGGAATGCAGGGGTCTCTGGGCTTGACAAGCTCCTACTGGCCGTTCAGTTCTCAACTGAAATGTCACTTCTTCCAGGAAGCCTCCCTGCCCGGGGCCTGATGAGACTCCCCCATCATGCACCCTCAGGCGGAACCCGCTCCTTTTCTTCCAACGTTCTGTATTCTCGCAACGACTTTATTAACCACCTGTTTGACCTGTTCAGCACCCATGTCCCATGTGATGCGACCCCGCTGGGGGAGGGACTGCGTCTCTGGATCTCAGTAATCCCACCCCAGAGCCTAACAAGTGGTAGGGATCGATCGGTCCGTGCAGAACGGAACGGGAAAATCTGGGTTTGTGAGCAAATACGGGTACCAGCATCGCTCTGTGCTTTTTGACCGAAGAGATGAAGAACAAAACGAAACCAAAGCCTGGTTGACAGGATTCACCAGTAATCTAAAACCACTGGTTCCAATCCACCGGCTACTGATGTCAGAGTAAGGAAGAGACAAAATTATTTTAAGGGGCTGCAAATTCATATCGGGCCAACCATGCTCTTTACTTTCATTTTGTTACGAAAATTGACGTATGGAAGTAGGCAAATAGCCTGACGAGCTCCCGCACACCTACCAAGTACGTTCCCCGGTGTGTGACCCCACCACGCACCCCTGACTTTGGGCCACTCCTTTCCTACATAATTATGCACCTCTAAAAAACGCAGGTGCTTCCTTAGGATAATAGCAAAAGCATCTTTACAGAAAATATCTTGCCCGTATGAATTGGACCAGTATTTGTCAAAGTGCACGTTATTGCAAAGATGGATTTTCTAAATCAAGAGTGCTACAAATTCACAAACGGCATTGTTGGTAGGCGTGTATTCCTTAACCCGCTGATATTAAAAGGACGAGGGCTACCGGAGAGGTCTGAGGCATGTTTTGACGTCGTACGTGAAAAGGACGGGAAACTCGGATCTAAAATCTCACCTCTCTCCTGGCATGCTCGGGGTGGAATTTGCAAAGAGGGGCCATCAGAGAGGCTTGGGTTCCTTTTCTTTCGTTACCCTCCCCCCGCCACCCCCACTGATCCGTCCCAGGAGAGAAAATGGAAGCGGACGAGGAGAGGCAGGAAGGTGACGGAGGTCATTCAGGGTGAGAACAGGCCAGAATTGACTTTGGTTTCCAGAGTGTTTGGCAAGTCGGATCTGGATGTCCAGCACGTGGGATCTTGAGCAGATAAGTGCGTTCTCGTCCACGTGCTGCTTGCTAACGGTGACACATTGCTGGACCCGCTTCACCCGGAGCTCCCGTTCCGTCACGGGCAACATGAATATAGGCTTTCCAACCTCGCAGCCCCTCTCCTTGGGGACAAAGACCAGCTGAGACAGTCCAGGAAAGCAGGCAGGCTGCTAAGTGCTGTGCGCCCCTGACGACGTGCACCGAGGCTCTGCCCTGATCAGGCCTTTGAGAAGGGTCCCTCTGTCGTCGGGCGCCCTGGGGCTTCCGCGAGCATCCGCCCTGTCTCGCCCTGCCAGTGTCTCAGCGCAGCTGCCCTGCCCCAGGCTGGAACATCTGACCCACTGCAAACGGCCCAATCCATCAGTGGCTTCGCCCACGTCACACTCAACAACTGTGGCAGCCGACCCTTCTCCTCGCTGAGAAGACCAAATGGCCTTGGAACAGTCAGAGCCAAATGCTGCCCCCAGCACACTGCTCACCCCCCGTGGCAGCTGTTCAGGCCAAGGCAGTCATCTTCCACCCCGGCTTGTCTCATTCGAAAAGCACCTGGGGAGGTTTTGAAAAGGCACCGCATCCAGGCCCCATCCCAGAGACACGGGGGCGGGATCCGGGCACTGGAGGCAGGCCGTGGTGTCTGCTGCAAGCTTCGTGGGTCATTCTGAGGCGCAGCCACGACTGAGAAGTAGCCGGTTAACCAATGACTCAGGTCAACCAACTTGCCTGTTCAAGTCAGGGAGAAATGAGTCAACCAGGGGCGCCCGGGCGGCTCCGTCGGTTCAGCATCCGACTTTGGCTCAGGTCCTGACCTCGCAGTTCGGGTTCGAGCCCCACGTTGGGGTCTGTGCTGACAGCTCGGAGCCTGGAGCCTGCTTCGGATTCTGTGTCTCCCTTCCTCTCTGCCCCTCCCCTGCTTGCTCTCTGTCTCTCTCTGTCTCAAAAATAAATAAACATTTAAAAAGTTTAAAAAAAGAAATGAGTCAACCAAATCAGTCATTTGATAAAATCATATTCTAACCAAAAAAATAATAAAAATTTTATCCAGAGGGAGCTTGACCCACAAAGGCCAAACAAACCACCAGTGGCCTCCAACCCTCAATGGCAGAGATTCGAGTAGATGAGTCACCGGGAGCACCGGCTGGCTCTCGTCCGTATGGACCTTCACCCGGCGGGACAGTCACCAATGCTCTGCAAGGACGTGCCCGTCCCTCAGCGGGGAGGACACTCATCCGCGAAGGCGCTCCACAGCGGCCAGCTCAAACGAGAGAGCTCCATCATTGCCACAGAAGAATCTCGAAGCCTCGTGTGCAGCCAGCAAAGCAACTTGCAGAAGGAAACGTCCAATAGGAAACCATTTATACACAGCGTAAGGACATGCAAAGCCACCTTCGTGTTGTGTCCTGGATGAATCCACGTGCAGCCAGATACAAAAACATGCCTGGGAATGACAGATGCCAACATCGAGGTGGTGGCCAAGTCTAGAGAAGGAACATGGAGTGAGTGGACCAGGGAGAGGTACGTGGAAGATTCCAGGGCATCCGTAACGTTTTCTTTCATGAAAATAGCATCCAGATATGCAACGAGAAATGCTAGTGTTGGTTAAGCCTGGGTCGTCAGTACATTGTTATTGGTTTCTTTTTTTTTTTTTTTTTTAATTCCTTCCTCAACGTTTTTTTTAATTTATTTTTGGGACAGAGAGAGAGAGACAGAGCATGAACGGGGGAGGGGCAGAGAGAGAGGGAGACACAGAATCGGAAACAGGCTCCAGGCTCTGAGCCATCAGCCCAGAGCCTGACGCGGGGCTCGAACTCACAGACCGCGAGATCGTGACCTGGCTGAAGTCGGACGCTCAACCGACTGCGCCACCCAGGCGCCCCTGTTATTGGTTTCTTTATTCTCTGCACTCACCTGGAGGCTCGAAGTATTTCAAATGTTTATTTATTTATTTATTTTTATTAAAAAAATTTTTTTTAATGTTTATTTACTTTTGAGAGACACAGAGAGACAGAGCATGAGACGGGGAGGGGCAGAGCGAGAGGGAGACACAGAATCGGAAACAGGCTCCAGGCTCTGAGCCGTCAGCACAGAGACCAATGGGGGCTCGAACCCACCCACGAACCATGAGATCGTGACCTGAGCCGAAGGCGGATGCTTAACCGGCGGAGCCACCTGGCCGCCCCATAGTATTTCAAATTTTTAAAAGGCTGGGCAACATTTCTTGCTTCCTGAGCCAGACTTTAGATTCTAGATCTTTCTGGTTTTACATCTACACGAGGATTTTACATGCTTCTGTTGAATATCATCACTTTGGGTCCTTCATTCCAACTGCCTACCATTAATTTAGTTCATAGACATTTATTTAAGCACCTGCTAAATGCCAGGTCCTAAGTTGAGGGGTTTTAGAGATGCTCTGGACATAACTGTCTACTATCTTTTGAACTATTACTTCCTGAAGCATCTCAGGAGAATTATTTCTGAGCTTTGTGAACTCCACGGTCTGACGAAACGGTCTTCAGCCAAGTCTACATAAAAATAATGAGTGGGTCTGCCGCACAACAGTGTGCACATGGTTAACATCACTGGACTGTGCATTTAAAAATGGATAAAATAGATTTCATGGTGTGTGCTTCTTACCACAACAAAAAGAACGGTGAGTAGGGCAGGGCTAAGTGCAGAGCCCTGTGGCAAGCCTCTAGAGACTTCTCTCCACAGTAACTTTGCTATCCTATTTGAATGTGTGCACATGTGTGTACTTGTGTGTGTCTGTGTACATGACTTTTCACATACAGAAATGTAGCCCGAGTTTTAAATGGCCAGTCCAGGAAGAAAAATACCTTGAAACATCCCACAACATTTTTATTTATTTAAAAACACATTTTTTTTTAAGTTTACTTATTTTGAGAGAGAGGCAGCACGAGTGGGGGAGGCCAGAGAGAGAGGAGAGAACGAGAATCCCAAGCAGGCTCCACAGTCAGCACAGAGCCTGATGTGAGGCTTGAACTCACGAACCGTGAGATCGTTACCTGAGCTGAAGTCACTTAACCGACTGAGCCACCCAGGTGCTCCTTGAAACACTTTTTTTTTTTTTTTTTAAACGTTTATTTATTTTTGGGACAGAGAGAGACAGAGCATGAACGGGGGAGGGGCAGAGAGAGAGGGAGACACAGAATCGGAAACAGGCTCCAGGCTCGGAGCCATCAGCCCAGAGCCCGACGCGGGGCTCGAACTCACGGACCGTGAGATCGTGACCTGGCTGAAGTCGGACGCTTAACCGACTGCGCCACCCAGGCGCCCCTTGAAACACTTTTAAAGTGCTGAGTTAGTAGAAGGGAAAACAAAAAACAAAAAAATAACTGAGTTAGTAGAAGGGAAAAAAAAACAAACTTGGTTGAGCATGCATTGTCCTGTGTCTGTTCTGAAACCTGAGCGACAGGAAGAATCGGGAGCCTGGGCCCAACTTCCGCCAGGCAAACGCTTTCCCTCCTTACTCTCACCTGGCCTCAGGTCTGCACCGGGGGCTCGGACACCCCACGCTGGGTGCTCACATCAATCGTCCCAGCTGACCACATGCCCCCCACCCCCACTGCTTCCCTCCTCCCTCCCCCTTCTTCCATGTTTTTAATCCCTTTTATACTCATGTTTTCCCGTTTGCTTCTCTTTGCTATGCTGCTCTATCAATATTTAGTTTCTAAATAATTGCTGCTCTTGTACTGTTTGGCCAGAACACTTCATCCCGACAAATCACTTGGAAATTCATTCGTTCGCCACAGCGGTTCTCAGCCCTGCTGTGAGTAGAATCACCCAGAAGACACTCCAAGAGATACCCAGGCCCCAGCACAGACCACTCAAGTCCGAATCTCTGGGGCCCAGAGCTGGCTGTTTGTCAAAAGCTTCCCAGATGACACTGCTCTGCAGCCAGGGTTGAGAAATGAGGATTTCATAGGTACTAACTAAACCCCTCTGGGCACCAAGGTGGGGCTGTCTAGGGGGGTGACAAGGAAGCCTTCCTGGAAGAGGTGGCATGGAGTGCAGCAGGCTGCATTTCCCAGGGCTCAACAGCAGCACCCATCCCACAGGCTCCTCCTGGAAGAAACGTTCACGGAGCTCCCCTCCTGGAGCCTGGGCGGGCCCTGCGAGCGCCCTGACCCAGCAGAGCCATGGGGGTGGAGCTCCTCCTAACCCCGCCCTCTCCGCTTCCTAAGCCATGGGCCCAGTGCATCCCAGTCACCAAGCCGGTGAGCCCAGTGTGGCTCAGAGTCCCTTTTTTCTCCTCTTAACGTCCACCAGAGTCCGAGGGAGCAGTGCTCTCCTCTCAGATGTCGGGCATTTCCTGTTCTCCCTCTTGCTTTCTTGGGTAACCTGGCTCCGGGCTTGTAGATCATACCCAGCTGCTCACAGGACCAGCCTTTTTTTTTTTTTTTTTTTTTTTAGGTCTTGCTGATTTTCTCTCGTCTTCCCCTTTTAAATCTCATGGATTTCTGCTCAACTTTTTAAAATTACTCATTTTCTTCTAGTTGCTTTAGGCTTGAATTCCTCCTCCTTGGCTGGCTTCCCAAGGTGGGAGCTGGGTGGCTGCTGTTGGCCCTTTCTCTCTGAAGGCTCAGCCTCCACTCCTGTCCTGCAGGCGTCGGTCTCCCCACCTCCACCCTTTTGGATAAGGTGTGTTTCCATTTGCACTTAGGTCACTATAGTTTAAAATTTTTTTTTTAACATTTTTATTTATTTTTGAGACAGAGAGAGAGCATGAACAGGGGAGAGTCAGAGAAAGAGGGAGACACAGAATCTGAAACAGGCTCCAGGCTCCGAGCTGTCAGCACAGAGCCTGACGCGGGGCTCGAACCCACGGACCACGAGATCATGACATGAGCCGAAGTCGGATGCTTCACCGACTGAGCCACCCAGGCACCCCAGGTCACTATAGTTTTAAAATGTGTCTTGAGACTTCTTGGCCCGCAAGTGACCTAGAAAAGCTGGGTCTAGGAGGACTCCCTGGGGGGGACGCACGTGTTCAGAACCCAATGGCCATGAGGCAGGGAGTGTGGACCAGCTGGCCACTCAGCTGAGCCCCTCCCCCACTCACCCAACAACCGGTCACTCAGCCGTGTGATTAGGCCCCGGACGGCCACACTCGCCCCTGTGACTGAGCCCCCGACGGCCCACACTGCCCCTCGGTGTTACCGAGGACCCGGGACGGCCGCAGTTGAGGCCTCAGGCCACACAGCCCCAGCCACGCTGGCCGCAATCCTGAGCCACGCAGCTGCTGAATGCAGGTCTCCAGAGCCAAGGCCGTAGTCAGGTGCTGCTTTAAGCAGCTGAGTTAACCACTAAGCGACGCAACAAGGAACGGAAGCAGGAGTGGAGACCCACACGCAGGGCCAGTGAGAATCATTCAGTTGAAGGGGACAGTGAGGGGGGTGGCGAGGGACGCCGAGGGCATGTCCCAGAGCCTCCGTGGGCCGAGGACAGCCGGCATGACTGGAGCACGGGGGCCAGGAGAAGGCCCCTGCGAATGAAACACCACTCATTCTACTATAAAGCAGCAAAATTAGGGGCAGAAGCTCGCCGTTCTGATGCCTCAACATGGTGCCTGGACCAAATGCCTCAGCGGGTGGGAACATGACACCCGGCAGGGCTGCAGGCCCGAGTGAGTGTGTTCTGGCCGTCGTGGGCCCCCTCCCCTTGCCCCAGGAGGGCCTCGGGACTTCCCCTGTGCGTCCGTGGGGAGCTTGAGAACCCAGTCAGCTACCTCTCGGGTCTGGGCTCTGAGTGAGGCTGGGGTCAGCTTTGCGCTAGAAGGTGTCGGGACACAGCTTCTAAAGGTCATTTCTCCCTCTTCTGATTCGGTGATGCTCCGGTGATGACAGTCTCCCTTCCAAGTAGCCCCACCGTGAGCTGCTTTCCAGCCGGGCCCCAACGGTGTGCTGGCACGTTAGTACCTTCCCCAGAACCATCTATGGGCCTATGGCCACGTCCACGGCTGGGGTCCTCGTAGAAATTCTGCAGGAAGAGTCTACTCGCCGAAATGCAGCCACACGGGACTCGGGACGGGGGCCCTCTGCACCCGCACCACCTCCATTCCTGTGTTCCAGAACAGAGCCCAGGTTCTCCTCGGTGGCTCCCTCTCTGCCCTAAAGGGAAGGATGGAGTTGACCCCACCCTGACCTGAGGTGTCCTTGAGACTCAGGTCTGGCCCAGCAGGGTATCACCATTCCTGCCAGAGTGATTGGTTCATGGCACATGCCCAACGTGGCCGATCGGTGCCACAGCACAGGCTCCACTCCATCCCAGGCCTTTGGGAGAGCTCAGTGTTGCTAGGGGTTCGCCTTGCTGCTTCTGGGGAGAGCCGGAAAAAGAAGGAAACCCAAAGAAGCAAAGCAGAGGGGCACCTGGGTGGCTCAGTCGGTGAAGCGTCCGACTTCGGCTCAGGTCACGATCTCGTGGTTCGTGAGTTCGAGCCCCGCGTCGGGCTCTGTGCTGACAGCTCAGAGCCTGGAGCCTGCTTCGGATTCTGTGTCTCCCTCTGTCTCTGGCCCTCCCCACTTATGCTCTGTCTCTTTCTCTCAAAAATAAAACATTAAATAAAATTATGTAACTAAAAAAAAAAAAAAAGCAAGGCAGAGATGAAGAGAAAGTGAGCCCCTGGACACAGTGTGAGCACCGCCTGAGGCTTTCTGCGTCCACAGACAGTCATCGTGCCTTAAACCGTCAAGAGTTTGGTTTCTACCACTTGCATCAGTAAGAATCTCGGGGACAGCCCTCGTGTAGGAAGTGCTCACTGATTGGTCACGGGGCTGTTTGTCACCAGAGCGACCAGGCACCTTCGCTTTCTGGGGCCAGACGTGGTATGGCCGTGGCGCCCTTTACCTCTCACAATATTCTGGTTGCACAATAAATTATATGGCCGCTGTTTCAGTCATCTGTCGTGGCAGAACAAACCAGCCCAAACGCGGTGGCCAAGCCCAGCCACTGTCCTATTTGCACACAATTCTGCGAGCCGGGCTGGGCTCAGCTGGGAGCTGTCTGCTCTCTTGAGGGTGGTCATCTGTGTGGTGACATTTGCACGGTGGTGGCTTTGCACAACCGGGACGCTGGGATGGCCATACCTGTCTCCATGTGACCCTCCGGCAGGTGGTCGGACCTCTTCTGTGCCAGCTCTGGGCTCCCGGTGGTGAGAAGGACAAGCTGGCAGGCCCACAATGGCCACAGCCCCCCTTCCACCTTCTTTTAGCTCAGGTGGCCACAGTCCCAGCCAAGGCTGAAGGAGAGGGGATGGACAGGGCTGCGGAGCTCTGCAGGTGTGGCTTTGTGTGTCCCCCACGTAGGGCACCATCAAGGTGGCCCTCCTGTCCACCTGCTGGCTGGAGCCCAGACAAGAGCATCGGTCGCCTCAGGCCAGCATTGTGGGCTCAGTGGGGGAAAAGGACACACTACCCCCCCCCCCCAACCTTTCACTCTCTGGCCTCAACACAATGGATTTGGGGACCCCTACTCAAACTACCAGCCCTGTGGCGGGAACGTCCGCATCGACTGCAGACTGGTTAGAAATGAGGCTCCCAGACCTGGTGAACCAGGAGCAGCATTTTAACAAGACCCTCGGGGGACACGGATGCACCATCAGGCATGAGAAAGACCGTGCCAGATTCCGCACTTAGAGGACGCACAGCTAGGTCCGCACAGAAACCGGAGTCAAGGCGAAAGCCTGGCCGCCACTGCCCACACTACTCATGAGACGCACCCTGGTATCAGGCCCAACTGGTCTGCCCCCAGACCCAACCCGGGATGCAGGGCCCCTGCTCACATCCAGCAGGACGGGGGGGGGGGGGGCATCTCGGTCTAGAACAATGCTGGCCTGGCACGTCCTGACCTGCCCTTTTGTCCTCCCTTCTGTAGAGAGAGAGAAGGCCGGCCTTGCTGTACTCCGGGCCCTTCCAACCCTAAGACTCTGGGAATCCAGGAAATCCCGATTTAGATATGCGGCCTCGGAAACTGGCAACAGACAGACGGCGGGATCCGGAAGCCCCTGCCATTGTGAGCACGAAGTCTAGACGCTGACAAGGGGGCCACCGAGGCAGGAAGAGGTGAAAGTCCCCTTTCTCAGCCATGCACCTTCCAGGAAGCAATAACCACGCAGGTCTCAACAAAGCCGGCCGCGGCTGCCATCTGGTTACCCCGGAGCCCGTCCCGCGCGGCGGTGATTATCCTTTGGCGGTTCACGTCCAAACACTCACACGCCCAACCTAGTGCTTCCTCCCCGATAACACCAGTAGCAGGAGCTGCCCCCGTGTCATCCTGCACAAACAGGTGATGTTTATTTACAGCGTGTAAAAGGGGGCCATCTGACAGGCCGATGCCGGCTGAGAGCAGTGGGGTCTGATAAAGGCGGCTTATCACAAAGGATTAAGCAGATGTTATTTTCTCTCTGTTTGTTTGAAGTTCAGTGTTTGGACAATCGCTGCGAGCCCCAGCGTGGTCGGGGCCAAGTTTAACGAGGGCCACAGAGACCGCAGCGACGGCTCACTAAGGATGAAACAGAATCGGCAAGGCCAGCGCCGCGAACGAGGGAGGTCCACCGCGGGATTATCAGGCTGGGCCTTGGCAGCTAGGGACACAGTGTGGACCGATGGACCAGTTTGGCTCTGGACAAACAGCCACGTGAAGCAGAGCCTCTACGTCACGGGACCCGGGCTTCTCAACCTCGGCCGCACATCAGAATCACCCGGGCACCTTCGATCCCAGTCTCTGACCGCCCGGGGATCTGGTTAAAATGCACATCCTGACTCAGTACATCTCCGGTGGGGCCTGAGTTCTGTGTTCCCGACACCCTTCAGGGATGCTGGAACTGCCAGTCTGGGGACCACGTTCCCAGTGGCAAGGCGGGGGGACTGCTGCTTGGGTGCCTCCAGCACTGCCCCCAAGTATTGAGCGTCCGACTTCGGCTCGGGTCACGATCTCGCGAGATCTCACGTGATCTCGCGTGAGTTCGAGCCCCGCGTCGGGCTCTGTGCTGACGGCTCGGAGCCCGGAGCCTGCTTCCCATTCGGTGTCTCCCTCTCTCTCTGCCCCTCCCCTGCTCATACTCTGTCTCTCTGTCTCAAAAATAAATACACGTGAAGAAAATGTTTAAAAATGGTAAAAAAAAAAAAAAAAAAAAGAAGGGCCCCTTAAGCCACCACTTTCCTTTCCGGATGCCTGGAAATTGCAGGAGCCTCGCAGTGACAGCGGCGATGACGGCCACTCACAAAGGGTGGCAGGGCAGGAAGACCCACGTGCCCGGCACCACGACGGCGTTCTGAGGTTAGGACAATGGCCCTGGGGTACCTACCTGCAGACATTCGTGCGGGAAACAACCCAACAAAGGAATGCGTGTGAACACAGATTTGCACGCCTAACGGAGAGCTGTGGCCTACGTGGGCCCCTCCGACCCGATGGCAGAGACAAGACCAGCTAAGTGGCCACGTTCGTGTCATCTTCCTCATGACACGAAAGTGCCCTGCCCCCTTCGCTCTTCCAGGCAGACAGCAAACGGCAGGGAGGTCAATGTTCTCGTGTGCCGAGGTTTCTCAGGCTTGGCACCCGTGATGCGGGGGGTGAATGGTTCTGTGGGGGGTCGTCCTGTGCGTGGCGAGATGTTAAGCAGCATCTCTGGCCTCCGCCCGCGAGATGCCAGTAACAGCTCTCCCCGGTGTGACCACCGAAAACGTCCCTAGACGTTGCCACGCGCCCTGGGGGAGGCACACGGGACCCCCTGGCGTAGACCACGTAGGAAGCTGGGGCTGACTCTGGGAGGTGGTGTCTTTGAGGGACTGAAAAGGGAGCTGGACCAGGACCTACCTAGCGTTCTCCCACGATCTCTTGCTGCCAGGCGGGAATGCAGGGCAGGAGGAGGTTAAACGGGGCCGGAGAGTCAGTGAGGAGGTGACGGCAACAGCCCAGGGGACGTGGGTGGCCTTGACCCAGGTGTGGCAGCGTGGGTGATGAGACGCGAGCGTTCCAGGCGGAGTGTGAAGGGCTCCTGACACAGTGGGAGGAGTGAAGATGCTATTTTCTAAGAGGAGAAAGACTGGGCTGGGGCAGGTGGGCGGGAGAAACCAGACGGACGCGGATACGGGTGCCGACAGGAGCTGACAGGCTCTTCCATTGGCCAGGGCACGTTCTCTACCTTTGATAATGAGATTTCTGCCTCGGACCCACTCTCAGGCTTCAGGGGCCGTAGCACAATGAAGGCGATTGCCCACTGGCCGTGGGGTTTGTCTGGAGAATTTGCAAACATTTTCCTAGATGAGGTTGAAATCCAGTTCTTCAGATCCCTACGGCCATTCGATAAATGCACCCGGTCGGAGCACTCACCGTTACTCGTGGCCGGTCCGGCCATGGCGCCTCCGCGGCCCGAAGTGAACAGACTGACCAACATGCTCATTGAGTCCCGCTCTCCCCACGGGAACCTTGTCCATGGCGAGCGACAGTCACAAATGGCCCTGCCAGCATCCATATGACATCGCCTTGCAAAGTCTCCGCCCGGCAATGGCAAAAGCCGCCACCCCACCGCCCACACAGTCCCCGGTGCGGGACGGAACACCCCGTTTGCTTACAACACCACATCTGGAATGTGCCCAAAGCACCCAGCGGAGACAGCAGCTCCCTTATCTGCACCACCTGTTTTCGATAGTTCTGTTTCTCACGAGCAAATCCTTGCACACACCCCAAAAATAACACGCGTAGGTTAAAGGGACACCGGCCCTCCTTGGTGCTGCCCTGAGCGTCACACAAGCCACAGAAAACCCTCTTTGCAGACGAAAAAAGATGGACACAGCAGAAGGAGGTTTATCGTGGGAGCTTTCTAGGGGCTGTGAGAGGCAGACCAGCCAAGCCGGCTTAGGGCTTTGCTGTCGGCAGGGATGTCCCCCCAGCATTCGTCCTGCTCATCAGAGAGAACACAGACATCAAGCTAGAGGCAAACCGGAAACAGATTGCCGTTCAAAACCCACGTAGACCAGAGGCACGGAAAGCAGGTTGTGGACAAGGCTTGCGCCCCTCCGGCTGACGTGCTGGCTGCCTTTCCGGTCTCTCCATCCGTCGGGACGGACTAGGGGTGCTGCGATAGCACAGCCCAGCGGCGTCAGACAATAAAGGCCTGCTTCTCTTCCCAGTGGTGTAACCTCCGGGGGGCTGGCTAGGAGCCCCCCACCAGCTTTGTTACCAGCCTCCATGGCTCGGGCAGAAGGAGCCTCGGAAACCTGCACCCCGGATTTCACAGCTTCCAGCCAGAAGATACATCACTTCTGCACACAGGTAACTGGCCTCACCTCAAAGACGCAGAGACGCATTTCTGGACGTGCCTGGAAGCTGGGGCCTGCCCCCGCGAGCAGCAGATCCCTCTCGTTTTCTGCGGCTTCCCGGATGCACACAGGTGGGTGGCTATTTTCACGGCCACATTAGTGCTGGTTTAAATACCAGTCGTCAGCCAGTGGATGTCAGTGCAAAACCCCTCGTCGCGTGTGCCGTGAAATCATTCTTTCATCCGCTCAGCAGTTGCACACCGAGTGCCTACTGTGCGCTGTGTGTCACGCTGAGCAGTGTCCAATCACCATCCCGTCCGGTCCTTGGAACAACCCTGGGAGACAGCGCCTGAGTCACAGCTGATGGCCGCAGACAACAGAGCTCACCTCAGAAGCTGTGCAGAAGGGAAGTTCGTCTGCGGATTTCTCTCCTGTGCTCCGGGAGGGCCAGGATCGGGCCTGGAGGCCCCGAGGCCAGCTTCGATGCCCAGCTCGCCTCTGATGTCTCCGGGAGATGGTATCGGGACTCGGAGGCCAGTGCCAGACGGCAGGGACGGAAAGTAGGCCGCCGCTGCCCCAGCCCGGCCCACCTCCCGGGCTGCTTCCTTCCGAGGCAGGTGCCTCACACACCTCAGCCTCCCGCGGCGGCGTTGGGAGACGTGCCCCTCAGGAGCGGGACACGAAGAGACCGGGGATGCTTGGATGCTGCTGGTTTGATGCTCACTACAGGCAGTGCGTTCTGTGCACGACACACGGGGACCCCAGGAGGGCCAAACACCCCAGCACCACCCCGAGGCTCCCCAGCTGCGAGGGGCACAGCTGGGCCAGGCCGGGTCTGAGCCCCAGCCAGTGCCCAGCAGGGAGCTCGGCCCAGGGGAATACAGCATCAGGTCATCACGCCCACAGGGCGCGCTCCGCTGGGGATTTTCCTGGCCAGGTAGCCGGACGCGTGTCCGGACGTCCTCCACTGCCCTGTGACATCGAAGGCTCTCGAACCCGCAAGTGCAGGGGGCAGGCAGGCCCCCTCCTCCCCGGCGTCTCCCAGCCCCCGAACTGCAGCATGCAGCCCCAGGGCCCCCGAGTGCTGTCCGTGGCTCCCCGTCCACCGCCGGAGAGCCGTGCTCCCGCGGAACGGCGGGGCCTGGCGGGGAGGCACGTTCTCGGGTCGGGTTGATGCTCCTTCTCCAACCTCTCCACCGTGTGAGCATCTTGGGGGAGCCCCTCCCCAACCGGAAAACGGAAATAAAGCAACGTGCGCGGCAGAGGTCTCATTACCATTGCCGAGTGGGGACAGTGAGCGTGACTGCCGTCTCCGAGCCGGGAAGGGCTTTCTGCGGACCAGCTGCCTGACAGCTTCGCCTCCGAATCATTTCGCTTCGGTTTGGCCAGACATTAGTGATGCTCTCCCTTCCTCACCAGCAGCACCATGACCCCAAGAACGGCTGGAGCACCGTCTTCGTTGGGAATACGACGCTCTGCGAATGCCTGCTCAGCCCTGCCCGAGCCACGGTGCACGTGCCACAGGCAACGGCCCTCTCTCTCGGCCTCCCCCTCTTCCCAGGCAGGCTGGCCACACGGCACCTGCCTCCACTCGCGGCGGGGACCTGGCCGACGCCAGCCAGCTGACACCAGAATGAGCCCTGTGCTCGGTGCCCTGGCCCTGGTGACGGCCCCTGCCGACTCCCAACAAAACCAGGCACGCGAGGTGGACCCGCTCGGCAGGAAGGCGTCGGCCTGGCTCCAGCCTGGGGAGGGCGTCCCTGGACCTCACGACAGCGGCTCAGGAACGCAGCCGTGTCAGCGCCACACCCCGTGGGCGTATTAGCCCTGCATCTTCTATGAAGGAAGAAGGAAAAAGTCCTCCAGCTGAAAGCAAACCCGCCACGAGCACTAACACATCCACTTAGAGAATCAGAAATCAGATATCTTGCGGCCGCCAGGAGCATGTTTTTTCATGTGACACAAGACTTTGCACGAGCAGGAAAGGGCGTCTACTGTCCCACCGCCTGGGCCCCTCCCGCCCCTGTTCCCGGCCACACCTTCCCACCGCCCTGCCTTCCCTTCATCTTCGGGATGTTTCTCTCCCTCTCCGAGACGGACACAGGGTGGCCGCCGGACAGAACCCAAGACGGGCGACCAGAAGCTCTTCCTACTCCAGGAGCCGAAAGCTGCATTTTCGCCACAGTCCCTGGGGCAGGAGGGGAGCTGACACGACTTCCCAAGCGGACGGGGCAGGGCGGTGTGGCTGATTTCGCCCGTGAACACAGCCAGCACATGCCCACTGGGCACCACCGGCCTGACAGCTCCCAACGGAGGCCCCGAGAAGTTCCAGCCAGTGCCGCCCAGCCTGGGACGCATCCTACCCACGAGATGACGTTACTGGGCACCTGGTGCTGCTCTCCTGACTACCCTATGACATCAGGAGGAAGGCTGCGGCGGTGGAGGGCGTCTCCAACGTGCACAGATTGCCCCTGTTAACAAGCTGGGATAGGCTTTTGCTGAAAGCCTTTGGCAAGGCCAGGATCCAGCGAGGAAGCAGATAAAGCGGATTGCCGACCAAGTGTGGGGGATGGGCAGGTCAGGGAAGGCTTCCTGGAGGAGGTGATGGGCAAGCTGAAAGATGAGCTGGGGTCTGTCATGTAGAAGTGGGCAACAGTGTTCTAGGCAGAGTGGAGAGTGTGGAGCAGTGAGGAAATCTGCCTCCTAAACTGGAGTTGAGAGGATGGTGACAGATGAGGCTGGACAGGTAGGGAAGGGCCTGGAGTCTCTGTTACAAAGTTTAGACTTTGCGCTGGGAGCAGTGGGGATACCTAGAGGGGTTTGTTTGTTTGTTTGTTTGTTTGTTTGTTTGTTTGAAGTAGGAAGTGGTGTTGTCAGGTCTCCATTTCCAAAACGTCACTCTGGCCTCAGTGGGAAGGATGGGTCGGGAAGAGAGGTGGCTGGATGCCATGTGTGGTTGTGTAGGTTGGGCACTGCACAACTTGGCGGGTGGCATTGTCCCCTCTCTGGTGACCTTGGCACTTGGAAAGGGCTGACACCATCTCGTGGCAGGGATTCCCATTAGACAGTTGTCAAGGCAAGTTAGTGACAGATGTTGGGCATGGTTCTGAGAAATTCACATGTGGGTCAAAGAGGGCTTTGACCCTATGACTTGGAATCAGGCCTGGGGCACACCCGTTTGCCAGCTGGGTCCGTAAATGTGTTCTCTGGGATCTTGGAGCCACTCAGAGGCAGTTTCTCATGGTGCTAATGCAATTTAAGCTTCAGGGCCTAACTTGCCCTTCTAGTGAGTTCGCAAGGTCGTATGTTTTTAGGAAATGTGCATAAGCAAGATATTTTTATTGCAATTGGCTAAGACTTCTCTGCCTTCCACTCTGACCAGCCCTCTGTCACTGCTGTTGGGTAGCACAGCAGTCTCGGCATGTGGCCAAGTGGATGAGCGGGGTCTGGGCTGTGAAGGACAGACAGAGGCGCTGGCATCTCTCGGGACGGTTGGGACACAGCCGGCTTCCTGGTGGAGGCAGGTCTTCCGGGCCACGCAGGCTGCTCGGTGCTGCCTCACCGGCCACCGCAAACTGAAGGTGCAGAACCTTCACGGAAGACAAAGATGTCCGCGATGCCAGACACGAGACGAGCGCGGTGGTAGAGAGCACACGAGGTGTGGGGTGCACAGGCCCCGCCACCAGTCTGTGGAAAATTGCATGCAACAGATCGTAAAGAGGGTCGTAAACGCAGGACTTGATTTTCTTGGAGTCACAGTCAAATGGAAATTCATTTCCACCAGGAATGCGTGGACAGTGCGGTGGACAGGACGATGTGTGCACCACAACCTTTCAAGTCGTTCTTGGTGGGAACGGTAGATTTGATTAAGTTTGCCGTTATCACTGGAATTTGGAAAGGCATTTTGGGATATTTCCATCAAGCAAGTGAGAAATTACAGATTCCTAGTTTGGACATATCTCAAGGGTACCCTGTTTGGGGTCGTTGTTTAAATTCCTCTATTAAAGAATCAAGGGGCAGATGGAGATAGATAGCGACACTCGTGAGACAGGAGACCAACATCCCGACGTTGGGTTAGAACAAAAGATCCAGATCGTAACGAAAGCTCCTATATGGAAGAAATTCCACAGGAATTTCCCTAAAGTTGGTGATAGTCTTGGAGTTACCGGCAACATTTGCAGGTGGGGCCGACGATCCAGGTGGAAGTAAGTTAGGGCATCGTGGGGAGAAGCGACTCGTGCCTCAACTGCCAGCCAGAAAACACACAGAAATACACCGTGACTGATCTGCCAAAGGAAACACCCACCAACTTGGCGTCACATAAGAGGAGGTCGAATAGGCAGCCCCAGAAAAGACCGGAAAAAAGAAGTATTACAGGTGTGTGTCGGGCTATTAATTAGTAAAACTATTACATTAATGTGGACTCAGTGATGCTTTTCATTTTTTTGTTATTTTCTTCATGCTTTTATTTTTGAGATAGAGAGCACGAGCAGGGGAGGGACACAGAGAGAGGGAGACACAGAATGGGAAGCAGGCTCTAGGCTCTGAGCGGTCAGCACAGAGCCCGACGCGGGGCTCAAGCTCACAAACCGTGAGATCATGACCCGAGCCGAAGTTGGACCCTTGACTGACTGAGCCACCCAGGCTCTCCTTGAGTTATTTTTCTTAAAGAAGCATCTCCAAATCGTATAAGGTTTGAATCCAATAAACTGGAGTCAGCAGATGGGGGCAGGAACATACCTTTGTACATCTAGCCCAGCCTGGGGCCCTTGGGGTAAGACCATCGGCGAGTAGAAAGGCTGTCGTGCAGGAGGCTCAGAGCCGTGGCGGACGGACGCGGCCAGACCACCGCGGCTCGGAGGGTGGATCGCAGCTCTGGGGGCCTTTGCCAGAGGCTCGCTCATTAACATCACTGAGCTCACATCTGGGAACTCGAGCCCCCCCACCCAGCCTCTGTCCTTGAGCCAAAACAACATGCTCTAAGCTCGGATACAGTTGAAAGTGAAACCACATGGTTTTTAAGGGTCTAAAAGCCCGTTTGAAGAAGGGCAGAGGGTCAGGAGAGAAGGAGCTGGGTTTATGAGATCTGGCACCTTCCCCAAGGAAGAGTCCACCTAGAATAGCCGGGCAAGGGGGCCGTCAGTGTTCCTGTCCACGGCGATGAGGAGGACTTGGCCTCATGAGCTGGTCCCCTGGGAGCCTGGGGGGGTTCACAGACAGGGAGGGGGCTCGGGGGCACGGCTGGGGACAACCCTGAGCTGCAGGCCGGCAGGTGTCATGGAGGCCAGGACCGCGGGCACAGGTCCTTCAGACGTTCTCACGTGCCCGGAGAAGACCACTGAAACCCCAGGACATTTGCATCTTGCCCGAAGTCGCCATGAAATCTGGACAGCAAAGTGTTGACTGGAAATCTGTCTTTTCCGCAGGAACCTTCAGTCGTGTCAGTCAGATGAACACATAGCTGGTGCTCAGGCTTGTCATCTGATCTCATCGCTGCTGCGGCTTCTAGAAAACACTTATCACTGTTTCCACAGTTCAAGGTGCCACCATCTATGACAACAATAGTATCAACGTTGACAGGACCGTCCATCTTGCACTTGAGACAGCTGATGAACGTCTTTCATCAGGAAGTTAGTCTCACGAGGACCCCAGCAAGGGGGGTCAGCGTCTGCTTTACAGGAGAGAAAACAGACCCGTATGTCTGTATGCACATGGGTTTGTCCAAGGCCATAGTTAGTAAGCAGGTTACTAAACTGGTTAATAGGCAGCAGAACAGGGCTAGAGCCCTCACTGTCTTCATTCCAGCGTTTGGACTCTACTGGAAAGTTCTTGCAATGTTTCCTTTCAACTTCCCGGCCACAATACCAAGGAAAGAGTAGCCTGGGCGTTCCACGGATAACACCCGTCCTGCCCACCTGGCAGAGATGATACAGAGTGAGACTAAATGTCCGTGTCCAGCTGGACGAGGGTGCCCCGTGAGCCCCAGGCCTCCGCGTGCGCTGCCCCACCCCCACCCGCAGGACCTTCTCACCTTTCAGGTCACCTGCTGAGTTCTGGGGCCTCCCCGGGCCTCACCACGTGAAGGAGCCCTGCTGCCTTCCTCGTTCACCTTGATCATTCCTGCTCCTCACGGTCCGAAATGAGCTCCTTTGTTTCTTCTGTTGCTTCCTTCCCGTCTGGTTCACTCCGGTGCATGTTAAGTTCCAGGAGGACAGAAGGGTCCGATCGGAGAGAATCCTTTTCTGTCGTCCGCGTCCGTCCAGAAGTGTCCTAAGTGCAGATGACACATATACCGTCTGGAGATCTTCCATGGGGCACTGATAATAAAGCGACCTCCTCGAGCATCATTAGTACACACGTGCCGTGAAGGGACCGAGGACAGATGGCCAGGTTGGGATCTGTGCTTTTCTGGTTGTAGAATCCGGGACAAGTGACGAGACACCTTTGAGCCTCAGCTTCCCCATCCGTGACATGGGTCTAACAGCGGTGCCCCGTCACTGGGCAGCTCTGAATACCAAACGCAAACCTGAGGCACGACCCAGAGCCCGCCCCAGAGAGAGGGCTCGGCAAACACCAGCTAAGGGATGGTCTCAGCTGTGCAAGCAACGGGGCCTCCGGGTTCTTACTCCCCGCGACGGTTAAGCCTGTGTGTCAACCTGACCGGCCTCCGGGGGCCCTGATAGCGGGTGAGATGTTATTTCTGGGGAGTGTGGGAGGAGGGTGTTTCTGGAGGAGGTTAGCACCGGAATCGCAGACAGCGGGGGCCTCACCCAGTCCACTGAGGGAGGAACAGAACAAAAGAGTGGAGGAAGGTGAATTTGGACTCCACAGGAGCTGGGACACCATCTTCTCCTGTCCTTGCACAGCTGACACTCCCGGTTCCCAGGCATTTGCACTCACGTGGTGACTCCCACCCTCAGCCGTCCCCCTCTGGCCTTCACACTCGGACTGCATTGCACCCCAGCTTTCCCGGCTCTCCAGCCTGACGGCTCGGCCTCCGTAACTACGTGAGCCAATTCCGATCGCAAATCTCCTCTTACGCATCTATGTGTCCAGTATCCTATTGGTGTTGCTTCTGGAGAACCCTACGCACTGCCACCTATACACGTCACCGTCCCTGTCGCTGACGATGTTGTAAGGGAGCATGGGTCCACCGTCACTTGGTGAACGAAGGTGTGAGTGAGCGAGCGAGTGAACGAATGCGTAACTGGCAAGCTGGACAGTCTGTGTCTGTCATCACTCCTCTTCTGACAAGGACACTGTTTCAGGAGGATGATCCCGTGGCAGGTTGTCAGCCTGGACGTCTGCAGGGACAGGCAGGTGACCCAAAGGGAAGAAACAGCAAACGTTCAGGTGGGACTTTGCTCCCAACCAAAGACATTGAAATAGGGGAGTGTTTGAAACATGGCGGTCCCCAAAGGGAAATCCCTCCAGGTCTCCCGGCAAGCTGCCCGTCTGCGACCCCCGATGCACTGCATGGGGACACCTACTTGCTGGTGACAGGTCCCCAGTCCCTTCTACTGACACCGTCGGGGGCGGGTGTGTGCAGAAGTCAGAACTTCTATGGATTTCAGAGGCGGTGTATACGCCCCACCCCACGGCATTTCCCCGGCGGGTTTGGGCATTCGGTTAAATGGAGATGAGGAATAGCCACGTGTCTGTTCAGGAACTATTCTGTTGCCAATTGAGGGTTTTTAAAACTTAGGTTTTCAGCTTTCTGGACGTTGGCATTGCTGAAAAGCTATCACAGGCCTGCGCTGTTAGGGATTGTCAGCCTTTCAGGCACATCCCGCACCTCCAGTCTCCACTGGCCTGGGTTCTTTGCCCCGTGGCAGAGCCTGCGGCCCGTCTCCTCCAGCGTGGGGCACTTCCTCCCCTCTGCATCTCTACCGCTTTTCCATCGGGCTTCTGAGAGCGGCAGACGTGCTCTCTCTCTCTCTCTCTCTCTCTTCCCCTCTCTGTCTCCCTGCATACTGTGCAGTATTCAGACTCGGAGTGCAAAGCCACACTAGCCGCCAGTTTGGAGCACCAGCGCCAGAGAAGCCAGCTGGTATCACAGGAGTGGAGGCGGGTCCCGGGCCGGGTCACAAGCGGGGGCCCCTGGTCCACGTCCGCCTAAGACCCTCCTGCCTCTGGCAGTCCCTTCTCCCGAAAGTGAAAATCCCTTTTGTCTGTGGGAAAAACCTCACGAAAAAAGAAAAGCCCAACCGAAAAGCACATTGGTTTCTGCTTATAATTCGAGGGAAGGAATTTCACACAGATTCCACTCAGCTTTGAAAAAAAAAACTAGAACTGCTTACTCAGAGGCGGGTGTGTTTCCCATCTCCTATCGGCGTTAATTTTTTAGGTCACCGCTCAGCCGTGTGGAGGCTGGTCTCACTTTGAAGAGGATTTACTGATCAGGGGCACTGGGAGAATCCCAGCGAGAAAACTGCCGGGACGCTCTCGGCTCACCCGCGGTCAGTGGTCACCTGCTGTCCCCCTCGCCCGGGACGCGCGCAGCACCTCTCAGAGAGCACGTAACCCCGGGCCGGGGACCGTGGATGAAAGAGGTGCGTATTTTCATTTCTCCGCCACGGACAGCAGGAGAGGGAGAGAACGAAAGAGAAGACCAGGTCCGATTTCAAGAAAGCCAGAGCTGGGGACGGAAGGAGCTAGAATCTCCAGCCACGCTTTTCTGCCTCGCCTCCCTGCTGCTGGCAAGTTCTATGGAAAATGGAGATGCTTTTGAATGAATTTCATTCCGTGGTAAAAAAAAAAAAAAAAAAACCAGAAAACCTCGAGGCTGGAGGAATTCGGGGAGATTTGGAACTTCTGACCCCTTGACGGGGTCTGTCTGTCCAGCTGGTGGCCGCGAGGAGTCGGTTCCAGCTCCCAGGCAGCCAGCTCTGATCACAGGGGGGCGCGAACGGACGATGAGGCTTGCCACTAACAGTCAGCTGAACCCTCAGGACGGAAGTCCTGGAACGGGGCTGGGCACTGCTCTGCTCTTGTCAGCGTAAACCTGGTGCAGCTCGTCTCGTGATGCGTCATAAAGGAAGACAGCCCCGCGACAGCAGCGTTAACGATGCTAACGAGCGTCTGCAGGTGCTGCGGGAGAGGGCTTTCTCCACACGGATTTTCTCAGTCGGTTCCTGCTACGGGCTGAACTGTGTCCCTCGCCCCATCACAGATGCCGGAGTCCTAACGCGCCGCACCTCTGGATGCGACCTTGGAGACAGGGTCTTCGCAGACGATCGAGCGAGGACGAGGTCATTAGGGTGGGCCCAGATCCAATCTGACCGGTGTCCTTGTAAAAAGGGGGAATTTGGACCCGGAGACGGTCACACATGGTGGGAAGCCAGGGTAGAGACAGGCTGGACGCATCTACGAGCCGGGGGACACCAGAAGGCATCAGAAGCCGGGTGACAGGCACAGAACAGATTCTCCCTCACGATCTGCAAAAGGAGCCAACCCTGCCGACACCCCCACTTCAGACGTGTGGTCCCCAGAGCTGTCAGGGAATACGGCTCTGTCACGTGGGCCACCCGGTTTGTGGCAATTCATCACGGCGGCCCTGGAGACCTAACTCAACTCCCGCTGTCGCAGGTGGTGCCCTTATCATTCTTACTTTACAGACCAGTTCCAGAGAGACAACTTCACGGCTGCAGAAATGCAAGAAGTTAAGCGACCTTCCTGAGTTCAAGTGAACAGTACTGTTGGGATTCGAACATAACTCCCTCTGACCACAAAGCCCCCGTTCATCAACACACCCCTCCGAGGGCCCCGATGAGCTTGCGTCTCAGGCGGGGCGCCCCTGCTTCACCCCCTCGATGCACAAAGGCAATCAAGGACGCCCAAAGAGGTCCAAGAACGTGTGCAGGGCACTGGGCCCACCAGCAGCCAAGCGCCCATGAGGACCCAGGTCACTGCCAGGCCTCAGTTCCCTATGACACCAGGCAGTTCTGGGTGGTGACCCAGGATGCTCATCCCATCGAGAGACAGGATGGCAGAGCAGGGGAGGGGCTGAACGGGGGTGCACGTGCCGTGGTGCCCACCACACCTGGCTTCTCATGGGGCCGTGCAGGCCAAGAGGGACATGGTTGGCCAGGGACAGGGCTCCTGAGAGCATGAAGACACTTATTCCCAGATCACCTGTTGGCCTCCGGTGAGTTGTTACCAGTATTATTATTTTGTTTAAGTTTATTTATTTATTTTGAGAGAGAGAGAGAGAGCATGTGCAAGCAGGGGAGGGGCAAAGAGAGACAGGGGGAGAGAGAGAATCCTAAGCAGGCTCCACACCGTCAGTGCAGAGGCCGACGTGGGGCTCGAACTCGTAAACCATGCGATCATGACCTGAGCTGAAACCAAGAGTCAGACGCTTAACCGACTGAGCCACCCAGGTGCCCCCAAGTATTATTTTTATATTAAGGCGATAATCATAACTGATCTTCTCAGTTAGAACTGCACTGAGCCACCGGTAACCGAGGCCGTCCCTGAAAGGTGCGTACAGGAATCGAGGGTCTCCTCTCTCTCCCCGCCTGGGCTGCCGTGACGGCTCCACGGTGTCAGCTCCCAGGTTTCCGAGCAGGATGGAGGAGTTTGAACCCGGGCACACACAGGGGAGCAGGAGTGAAGGACATGCTTGGGGGGCCTGGGGACCCACAGGCAAGAGCGGGGCCGAGGCACGTCCTGCCTGGCTGGAGAGGAGAGTCCAAAGGCTCGCCCGGGACATTAGACCGAAGGGCCGGGATGAGGTTCACCCACTGGCGGTGCCTGAGCAGGAAGCGCCCGCCACAGACTGAGGGTCAGGAGAAAGGAAAACCCGACAGGTGTCCTTCACGTGTCCCCTTTTTTGGTGACGGCGACAGATACGCACGGAGGATGATGATTGCTCGTGCTAACCCTGAGGCACATATACCCGACGAAGGGAATCCCCCGGCAGGCTGACTCCCCAGACTAGCATTTCGGTCACCAACACAGAGAGAGGCAGGTCTCCTTTCTGTTTTGGGAGAGAGGCAGGGGAGCGTCTGTGGTGAAGCTGGGGGATGGACAGGAGAGCAAAGGGGACACTGTGAGGCAGATTGCTTTGACCCGCTGACGCTCCTCGCGTCGGCTGATAGGTGTGAGCTAGCACTGGGGTTAACACTTAAAATTTAAAGTTTAATTTAGGGGCGCCTGGGTGGCTCAGTCGGTTGAGCGTCTGACTTAAGCTCAGCTCATGATCTCGCGGTTCGTGGGTTCCAGCCCCGCGTCGGGCTCGGTGCTGACAGCTCGGAGCCTGGAGCCTGCTTCCCATTCTGTGTCTCCCTCTCTCTCTGCCCCTCTCCTGCTAGCGCTCTGTCTCTCTCTGTCTCAAAAATAAACATTAAAACAATTTAAAAATAAAAATTAGATTTAAAATTAAATTTAAAATTTGCTCTGGTTGCCCAACTTGGCTTCTCTAAATGACTACGTTGCCCACAAGACTGGACCACCAAGGCGGTGGCTTTGTACATAGTATGTCTGTGGGTCAACATACAGAGTGGGGTCACTGCTCAATTCAGTCAGTAAAACAAGAGCCAAGGGTACTCTGGAAAGTCATCAAACTCGCCCTCAAAAGGTAGGACCGGAGTGCTCAGCTCGAAAATCTAAGAAGTCACTTCTTGTGTTTGTCTACGAATTTTGGCTGTGGCCCTTTCCCTGGGGCTGGTCTGGTTAAAACAGGGGGAAAGGAATTCGAAACATGACTTCTTTTCAAACACGTGTAATCAGATTCCGGTCCCAGAAACGCGTGC
>NW_024412421.1:35731858-35791803 GCF_014898765.1 Herpailurus yagouaroundi
GCTGGGGTGTGGATGCAAACCTCACAAACGGCTCTTTGTCGCCCTGCCGGGGAGCTGGGACGTCCCGTGAGCTGCAACACACACACACCCACTGGATTAAGAGCCGTCAGACTGGTTCCCAAAGCAAACACTGAGTTAATTTTTCCAGCATATTCCTTTCATGTCTGGGCTGCTTCAGGCTTCGCTGGGTCACTGGGCTCTTTGTTGCTGGCTTTGCCGTAGCCCCCCGTCCCCCTCCGCCTCTCACTGGCTCCTGGAGTCCCCTCCCCTCGACACCCAGGCCCTGATACACTGTTCCGTTTCACAGGAGGGGTGAGAAGAGCCCCCAAAGAGACTGGCCTTTGAAATCTGGGAGCCTGTGCCCACGAGCTCCCTGGGATCCCATTTCTCTGGGCCCCTGGCACGTGCTGGCCTGTGAGAGTCGGGTCTTCATTTCAGGACACTCCCGGCATCTGCCTTGCGCTTCTGGCTCTCATGCCTCCCCTAATGGGGACCGTCTGATCGTGCCACACCACCCCCCAAACCCTCTGGAAGCATGGCAGGGGCTGCCCACGGCCCTCAGATCACGGCCACCGTCCTCCACGACGAGGCTTACGGGCCCTGCCACTCTTCCCGGATACTCTGTGAACAAACTGCAGGTCCCCGAGTGTCCCCTTTCTTCCTGTCACAACACAAGAGGAAACCCAGTTGCCATCTGTGTAAGTTAGAGTCCAAACAGGAGAGTTGAAAACGCACCGAGTATTGAAAACAGACGAATTAATGCAGGGCACTGGCTGCCCAAGTGACGGGACAGGACGCCAACCAGAGGACAGCGAGGTGCCCCACAGATGAATGCACAGCCCAGAGCCCCGCCCTGGCCTCGGGGGTCCAAGGCTCCGCTCGGCCACTGACCCTTCTCAAGCCAGCCCCCCAAGGACCCCCACACCCAAGATGTCCTGAGTTCCTCCTTTCGAGTCTGACTTTGCCCACCCCACTGGCCGGCGCCTCCCTCTGCGACAGGGTGTCTGGGGGGCGTGGTGAGGAGGCGGGCTGCGCGAGAGCCTGGGAGACGCCAGGCGCTCCAGAGAAGAGCCGCGGAAAGCTGTGGCCTCCAGGGTTTCCCTGAAGATGACTTTCTGAAGACAGCGCTAGAGAGGCCTTCACTTCCCGCCCAAGGTCACTTCACCGACAGCGGGACCCGCACGCGAGACAGGAAGGCGATCAGGGACCAACTCTCCCAGCAAGCTGTCCGTCTTCCCCATCTTCCTGCTCGTTCCTCAGAGAAGGACGCCGGGGCTCTAGCACGGACCCTGGCCAGAGGTTCACGGGAAAAGATCAGAGTCCGTGCTTTTCAAAGGAAGGCAACTCAAAGCGCTGGCTTCCTGTCCCCCAGGGGTGAGGCCCCATCCCACCCTGTGGCCACAACAGGGCTGGTGGCCACACCTCCAGCTCCCATCTGGGGGAAATTAACTATAATCTGATGCTCCAAAGGCTTCTAAACGTCTCTCCTTCCGTCACCCTCCATGCTCCAGCAACACGAGCCTGCTAAGGTTTCCTGAATATTCTATGCCGTTCCAGGGTTGAGCACCGGGAGGCTGTCGCATCAGCCTGGAATGGGCTTCTTGCCTTTGCCTGCACTGTTCAGCTCGGATTCTGCCTTTTTCCGGAAGGTTTTCACGCCCTGCCCCTTTCTGCCATCCCCACCCTCTCGCACAGTACTCGGAAGACAGTAGGCACTTGATGACGTGATAACCATCCGTAACTATCCAGAACTGTCCAGTGAAAGCAGACAATGGGCACTCAACAAAGAACCGACATAAAAACTGAAATTCGTTTCAGTGCGAAGGATATTGAGGTGTGGGCTCTCGGTTCTGGCTGCACCTGGGGGAGGACAGCTTGTTCGAAACACAATGACGCTGGGAACCTCCCCCAACCACCCAGATTAGAACGTCACTGGAACTTTCTAAAAATCCTCAAGCTGAATTCAATTAGCCAAGAATGAGATCACTCATCCTTGCTGGAGGATACAAACATGAGGAAGGCATGGTAGTCCTTCCTTCGAGGCTCTGACATGACCCAGCTGATTTTTTTTCTCCAAGACGGGAAAAGATTTTTTTTTTCTCAAAGTGGAGTCCCAGGGACACCAGCAAAGCCTCACCTGAGAACTTGTTACAAATGCAGATTCTCAGGGTAGCCTGGGTGGCTCAGTCGGTTGGGCGTCCGACTTGGGCTCAGGTCATGATCTCACGTCTCGGGAGTTCGAACCCCGTGTCGGGCTCTGTGCCGACAGCTCGGAGCCTGGAGCCTGCTTCGGATTCTGTGTCTCCCTCTCTCTCTGCCCCTTCCCCACTTGCACTCTCTGTCTCTCAAATATAAGTAAACATTTAAAAAAAGAGAAAAAAAAAAAAAAAGAAACGCAGATTCTAGGGGCTCCCGGCTGGCTCAGTCGGTGGAGCGTGCGACTCTTGATCTCGGGGTTGTGGGTTCCAGCCCCACGCTGGGTGGAGAGCTTGCTTAAAAACTAAAAAAAAAAAAAAAAAAAAAAAAAAAAATTTAAAGTACAGATTCTAGAGCTCCATCTAAGAACTGCTGCGTCAGAGGCTGCGGGGAGGGTTGGACACCTGTGTTTTCACATGACCTGCAGGGGTCCAGGGTGTGCTAGAGTTTGAGAACCTCAGCTCAACGGCTTGTTTTTCAACATGTGACTCACTCACAGCCGTATCAGAAATGCCAGATATTATGAACATGTAGATTCCTGAACCCCTTTTTGGTGGGAGAAGAATCTCACATTTTACCAGCAGTTGGGAGGACAGAGCCACATCTTACAGCTTCCTGGGTGAGCCTTAGCTTACGGACAGCCGGTAAAAGTTCCAATAAATGCCTCCCACCCCACCTCAGAGCATAGACTTTGGCAAATTAAAGCATAGTCGGAAAGCTGGGTCTGTCTACTTCTCGTGCACGTGTCTTCAGCTCTCCTCCGTGCCCCGGGACTTAGGGTATCCTGGAAGGCTGCCCAAGTCCCATCTTGGAAGTCTCTTTGGTTTGGCCAATGCCCAGCTCCCCCCGGCACCTGAAGCAGGGGGAGCCCAGGAGTACCACCCCCACTGTCTCCATGCAAATACCTTTTCTGCACCTCCTGCGTGAGGAAGGGACCTCTTCCTCCAGGGGAGACGGGCCATCACCACTAACCGACGACAGACACCTATGAAGGTATCGCCTGGGACTCCGAATTAACTTGTAGCTCCACATCTGAGACCAGATAGCTGTCAAAACTTCTATCAAACACACATTTAATAATCAGGAGACACCCTGTGGTGAGTGGGAGCAGGGCCAGTGGCAGAGTTGAGATTTCGTTTTTGTGCACATTTCAGCAAACACATGAGCTTTTCAGCTGCTAACTCGGCAAGTGTAAATATATCCCGCGTTCCATTTTTATTCCATCGGTGAGGCAGCGCCAGACCTAAAGGGAAATGGGGAACCGTCCCGCCAAGGACGGCAGAGGCCCCTGCTCCTTTTCCTGTTGATGCTGTCGCCATGGAGACCGAGCCAAGCTGCCCCTTGGGATGCGCCAGCGGAAAGTTCGCGTCGGGCTCCAACCAGCTGCCTGAAAAGTACCTGCTCGCCTCAGCGCGGCGCCCTCGGGGGCTTGTTAACCAGAGAACTTTAGGTCCCAGGCTTTGTGGGTGGGCAAGAATGTGCCTGTGGGGAAGACCAGCCACTTCCAGATTTAGGAAGGAAAGCATTTCGCCGTCAAAGCACCTGGGGATCCCCGCTGGGCACGGCGCACGCTGCATTTTTTGCCCCTTAGCGCCTCGGCACGACAAAAGACGACCAAAGCCCCGTTGGTAACCACACTGCAGACTGGACAGACCCGGGACAGAGTGGCTAGGGCCGTGGTCTTCGAACGAGGTTCCAAGGAACCCCAAGACGCCTCAAGGAGCCAGTGGGGAGAAGGGACTGGGGTGTCTGCTGAGCACTGGTTGGGTGACTTTGGGCACCACGAACTCCCTTCTCTACCCCTCACTCTCCTCATCTGTAAAACGGAGGCGATGTGGCTACTTTGCTTTGCAGAGGCGTCACGGAAAGTAAATGAAACACCGCCTGGGCACACAGTGGCAGTCTACTGCTCCCGTATTAGCGGGGGGCTGACTCGGCAGAGGGGGCACGGGGCACTTCGGGAGAAAGAACGGGCAGACCACGGGCCAGGCGGCAGGTGTGTGCGTGCCTGCGCGCGCTGAGGAAGACGCGTGGCCCACGTGCACGGAGGCTGTTCCCCGGCTTCCGCCCCCCACCCTCGGCCAGTCCTCCTCTTTTCCAGAACAGCCCGACTTCTTTCGTTTGCACCTGGGCACCCACCCTGGTCTGTGCCGAGCAAATGAGCGTCTCCACAGCGTCTTCTTGGATTTAGGGCGAGGACATACTCGAGAAAAGAAACGGAATGACCGCCAGCAACACCAGGAAGTCCTGGGAAGGGCAGATGAAGCGGGTTTGTGATTCCTAGTGGCGATAGGGGCAAAGACAACACCCTCAGTAGCAGCGCCCCCCCCCCCAGTCTTCTGGCCCTCCCGTCACCCCTCCATCAGTGCCATCATTACCCCTGCTTTGCAGACAGGGAAGAAACTGAAGCACGGGAGGAGTCACTTGTCCCGGGACGCACACCTGGCGCCTGTTGGGATGTGAACCCAGGCTCCGCGGCTGTCACTTTTGGTCACAGATGCCTCTCTGTCAGTTTCGGCACCAACGGGTGGCTTCAGGGCTCCTTCGGCACCACCCACTCTCCCTCCGTCCTCACCGAGACAATGTTAATGAAGGCGATGGTGGCGGCCGCTCTGGATCCCACAGTGGTGAGGGAGGCTGGGAGTGACAGTGCGAGAGCTGGGCATTTTGCCTTTTTGCACAAAATCCGTGTTCTTTTAGGACAAAGGAAGGTGAGATCGTTGGTGTTGACACTCCTTTTGACATTGAAAAAAATGATGCCGGTTTGCACTAACGTCATTACGGCCCAGCCTTCCCCACTGAGGGCCTTCGTGAGCTAGCTCGTGGTCTCACATTCCCTTTGGGGACCACAATATTAAAAGGCGCATCTGGAGGGAAGGCCAGGGATAGAGAGAAGGAGAGCTGTGTCTTTTCTGAAGGCAAGAGAAGTTTCTCAGTCCTTTTCATTCCAGAGTGAGGGTCCAAATTCTTGGCAGCAATCCACCTGGACACCTTACCAGCTCGGTAGAGGGTTGAGGGGTGTGGAAAGGACTGTTTTCATTCATTAGACTTCACTCGTTCGGGATCCATGCTCCCTCTAAATTCCTCGCCAACATGGGTCCTCTAAGGCATTGAGGATCATGCCTAATGAGAAGGAGATTCCCATCTCCCGGCGCATCCTGTTCATTGAGAGAAGACAGCCCTTGTCGCTTCAAGGAAGCTTCAACACGGCAAATGCCCCGCTTTGGAATCCATCAGACACACCAAGGAAACCAGTATCATCCTCAGGTCTTGCAAAGTCTTCCCAGAGATGTTGCAAAGTAGGTCTCCAGCAGTTGCCCACATCCAGCAGTGGGCGGGGAGGGGTGTGTTTGCTCTTCTGTCTGGAAGCCCCAGACTCTTACATCCCTGTCCTGTTGCCCCAAAGACACACACAGCTCTGTTCCCTCCCTTTCCAGCCTGCCGTGGAGGCAGGTCCCAACACGGTGCCGAAACCGGAGCCAGGAAAGGCCAAGAGGCCTGATTCGTGAGAGAGGAGCTCGAACCCTGTCGTTGCCTTAGCAAAGCAGGAGGAACATGCCAGGAAAGCAAGTCAGACCCCCAGGCCCACGCTCTGTCGGGTCCGCTTGTGAAGCCCTCGTGTGTCCCCTTCATAGGCACCAGCTCCAAAAATGGCGGGAAAGGCGTACTGCAGTCAGGGGCCGCCCCGATTTCCAGAGCTGCACCTCTGCCTGCAGGTGACTCATCACAAGGGGGCTCCCGCGGTCACAAAAAGAAATGTAAAAATCATGCATTTCTTATTGGAAATACAAGTTGGGGCTTCCTCTCCTTGCTGTTCTCTCCAAATTCAAGGAGATAGCCAAGGGGATACCGTAGCTGGACATTTTCCCCAAGAGAATGTCACCCTTCTATCCAGGGACTCAGAAATCTGTCGGTGCCCCTCACTCATTCACTGATTCAATAAATACACTGAACGTCTTTGCACCAGGTATAGTTCAAGACAATGAGGCACAGCAGGGAATGAGACAGATTAAGTCCCTGCCCTCGTGGAGCTTACATTCCAACAGCAAAGTGGTGTGGAGCACAGTGCCGGGGGTGGGGCAATGCTCTGAAGGGGGCATTTTTCTCAGCAAGGGTCTGTAAGCAGAGCAGACACATGGCCACCTTGACAGCTAAAGTGAATCGACTGTCTGACTGCAAACAGTTTTCCTGAATGGATGGAATGAGCTGAGCACAGAGGACTCACCACCAAAGTGGTTCAATCTTTGTACGTTCATGATGTAGAAATGCAGTGCATTCTGATCAACCCCACACTTTCGCTACAGGGTCAGTGGAAGTCAAGGGATTGAGCTTTAAGTGGAAGGACCTGGTGTTATTTCTTTACAACATCTCCAGGAATGACAGATCCATTTCATGTCACCGACTTCCAGCAGTCAGTCCTGAATCCCAGATACCCTGTGTCAAGAGGAAATGTGACTGTAGCTGCAGATTCTGTGTAAGAAGGTCACTAAGGCCCGCCCAGGCCCCGGAGAAGACGCAGCAAGCGAGTAGATGGTGTCTTGGCCCCAGGTCTAGACTAGCAGTGCCACCTACGATGCTGAACCCTCCAGAAGGTCTCAAATTAATAGAATTCTTTTTAAAATCTGTGTATAAAGTTAAAGGATGCGTGTTATACAAGGTACGTATCTCACAACCCTGCGGGAAGAGGAAGGGGTAGAACGGTGTCAGCTGCTAAAAATATGCTACAGACCCTCCTAATGTTTCACAATTTTCCAAAGGGTGGACCTATTGCGCTGATTAGAGGCAGGAAGGGGAACTGGGGTGGCAAGTATGTATGTTCCATTTCTAGAGTTCACAATTCAGAAGTCAGTTTCCTTGTTTGGGGGGAAAATGTGTAAAATCGATACATCACAAGGGAAAAAGGAAAGTTACCGCATTTATGATGTCGGGCTCACAACTCTCACAGCATGAACACTGTAGCACTTTGATGAGGAGATGCTCCATGCGCTTTGGGTCACTGACGGTTGCTGTCATTATCACCGTCGTTATCATCGTCCTCATCAGCACCACCACCGTCACCATCATCCCCGCCATCATCACCACCTCCATCATTATCATCATCACCATCATCCCCATCATCATTACCAGCATCACCACCATCACCTTCATTGTCACCACCATCACCATCATTGTCACCACCATCATGACCACCATCGCCATCACCATCATCACCATCAGCCACAGCAGCACCATCATCATCATCATCATCATCATCATCATCATCATCAAGGGCGTCATCATTACGATTACTGTAATTAATACCAAGAGCTAGCCCAGAGTGTGCAATTCTAAAGCTGCCCGAGACATGTCAACAGGGGCAGGCACAGCGGGGAACCTCGTAAACCGGCGCCTTTCTCTTTGGCTCCTCTTTACACAGTCACAGGTAACCAGGAGCCCAGCATTTTATGCACCAGCTGTAGCGTCACCTCTGTCCCCGAGTCCTACCCAGAGCCTGACCTCACAAGTCAATTACAGCTGTTTGCATGGTGCTCGTCAGCTTCCAGCATCCACCCCGGCCCAGCTTTCAACAAAGGGTGGATTCCTGTGACCTCTAGTCTTTATTACCAGCTGGTTCCGATTAGAGATGTGCCAGTAAAACGAGGAGTAATACAGTCGCAGTGTGTTCCTAAATGTAGCACTTTTCCATGTGTTTTGATTTACCGGTTGGCCAATGAAACCCAGCCCTTCCACAAGGTGTGTTCCATACCTCACATGTTTTGCTTATTTTGGGAACGCAGCTTTTTAGAGACTTTTCTGAAAAAAGAGGGGGATGACTTGGGTTTGATAATATCTCTTGGAGTGTGTGTGTCTGTGTGTGTGTGTGTGTGTGTGTGTGTGTATGAGAGAGAGAGAGTGGGAGAGACAGAGAGAGAGACTTTGTGCAGGTGTGTCAATTGTGTTTGTGTGTGAATGCGTGTGGGTGAAAATATGTGAGTGGTATGTGAGTGTCGGTGTATCTGTGTGAGTGCTTATAAAAGTGTGTGAGTGTGTGGGGTTGCGGGTGGACTGTGGGGGTGTGTGAGCGTGTGCTTGCAAAAGCGTGCATGTGGGTGTGTGCAAGTGTGTGGATGTGTGGGTGCATGTGAATATGTGGGTGTGTGACCATGCGGGTGTGAGTGTGCATGATGTTCTGGGTCAGGAAGTCAGAAGATGGGTCTCTCCGGCAGGGTATTAGGCATTGACTCGGAGCACCGATATCTCTACGAACACTGCCTGCCCGTGCCCTTGGTAAATAGCCCATGCGTGCAAGACGAAACGTACACCATGGATGTTCCCTCCCTCATTTCCTAGTGGGCCTCCTCTCCTAAGCGTCTCCTTGCCGCCTGCTTTTCAGTGCCCTCCTGAAGGGAGCTGTGACCCAGCAGTTCTCCCTGCCCTCGTGCTGGATGGAGCTGTTGACCGCTTAAGCCGTGTGGCTCCCACGCTGAGTAGAGAAAAGGCCTCAGAGAGTGTCTGCGGGGCTCCAGCTGGCACGGAGCACAGTGTCTTAAACACGAGGAAATCTGCACAACTAAGATGCTTTGGTTCCGTCAGAAGACCCCCAACTCAGTCTAGCACAGGAGACTGGGTGAGGGAGGGAAGATCCCTCACCCACAGAGCCCACGTGTCCCCCAGCTCCTTGCGTCCGCGTCTCTGTTCCCCAGGACAGCCTGCTCCCCTCCACGCGCTGTCCACAGGGAACCCCCTCCAAGTGCTGTGCTCGCATTCGGCTGGCGCTCAGTGCACGTTTGTGTGCTGAGTGCGTGATAGGGGAGGGCTTGGGGAGAGTTTCCACAGGGGGTGGATTTGAGCCGGTGTCGTGGATTCTGTTGGGGGAGAGAAAGGGCCTTGGGTGGTGTTGGAATCACAAACTGGAAGGAAACTTGGAGACGGCCCAGCCCGGTCCCCTGCGAAGCAACAAGCACTGTGCCTTTGAGAACCGGGCATTTCAAGCTGTAATCCGTCCACTATTCATTCATTCATTCATTCATTCATTCATTCATTCATTCATTCATGCATTCACTCACTCAGAAATGAATCTACAGTAATGACTACTACGAGTCCCAGCCCTCACGGAGACTCAGCAAATGGACAAGTCAAACAGCAGGAGGCACCATTAAAGGCCGTGGCAGGCATGGGGAGAAACAGAGCACTGGGGGTGGCAAGGGGAGGTGTCCCGGAAAGTCACAACCAAGCCAAACCTTAGGAGGAGCCGTCCAGGGAGACACGGCAGCAAGTGAAGGGGGGCCCCCAGGGGCGGCCGGCTACAAAACCACTTCGTGAGAGTCAACTTACCTAAAGTCGGCGACCCGGAACAGCTGAGGCCTCTAGGTGTGTGGGTGGTTATGGCCCCTGGGCAGATGTGGGACTGGGGAAGTCATCAGGCACTTTGGTTTGCTTGAACATGATTGCCCATTAACATGTAATAATGCAGACTTTTTCTCCATTTCTCTTAAACTTAGCAAGTTTTTGCTGGCATGCAAGGAAGGAAAATCAATCCAGTACAAATATTCCTTACTCGTAATTTTGCAGAAAGACAATGTGCAGAGGAAATGCCCGGTTGCTTCCTTTTCCAGAGGGTCACTGCAGCGGCGTGAACCTGTCTCTCATCTGATCACAGCGTCCCCCTGGCCCAGAAGTGGCACTTGGCTGCATTGTCACTTTCAGTAGGAGAATGGAAATAAGGTCAATCTTCCCACCGGGCCAACCTGTCAAAAGAGAGCACGTTATTGTTCTAAGGTAGTTCAAAGGCGGGCGGAAAAAAATCCCTACAAAAGCAGGCGGGAGTTTATTAAAACCCCACAGAGTATAAAGGTGCAGACGCAGCAGTTCAGTCCTGGGCGTGGTTCCTGGGCTAACTTTTTTCTGCTCCCGCATCAAGAGCCTCCACTGGATGGAAGCACCAGGCAGACAGAGCGAGCCAAAGTTCTCGGGGGGCGTGAGCAAGCCTCGCCTTACACCTCCCAGCAAATGGGACAGCATCCTGGGAGAAGGCTGTGTGTTATGTCTATATTAGGACTGTTTTCACTTCTCACCATTGCCAGTAGGACAGCCGTTACCCAAAAGCTGAGGGTGAGGCTTCCCAACCTGCTCTTGGACAGCCAGTATTCAATGCCCACCTGCCATGTGTCTGGCAAGGAACACAGCCGGGGACTCAAGCATCCTGCCTCGAGTGATCCGTGCTGGGGGCACAGAGAGCTTTTTCTGGGGAAAGTGGCACCTGGGCTGGGACTGTGTCGCTTGTGTTGTTGTACTCAATGACAAAAGTTTCCTGTTGAAAGCTTAGAAAACAATGAGCCAAAAGAACATAGAAATCACTCAAAATTATGGTGCTCCTATAATTTATTATCCAAACTGAGACATTTTGGCAATGGGAAGGGGCACTGTGAATAATGACGCCAGATGCTAGGCATAAACCAAGGCTGACTGGGGCCAACCAAGACATGCGGGCACCTTATTTTTAATACCGCTCTCAGGGGTGGCCACTGTTGACATTCCGGCGTTTGCTCTTCTGCAACCCTGGCAATAGAGGATCAAGTCTGATACTGCTTGAATTCTTGAGAACTGTCCAGCCAAGCACCACATTTACGTCATGGTCCTTACAGCAGAATAGAATCAGGGAGTTTTCAAGAAAGAGGTCAAATGCATGGGTGTGTGGGGTGTACGGCCTCCCATGGCTGTGCCTCATGGGGGTAAAAGCCAGGTAAACAACAAGATCCTGAAATTTTAGGCCAGGGCTCAGCAGTCAAGCTGATCTCCCACTGAACGGCCACCGTCTAACACTACCCAGAGGGTGGTTCCCTGAGACCTGGTTTCATTGCCTCCGTCAGATGAAGTTTGTACCTGCTGATGGTAATGCTGCTGCTGCTGCTGCTGCTGGTGTTGATGGCGATGACGGCGATGACGATAGTAATGGCGATGGTGACAGTGATGATGGTAATGGTGGTGACGGTGCTGCTGACGGGGATGGGGATAATGATGATGGTGGTGGTGATGGGGATGATGATGGGGATGGGGATGGTGGTGGTGATGGTGGTGATGGTGATAATGAGGATGAGAATCATGGTGGTGATGGTGGTGACAATGAACAGCACATGGAACCCACAGGTACCAGGCCCTAGTCTAGGATCTTTGCATAGATCCACCCATTTAGTTCTCATAACTACCCTGTGAATGAGGACCTGTAGTTACCTCCATTGTACAGATGAGGAAACAGGCCTAAGGAGTGAAGTCCCCGGTTCAATCTCAAGAGAGATACTTTAGAAAAATTCACTTGGGAGCAGCACCACAGGGGAGTTAGAGTAAAACTCTTTTCAGTATAACGAAGAGTACTACAAAACTTGTCTTTAGCTCTTTTGGAGATGAAGGTCGTCAGGGTCTCCTTGACTTTTCTTTCTTTCTTCCCTTTCTATATATTTATTTCTCAGTATTTGAGCCTCTATTTCACTGACAGGGTGCGAAAAATATTTGTCCCTTTTGAGGTGCTTATTCACCCTGGAAAGCTGGCTGTCGCCCAAACGCTGTGTAGTCAGCCGTCCGTGTAAACTAAGGACTCACATTCCCCAAACAGAACACGGGTATTGTTCGTTTTTTGGAAATCCTTTAACCTCACACTGTTTACTTCATTGCTTTCTTCTTGTTTATTGGACAAAAAAAAAAAAAAAAAAAAAAAGATAACAGCGCAAATACACAATGAAAACCAGACAAGACAGATGGAGTGGCCTGAGGATTTTTCCATCAGCGTCAGCATCTTCTGACGTCCTGGGAGACAGTGAGAGGAGACGGACGAAGAAGCGGTCTCACGGCAGGCGGCACATGCACATAGGGCATCAGAGAGATCAGGGCCACGCCTGGGAGAGCAGGTGGCCTTCTCAGAGCACGAGGCCGGGCGGGCCGTGGGGACCCTCTCAAACCCCCATGGCCCCTCAGGACAGCACTATGCTGGGTGCCAAGGGTAAAACTGGGGAAAAACTAAAGTCTGGGGACCAGAGGAACTTCGGTCAGGGAGGGGAATGAGCAGAAAATAAACAGGCAGTTGCAAGTCATGTAGAATGTTCTATGATGTATGTATGTATGTATGTATGGCAGACACCATTCTGTTTTATTTTTCTTTTCCTGGGCGCACAAGAGAAATTCATACATTTTCCCACCTCTCTCCCATTAGGTTGGTGGCAGGTGACTAGCTCTGGCCAATCGATGGTGAGCAGTGACATGTAGCACTTCAGTTCAGGGTAGTTAAGGGGCAAGAGTGAGTTCTGGACACTCTCTGCCCCTATCTGTGCCCACAAGGGGAGCCTCCGACAGCCTGAGTCCCTAAGTGATGATGGGGAAAGGGGGACCCCACTGAACGTTTCTGAACATGTGAACCCAAGCGAGAAACAGACCTTGACTGTGTGAAATCACCGAGGCTTCAAGATTAATTTGTTACTTGCCCGTCCTGGCTGATACGAGGGGGAAATCAATCACACGCACTTTGGGACACAGGGAAGGGTGGACGGAGGAGAAGGTGGTCGGCAAAGGCATCTCTTGGATGTGAGAAGGACACCGAGTCCTTGAGGAGCTTCCCAGGGGACAGTGGAGGAAGAGCATTCCAGGCAGAGGGAACAGCATGGGGAAAAGCTGCAGAGAAGAGAACTTAGCGCATCTAAGAACACACAGACGGGTCCAGCATGAAGGGACTGGAGGTGCAGGTGCGACTTCTAAGTAAAGGCAGATGGGACCCTGAATATCCTCCTAAGGGGTTTGGCCTCCGTCACATGTCTTACGCCAGCTCAGGCAGCCATAACAGTGTACCACAGACGGGGCGGCTTTAACGGACGGACTCGTATTTCCCTCAACTCTGGAGCCTGAAGTATGAGGTCCAGGTGCCCGCCAGTCTGGCTGCTGGTGAGGTCCCTCGTCCTGGCTTGTAGACAACCAGCTTCTGTCCTGTGTCCTCACTTGGCCCCTCTTTCTCCTCTGATAGGGAAGTGATCCCATCTTGAGGCCCACCCTCATGACCCCATCTAATTACCTCTCAAGGGCCCCTCTCCAAACACCATCACACTGGGGGGTCAGGGCTTCGACACTGGAACTGGGTGGGGGCACGATTCTACAGACTCATGCAAACCAGGACGGGTCACAAGATAGCCTAAGGAGCCGGTGACAAAATCACATTGCACATTAAAGGATCACTTTAGCCCCACTGAGGTTTGGAGATAGAAAAAGAAAACAAGGCCAGAAGGAGAGAATCTGTTTCCTCCTTCTACTCATCCGCGCACGTATTCATTATTATTTACTGAGGACCTACTAGGTGCCCGGCACTGTTCTGGGCACTGAGAAGACAGCAGTGAGCAAAACAGACCCCTGTCGTCACAGAACCCACATGGACACACGCGGAGGCGGGGCTTTTGTTTTCCGTGCGTGTGTTTATGTCAGTAACATGTTCGACACACTTCAGGCGATCCACATTCCAAATAAAAGTGTGACGGCAGGTCCAGGGGTACTCCCTGGAGGAGGGGGAATAGGGCCACCCCACCTCAAGCCCCGAGGGTCATCAACACTGTGGCGTCCGCACAGGGCACCAGCTCCTGTATGCTTTGCCGGGGTCCACGGCGCATGCTTTGCCAGGGTCCATGAATCGCTTCCTGTGGTGCGCAGGTGACACGTTTGATGCGTGCTAAGTGGTCTGTACTTGTAGTAATGTGTTTTAAGAAGAAAAAAACTTACATAACCAACATGAATAATCACATTGTCTGGGACGAGTTGTGTTCAAAGACAAAGAGAAGGGTGTCAGTTCAAAGCTGATTCCAAGAAAATGTTAATCAAAATCGTGACCGCAGATGGTACAATGAGGAAGACCGCGCCCGGCCAGCCGGAGACGGGAGCTACTGTGCAGGACCAGTGCCAGCTTCCTGGCTCTGGGGTCATCACTCTCCTGCCGTGAAATCAGGACAAAAATTCTCTGATCACTAGGTGACCGTATGCCTTCAGTATCGCTGTAGCTTCTTGTTGCCCAGACCAAAGTCATTTTCCAAACTCCTCCTGTAGAGCATCTGAGGGAGACTCACCACCCTTGATAACAGGACAAAAAACTAGACAGAAAAAACAAAGTTGGAAGATGCAGGTTGCCCATGGGCGGCGGTTCTCAGACAAGCAGACAAAAGCGAGGGCGGGGTTCTCAGAGAACTGGGGAGTCGTCTGCCCTGGGCGCGGATGTCCGGGGCACCCGGGGAGGGCAGTGTCTGCGGCGGGGAACCCCGGCCCCGTGGCTGCTGCAGGGGCCCCCCCCCCCCCCAGAGTACCGTGTGCATGGCAGGGCCGTGCACCCTTCCCTCCCCGGCTCTCGCCCTGGCTGTGCCCACGGATGGTGCATTTGTCACCCCCGCTCAGTGTTTACTTATGACTTTTCCCACTGCAGGTGGAGTCAGCTATCAGGCCAGACACATTCTGCTTTTTAAAACGTATCTGGTTTGTGACTCCAACATTGAAATGGGATCTAAGGGGAGGGCTCATATCTGCATTGACACACAAGTGCCGATTGTGTCTCTCTGATGACAAGATAATAACGGTTTTCAAAACAGGGCAGGAAGCACAGGCAAAGCAGAGTGGGGGTCCGCCTGCTGCAGAGGCTCCTGGGGAGCTGGCTGCTGGGCCCGGGTCTGCATAGACAAAGGGGCGTCCTGACCACCTGGCAAAGTCTCAAACACCCTCCCTTCCCTCGGCGACCCCTCTGTTTACAATACACCTGCACTCCCCACGCCCGCCTGCCCTTGTATTTTTCTCCCCGTGTGTCTGTGCACTTTACCCTCCTTTCTTGCTATCTGGCCTCCATTCAGCACCCATGTTCCCCTGCGGCAGGCACCCATTCTGTTTGGACCCCAGTGCCTGGCTGAGAGAAGGCCACACCTGGGCTGGGTTTGCCTGCCTCTGGACCCTCCACCTGTGAACTGCAATGGCAGGGGCCCTTCGTGTCGGGCCGATTCTGCACAGCACAGTACTTGTTTGTGGATCACTCTTTCTTGTTGCTGCTTTGGGCTCCATTCTGCAAACAGGCTGTGCTGTGCGTCGTGGGGTCTTCCCAGACTGGGGTCGGTTACAGATGTGCGGCAAAGAATGTGCCGACCCTTGGGCGCTGGGATTCAGATCCTTTAACGAAGGGCCGCCCCAGCGAGGGTGACGTGGAAGTCTCCCCCCCGCCCCACTCCTGTGCGGGTCCCGCTCTGCTGAGGCACTGTTTTTTGGTAGCTAATGCGTTCAGAGGACACCCACTGCCAAAGATAAAGACAGAGCAAATGTAAGGGAAGCCACCCGCCAGCCTCGGGACGTCTCAAGTCCACAGCCGGGATGATCCGCTCTGGCCGCAGGAGCATTGCACCCCCCACAGCACCGCCCACAGACCGCCCGCCCTCCAGCGTCCGAGGCTCATTGTGTCCTGATGCTAATGGCCGAGGCAGTCGATGGCATCTGGAGACCGGGCGGCCGAGGTCCTCTGCCCTTCGTGTCAAAGGGGAGGGTAAGGGTGACAGATGGGGCAAGGGAGAGGCCCGTTCTGGGCCCAGTTTTGGGGGGAGCCACGGCCCCTTCCTGGAAGGATGAGCTTCTGCCAAAACCCTCCCCAGGGGAGAGCCCGTCCTCCAGAGGTCACACCCCAGATCCCGCCCATCACCCTCTGCCACATCACTTGTTTGGTTTCACTTTCGTTTTTAATTGGAGCCACAATTCCCAAGAATGAAGGATGTCACCCACAGTTTCACACTTTTGGCTTCTCTTAAAATACAAGACACTTTGGCCGCCCCAGCCCCACATCTCACGGTGGCCACGGCTGGCGGAACGGAGAAGCGGCTTTCTACTGGGACAGGGGTAATGTTCCCCACACGAAATTACTTCATGCACGTGGTGTCTGACAGGAGGGACAGAAGCAGAGACGGAGAAAGAAGGCTTGGAAAACCGAGGGCCGTTTTGCCCACCGCGCCGCTCAGAGCCCGGGGCCTCACCCCGCGGCGCCCGGCAGCGGGAGGCCCCGCTTGCCGGTGCACATCACGACCCCTGCACGCAGGCCAGTGACCGCCCCCAACCCCACGCAGAGCCCCGCCACCTACACATGATTCCGTGGTTTCTATACTCTTCTTAACTGGGGACCTATGTGTCGACGTTTCCCGTTGGGGAGTGACACCCGGGTTCAATGGTATTAAGTGTGTTTCAGCCAAGCTTCTGTATCCACCCCTACCAGCCCCAGCCCTTCGGTTCACACCCCTGCAATCTCAAGTGTCCCCACTGTGCCCACAGCAGCGCCAGGCCCCAGGGGAGGAGGAAAGCCAGGGTGGAGCCCGCCCGCTCGCCCGTCCTGCCTTCCTTAGTCAGCAAGCGTCAATGAGCAGGAACCCCCAGGAGCTGGGGCCAAGAGGGACCCAGGCGAACACAAGTTCAGGCCTCTGCCTCCAGGGCGCTGACAGACGTGTGTGCCAGGGACCCTGCCTCCGCTCCACCTCCGTGAACACATCCACTCTGCCTGGTGCTGGGGTCCCCCCACGCTGTGCAGGCCTTACCAGGGGAGCACCCCTGCCCCGCCCCGAGTCCGGCACGGGTGCTCCTGAGCCTGAGACGTCGCCTCTGGCCAGCGACGCACGGGGACCACGGACAGCAGCCAGCAGCCCCTGTCTGGGCAGGCCGATGGCCCAGAAGGATCCTGGCAAGGACCCCACAGCCTCCACCAAGTGGCCCTTTCCCTGGCCCCTGGCCCCGCGTCTCAGCAGAACCCCGCACTCGTTGCTTTGAGCTGACAAGGGCACATTCGCCGAAGACCCCGGAAGTGCAGGAGGCAACCACAACCAGAGCCCGCGGCCTCCCTCCCCCCTCCCCCGCCCCGCCTCCGCTCTGCCCAGGGCTGCTCCGTGCTGCCTGCAGGCGGGGGGGGGGGGGGGCCGCGGGGAACCCCAACAGCGGAGCCCGCCGCCTGGTGACCTGGCAGTATGGAGTGGCCCAGATCCCCTTCCCGCTGTTGAGACAGGAATGGTGCCACGGGGACGACGCCACCCAGGCCATCCAAGGACTGGAACACAACGTCCCCCGTGTCGTCTGAGGGAAGTCTGAGAAAATGTGGAGAAAAGGTGTCACAGGCCACGCGTGTCTGCTTCTGCCCTGCTTCTGGTAGAGAGCGGGGACATTCAAGGTCAGCTGGCATCCCGAGGTTGAGGGACGCTTGGGTGAGGCCTGGCTTCCGTCACCGCTGAGTGTGTGGCCTGGAGCGTCTCACCCTCCCTGGGCCTCAGGTTTGCAGTCATCAGAGGAGAGGTTTGGACCAACCTGGGCGTGAAACCATGTGGCCGTGGAACCTCACCGGCCACGGTCCTCACTGCATTACTGTGCATCCGCACGGGTCCTCGGGGGCTTGGGGAGGTGGGCGTGGTGCTGACGTGACGGGCCACGAGGAAGGGCCACGCCGGGCCGTGTAAGTCTGGCACTAGCTCTTTCCAAAAGCATCTGGACAGTCTTCATCAAACCCTCAAACACACGGCTCTTTGCCGATAATTTCCACTTGCAGAGATTTGCCTGGTGGATCTAATCGGGCATCTGCACAAAGACAAAAGTTTTGTCACAGCCTTGGTCACAGTAGCACAGGCCTGAAACAACCCAGATGTCCAGTACGAGGGGACGGGTGGCGGAAATGCAGGCATGTCCACACGTGGAGCAGCGCACAGCCAGGTAAGAAGCAGGCGTCGCCAACACACGACAGGACGGATTCCTGGACAGAACGCCGAGTGCCAGCAGGGCAAGGGCGGAGACGCAGACGGAGGGGACGTCCCGCGCCCGCACTCAGATCCAGCAAGAGGACACCCAGGAAGCCGAGCGGTGCCGAGGGAGGAGGGCCGTGCGCGCACCCTCACGTCCTTCCCTGCTGGGGGTTTGCTGCGGCTCTGGTCACTCGTGGAGACTGTGAGCCCCGGTCACTGTGGTGCGAGGCTCCCGGCTCCGCCCGTGCTCGCAGATGTGCCCGCCGCTCGCAGCCCAGCGCAGGGCACGCAGCAGGTGCCGACCAGCGCCTGGGGGATGAGATGCTAAATGCACCCCGCCCCCCAGCTCAGGAGCCTGTGGCTCGGGGATGTGACGCGACCCGTCCGAGGTCAGCTGGCCCGCGAAGGCGGCAGGCCGGCGGCCGGGCCCAGAGCGGTTACATCTGTCCCCCTGGGCAGTCCTCGAGGACGCAGAGCCGGCCGCCCTGGGGAGCCGCTCTCTGGTGATGAGTGTGACGTCCGCACAGGGATTGGTGGTTGGGCTTTGCCAGAAGCATCTCTGCTCTGAAACGTCCTTCACTTCGAGCGGTGACTGTACAGGGCTCTGGGCCGCAGCAAGCGGCCAGGTTCGGGGCAACACGGGGCCCCTCGCATCTGGGACAAATGCGCCGTGGAGTGAGGCAGCTCCGGAGGACCCACAGCCAGTTCGCTCGGAGGCCAGAAGCTTCCCTGTGTTCAGCCTCTGCCTCCTCCTCCACCCCAGACACGCGTGGCACGTGGAAGAAGCAGATCACCGTATCTGTGGCCCGCGGAATCTTTCTTCCTCGTGCTGTTACGGTCTAATTGGCATTTACACACTCGCTCACTCGCCCCCACGCGGCTGATGAGAGACAGCGTTTACTCACAGCTGAGAACGTCAAACAACGAGTGCTTGCCCTGAGGGGGCTCCGGGCGCTCACACCCATGAGCCTCCCGGGCGGGGGCCTGAGCGCCAGGGCTCTCCTGTCGCTGATGTGCGCACACTCGCACGCTCACTCCCAGTGACACATGCTTGCGCACCCGCACGCCACATGGCGACACGCTCGCACACCCACACGTTCCCCCGGTGACACACGCTCGCACACTCACACCCACACACTCACACGGTGACACGCTCGCACTCCCACGCTCACCCACACACCCACACACTCTCACACGTAGACAACAAAGGCCACACTGTCTCTCCCGCGGCGGGTTTTCCCCTAATTCCCTCGAACCGTCCCATTTATTTCCTGTCCTTGGGAAAGGGAATTTCTGAGTCCTTCCGGGCTTTCTCATTAAGATCCCAACAAATGGGAGAAGGAGAGCTCAAAGCCCACCGCATCACCAAATATGGGCTAAAAATGTGCCCTTTCCCCTCCCCGGCCCCCCAGCACGACCGGAGCGCTACCTAGGCCCCAGAGGGCCGTTCCTCAGGCCTGTCTCACCCAGCTCCCACCGGCGTGGCCACACACACTTCCCCGTGAAACCCAAGATGCGGAGGGATTGCCCTTTACAAACAATGCGGGGCTTTCTTTAGAGCCGGCCTGACCCGTCTGAGCGCCGCTGCCTTGGCCCTGATTGACAGGGCCCCCGGGGCCCTCGGGGCGAGGCCTCCACCAGGGCTCTGGCCTTTTCTGGGGCTAGAGGCCCCCCAACAGATTATCAGGACGGTCCCGCGGGGACCAATCTCTCAGGCCGTGCTGTCAAGGACGCCTACCTCCTTCTTGGGACACAGCAGACGGGCCGCGAGCGGCGGGGCCCGTCCACCCGCGTGGCTGCCATGAAGTCATCCTCGGAGCCGACTCCGTCCTTCCATCAGGCACACACGCCGCTGCCCGGGAACGTCATCTGTCATCCCTGGGGCTCCCTGACGGTGGGGGACAAGGCTGTGAGCCATGGGTTGGGGGGCGGCCTCGGCTGGGACCGTCACCGCAGATCCGTGACAAATGAGCCCTGTGATCTGTGCTGTCGGTGAGCACACAACGGTGGCCTCGTGTTTCCCCGCAGCCGCTTGCCCGCCAGAGGGGCAGCCCGAGAGCCAAGCATGGCACATGGCGGTGGGGGAGGCCCGGGCCATGCTGCCCATCTCCCCACGCGAGGTCACAGGGGACGCTCACTGGCAGGCTGGGAGGAGCTCTTAGCGCCACCCTGCAGATGGGGACCGCTGGCCTGGGACTGTGGGTCCACACCACAAGCCCTGTCTCAGTCCAGAGTCCCCTGAGAAGCCCGCTTCTCCCAGGAGCTGTGTCAGAGTGCGCGTGGGCAATGCCGGCGGAAAGGCCTAGACTCCCATGTGCACGGCCTGCAAGACCTGTGCCCACCACCGGCCGCTCCGGCCCCTGCCCAGTCCCGCGGGCCTTCTCATCTTCCAGCACACACACCTGCCTGCCACCTGCCTCCAGGGCTGCCGGCTCCTTCCCGCTAGATCGCTGCCCACGTGCCCCCGAGGGGCCTTCCCGCCCACCCGGGCCAAAATCGTGGCGCCCACCGCCACCACCGTCTGTGTCCTTAGCTGGCTGAAACCTCTTCAGGGCACCTGCGTCTTGCCAGCCTTCGGGAACGGCTCTGCTCCCTTGCCAATGGAGCCCTTCCTCTACTGGGCGACAGGCTTGCCGAAGGTGAGGATTTCCTTTACTTTGTGCACTGACGTACCTCCAGGCCCTAGAACGGTGCCTGGCACGCAACAGGAGCTCAATAAGCCTGCAGTGAACGAACAGACGGGTAAGAAGAAACAAGGCACCTGCGGGGTGCGCTCTCCTGAGTTTCCCGTGGGGACGGCTCCACGATGGCCTCCCTGCCCACGGCCGCTTTCCTTTCCACCCATCGCCCCCGGAGTGCCCACGCCCCTCTGAAGCCCTTATACACGACGTGCCCAACCCCCAGGCTCCCAGCCACAGCACACGCGCTCCAGGGAGCCCCTGACTCGAACCGGGCCGAGAAGTCAGAATCCCTCCCCAGAATTTGGAACTGGGTCCGAGAGGATCCGTCTGCGTTATTCCGCCGGGTACACACTGTTGTGAAGATGTTTCCCAGGAGCAGAGGGAATGGGCTGAACAATGAAGACAAACACAAGATTGAGAGCAAAGGGGCAGAAGGGTGTGTGTGTGTTGGGGGGGGGGGGTGCGGGCAAGACAGAGAGGGATGGGGAAGGAGGGGAGGGAGACAGAGAGCTCCTGCATCTTCCCGGGACCTGGCCCCAGCCCATCTACTCGTCCAGCGCCACTATGGCTCTCACAGGTGCCCCTTGTTTCTCTGCAGCCTCGGTCTGTGCCCCCTGCCAGCAAGAACCTGGCTCAGGTCGTGGGCTCCTCGTCCTCACTGAGCCCATCCCCCTGCCCTGCACCCTACCAGTGTGGGAGCACAGGGCTGCATGCGGGGAAAGGGACGAGGGTGTCCTGGCAGACCACCCCGACCTCCATGTGCTCGGGGAAGCCTGGCTTGCACACGTGCTTCACCAGGATGCCTGTCTGCTGATGCCATAGGCCCTTTGAGCACCTCTGTGCACGAGGCACTCAGCTTGTGCCGGGGACACAGCAGCGAGCAAACAGGCAAACTCTTAGCTCTTGTGGGGTTCGTGTTCTGTTGGGAGAGGAGTGACTTTATAAACCCCCCAAATAAAAATGAGGTATTATTCTTACTCGACACGTTTCCAAAGGCAAGGGAATTAGAAGCAAAAATGAACTACTGGGACCTCATCAAGATAAAAAGCTCCGGTACTGCAAAGGAAACAATCAACAAAACTGAAAGGCAACTGACGGAATGGGAGAAGATATTTGCAAACGACGTATCAGATAAAGGGTTAGTATGCAAAGTCTATAAAGAGCTTATCAAACTCAACACCCAAAAAACAAATAATCCGGTGAAGAAATGGGCCAAAGACATGAATAGACACTTCTCCAAAGAAGACATCCAGATGGCCAACCGACACATGAAAAGATGCTCAACATCACTCATCATCAGGGAAATACAAATCAAAACCACACTGAGATACCACCTCACACCTGTCAGAGTGACTAACATTAACAACTCAGGAAACAACAGATGTTGGCGAGGATGTGGAGAAACGGGAACCCTCTTGCTTTGCTGGTGGGAATGCAAACTGGTGCAGCCGCTCTGGAAAACAGTATGGAGGTTCCTCAAAAAAATTAGAAACAGAACTACCCTACAACCCAGCAATTGCACTACTAGGAATTTATCCAAGGGATACAGGATACAGGTATGCTGTTTCGAAGGGGTGCATGCACGCAATGTTTATAGCAGGACTATCGACAATAGCCAAAGTATGGAAAGAGCCCAAATGTCCATCAACTGATGAATGGATAAAGAAGATGTGGTTTATCTATCCAATGGAATACTACTTGGCAATGAGGAAGAATGAAATCTGGCCGTTTGTAGCAACGTGGATGGAACCGGAGGGTATTATTCTGAGTGAAATAAGTCAGAGAAAGATACCATATGTTTTCACCCATATGTGGATCCTGAGAAACTTAACAGAGAACCGTGGGGGAGGGGAAGGGGGAAAAAAAAGTTCCAGAGAGGGAGGGAGGCAAACCATAAGAGACTTTAAATACTGACAACAAACTGAGGGGGTGGGAGGGAGGGGAAAGTGGGCGATGGGCATCGAGGAGGGCCCTTGTTGGAATGAGCACTGGGTGTTGTATGTAAGCGATGAATCACGGGATTCTACCCCCAAGAGCACAGTGTATACACTATGTTAGCCAGCTTGATTGATAAATAAATAAATAAATAAATAAATAAATAGGCCTTATTCTGCCAGTGCGATGGAGGGAGCCCAGGGGCAGGAGAGGGATTGCCCTTATAAAGAGGGCCCTCTGCATTGGTGTCACTGAAAATGAGGCATTTCAATAAGAGTTCCAAGAAGTGAGAGAAGAACCCAGGTTTCAGGTGGGAACCGCAAGTGCAAAGGCCCTGGGGTGGATTACGCCTGCTGAGAAACAGAGAGCCAGCCCGCCAGTGTAGGGAGTAGTGAGCAAGGGGGAGAGTTCTAGAAAGAAAACAAGAGACAAGAGGCTGCAGGGGACACAGCATGGAGGCCATTTGCCGGCACATGCACGATTGACTCGAGCCTCACAGAATTAGGGGAGGTAAGTGATGAGGAGTGAAGACTCACCAAGGTCAGGGAAATGTAAGGCCACGTGGTCACTGCATGGAGCAGCTGGGGCTCCTTCCATCTGAACAAACCCAGTGGTTTCAATTCAGTATTGTTCAAAAGCAGCAACTGCATTCCAGGGCAACGGCCCCGTTCTATGCTCCTGCCTACGATCCCCAGTGGGGAGTGACTGCTGGTGGGGATGGGGTTTCCTTTCGGGGTAATGGAAATGTTCTGGAATCAGATGGAGGTGGTGGTTATACAACATCGTGAATGTACTACATGCCACAGAAACGCTGGCTTCAACGTGGTTAACGTGGTGGCCTTCACACTAGGCGTATGTCACCACAATCAGGATAAAAGCGATGGCCCGTGGGGACCCTGCCTGATGACAGCTGTGTGGTCACCCGCGCCTTTGTTCTGTTTGCTGGAATATGTATGAACAGGCTTGGACCCCCATCGAGGTTTTCAGGAATTTACCTCGAGGAGAGTGTCTAAGAAAGGCCCGCTGAGGCTTTCTCCACGTGTCCTGTTTGGACGTCAGGGCTGAGGGGGAGAATCTGCCGACAGCCGGCTTCGCTCTGCAAACCAGAACCCGTGGCATCGGGGAGGCACCTCCAAGGTCACCCCAAACGTGTCCGGCACCCGACTAGATCAACGCCCTGCCCTGCATGGAAGCTCGGAGAACATGAACTAATAACAATAAATAGCTATTTGGTTACCTTTTACGGACACATTTGGACTGCATTTCAGGCAATTTTATGGGCAAGCGCTATTTTGAGCGTTCCCAAATTCCCAATTGCACGTGAACATCTGGAGTTTTATGCTCACGGCTCCTCGTGCATGCTCAGACATAAATCTGAACCTGTCCCGAGCCCCCGGCATGCTTTACGGACAGGTTAGACAGCCCTGCCCCGCGTCGTCCCCACATCCACAAGACGAGGGCACCCATAGAAGGTGAGGCACGCGGTGGGGACGCTGGGGACGTGGGTCCCACCAGCTCTGGAGAACCATGTTCTCGTGGGCTGTGGCCAAGCTCCTCCTCTCCCTAGTTTTAGGGCTGGCCTGTCCCAGCTGGGTACAGGTGGACTTAGGCCGTCACCTTTCCTGCTAGTTTGCAGCCCCAGACGGCCGGGCTCAAATCCGGGAAAGTGTTCATGCCCCAGCTTTTCAGGGGCCACCCGTTGCTTGACAGTGAAGAGTTGACTCATCCCAGGATGGCCGGGCTGACTCCTGCTGACCTGTCCTCATCTTGTCCCACCTGAACAGAACTTTCCCAAGGCAGGACCCTTTGGTTTATTTTTTTATTTTTTTAAGCTTATTTATCTATTTTGAGAAAGAGAGCACAAGCAGGGTAGGGGCAGAGAGAGAGGAGAGAGAGAATCCCAAGGAGGCCCCACACTGTCGGCACAGAGCCCAGTGCAGGGCTCGATCTCACGAACGGTGAGATCATGACCTCAGCCGAAGGCAGACACTTAACTGACTGAGCCCCCCAGGCGCTCCATAAACTCTTTTTAATAAATTCACAGCAGTGGAGAATGCTATGTTGTGGGCACTGTCGATGGATACATGGCAGCAGCAGCCTGCTGGCTGTGGATGGCACCACGATGTCCTTCTGTCTTCTTCGTGTGTTGGTTTACGACCCACAGTCTGACAGCCGAAGGCTGCCACGTAAGGAATTTTCAAAGCACACGCATCACCCTGTGGTCTGCACACCTTGGCCATTTATACCTCTTCCTCCCACCGTTTTCCCTCTGTAGACACACTTTCTGTGATGGAAGTGTGTGCGAGTTTTCCGCTTTTGATATAACGTTCCATCATTTACATTTTTCCAAGTTTCTGTAGGATCTTAAATTAACTGCTAAATAACCATATTTTATTGCTTCAGAGCATCATAAGCATATTCCTTTTTTTTAAATGTTTACTTATTTTTGACAGAGAGAAAGAGACAGGCCATGAGTGGGGGATGGGCAGAGAGAAAGGGAGACACAGAATCCGAAGCGGGCTCCAGGCTCTGAGCCGTCAGCACAGAGCCTGACGCGGGGCTCGAACTCACAGACCGCGAGATCATGACCTGAGCCGGTCAGTAGCTCAACTGACTGAATCACCCAGGCGCCCCGAGCATATTCCTTATTATAGAACAGGGGGTCAGCGAACTGTGGCCTGGGAGCCAAATCCTACCTGCTGCCTGATTTTGTAAATAAAGTTTTATTGGTGCACAGTCAACGCTCATTTGCTTTCGTATTGCCGGTGGCTGCTTCTGCACTGTCATGGCAGAGCTGAGTCGTGACAGAGACCATCTGTATGTGGCCCACAGACCCAAAATATTTATGATCTGGTCCTTTAAGAAAGAGTTCACCAAGCCCTATTCTAGGACATTTCGATATTTTCCAGGTATTGGCGGTTAGACAATCCAGCAGCGAACACCTTTGTACAGTTGACTTTTAACTTTCAATGTCAACTTTCCCTGGTATAAAATCTTAAAAATTGAATTAGTTGACTACAGAGAATGAACATTTTTTGCAGTGCTTTGTTATTTCCCTGTATTAACATTCGTGTTGCACACAATTTACGAGGCTATAGAAAATTCAGTGAAAGCTCTGGTTTCGCCACAACCAAACGAGCACTGAATGTTAATGTTTAGCATGTCACGGGTTAATATGGGAAGTACAGAAATGATGCTTGTGGGCTTCTTTAATTTCATTACTTTGAATATCCAGTGACCAGATTTATATTTTGGTGGTGTTTTTACTTTCCCGAAAGTCCAATAATGAAGTTATGGGGAACCTTGCTTTAGAAGAGACCCCCAAACACCTCAGCTTGTGGTGAAAAGCCTCTTCTAGGGAAGAGGGGCCCCCTGGGGGGAGGAGAGAAAGAGCTCGTTTCTCTAGGGGAAGTACGTTTCTGTGGGGACAGCAGTCTCAGTGGGAAGCATCTCTTCAGTGTTAATTAAGTTCGTTGATTAACAAGGGGGAAGACTAACCAGATTAGACACCAGGAACCCACTGCTTTGGAGATGTGGGATTTCCCCCCCAGCCCTCTGATTGTTACCTCCCGGGGAAACTCATAAAGAACATTTTGCAGCTCTAACTGGACCCCACCCAGCCTTCAGGTTGGAGCCAGGGCTCCAGGGAGGACTGCTGGTCGACCAGATGGCTGACAGTAGGGGCTGCTGTTCCGGGCTGCTGGCTCTGGTGTATGATGGCTCTGGGCTGGGGCTGTGTGTGTGTGTGGTGTCCCCGTGGCCTTTCTAGAGCAGATAGACACTTTCTAAGAGGCTGACAATTCCATGGCAGCCAACCAAGAGCCCCCAGGCGGAGGCGAAGCAAAACTTCATGGCTTGTTTATGCTGTTTCTCAGGTTGACCGGGAAGACATTGTCAGATGTCAGTCAGCCCCACAGTCCTGCACCCTGCCCTTTTCTCTGCAGGGTACCCCACTGCTTTCAGCCTTGGGGAAGAACAAAGCAAATTCCCTGGCAGTAAAGTTGTAAAAGAGAGTATATCAAAATAGACTAAATTAGGAATCCTTATACTAACGGCCAACATGGCCTTTCATGATCGACCCCAGGGGATTTCAACCCCGGCGGCACAGCAGAACTCGACCGTGGGAAACTTCCTGACATTTATGGGGGTGTCCTAGCCCTATACGTTATGATTGAATTGATCTGGGTGGACTCCATCACCTACATTTCTTAAAGGCTCCCACAGAGATTCAATGGACAGCCAGAGTCCAGAACCCATTGGAGTAAGAGTCAGATAAGATGGGGGCGGGGGGGGGGGGGGAAGGGTACAAGGCACAAGCATAGATTAACCATGGCCCACACTTCAGAGGCCGAAACCTGGTTCGGATCCCGACTCCAGCCCTTGCTGGCTGTGTGATCGGAGTCATGTGGACTTCTGCACCCTCGCAACCTGCTTTCTCATCTGTAGGGTAGAAGTAACAGCAGCTAATGGGCCAGGTTGATGCGAAGATTGAGCAATATGTAAGTCAAGATGTGGCCCAAATGTGAACCATACATCCTTAGTAAGTGGTAGTTTTATTTATGTTTTTGTTTAAATGTACTACTGTCACCACTAGGGCACTGGCCCTTTAGAGGGAAGCTAGCCCCTGGCTTTAATGGTGTTGCCCGTCCCCAACATGCTTCTAGAAAGGGTCTTTGAAAACTGCCCACCCTTGTCACTTCAAAAATATTTATGTGTGGCCCTTATCTTTGATCATCTTTAGGGATAGCAAGCTTTTATCTTTAGAAGTTAGTTTGAACTTGAGAATAGCCAAAATATTTCAGAGCCAGTTCTGGTGACTCATTGACCTAGCAAGCATGGTTTATGTTCCAAGTGAAGAAATGAAACTAATTTCACAACTGGATTTTATAATCCCTGGGTGGATCTCAAAGTCTCACATGTCAAGGACCAATCTAATGTTGACGGTGCCTTTGTGGACTGGGGATGTCTACCTACTGGTTTGTTCATTTAAAGGGACTACTGACCCTTTCGCAGGAGGAGGCTACAGACAGATCGGTTAAATGAAAGATGTGTAACTGAAAACTACCTGATCTTATTAGGGGCCCTCAGAATAATCAAAGAGCATCATGAGAAGACAAGTTAACAATCAGTCTTAGGAAGCAACATGTGTTAGGAGCCATTGTTGTTTAGGACAGAGCCCTCAGTAAAATAAGCAAAGCCTCAAGCTGAGACTGGAGGTGGTATCTGAATCCTCATCTTCTCACTGGTAAATTAAGCAGTTCATCCTTACTGGAAAGACATGAGTTATGGCACAAACATGCAGAATTGGTCATCCCACGGCCAACATTAATCACCAGCATCTAACAATCACTGTTCATAACATATCATCTTGACTTTGTGTCTCGAGCCACTGGTTTCCTTCGAAGCTAACTGAAGCTGGTGGAGGAAGGCGGGGTGGGGAAGCAGCTAAGAGCGTGAGCCTTGGGTCAAATGGGTCCTGCAGTCAGTGTGGCCCATCATAGTCTGGCTGTGTGGTCTGGGCCAAGGCCCTTGAGCCTCGAGCTGGGACCGGGGGAGAATCCCTGGCTTCAGTCCCAGAACTCCATCCAGAGCTCTTTCTTTCATATAATAACTGCCCCTCTGTTTCTGCCTGAAATGAGGTCTCTGCACCATTTCAAACACATCAGTTTACTACGCCTGTCATAAAGGCTGAGCAAATGGGTCAGCCATCAGCTGTCGCGTCCCCTGGTCATCCTAACACAGACGGCATGGTGGCCAACCTCACTTGTAGCTGGGTGCGTGGGTTTTTGGGGGCGGTCCTACTGAGCAAAGCCTCTGTTCCCCGCAGAGGTGGGAGAGACGTAGCTTCATGGACAGCGTTCGCCAGAACATCGAAGTTGGGGGACCCTCTTGAGTCCAGTTGTGCAAACTGAGGTGAGCCACATAAACTCCCTGAACATCATTTCGTCTTGCGTGGTGTGGGCATGACAATGTCGGCTCCAACATGGGCTACGATGATCTTCACCCCCATTGTTCAGAGAAGCAAAATGAAGCACAGAGAGAGCAAGTAACTTGCTTGAGGCTGACCCTGGCAGGACGTGAAAATGGCAGGACTTGAACCTGGCTCCAGAGCCCATGTTCTGAACCATCTCTCTTAGCTGGGCTGAAGCCTGTTTACAACTAGTTGAAAACATGCCGCTGGAGGCACTTAGGCATAAAAACTTTACTTATATGTCTGAATACAATTAGAAGATTTCACAGTTAATTTAGCACATTGGACCATTATGTTGGATAATTCGAATCAGGTATTCTATTTGATCTTGTTTGAAACTGGTTGAAGCTGTTATTACTATGGCTAAACATGAAGAGAAAACCCTTCCTGTCTTGTCTCCTGGCCAGATCAGCTGACCGTATTCTAATACCTATAATTATTAGCTGGAAAATTTGTCCTAATCCTTGTGAAAGAAAGTTTCCAGGGAAGATCTTTATCAACAAACACACTGCGGATATGGAGATAAACAGCCCAGCGCACCCCAGATGCCTTGTTTGTTGTTTGTTTTTTTTGTTTTGTTTTGTTTTTAATTTTTTTTCAACGTTTTTATTTATTTTTGGGACAGAGAGAGACAGAGCATGAACGGGGGAGGGGCAGAGAGAGAGGGAGACACAGAATCGGAAACAGGCTCCAGGCTCCGAGCCATCAGCCCAGAGCCTGAGGCGGGGCTCGAACTCACGGACCGCGAGATCGTGACCTGGCTGAAGTCGGACGCTTAACCGACTGCGCCACCCAGGCGCCCCTGTTGTTGTTTTTTAAGAACATGCGTGATTCCATTTGGAGTTGGGCGTGTTTGGTGGCTTTGCTCTCTTGGCTTTCTGTCCACGGGTCAGTCAGTATCTCCTCCATGTGGGAGAGGAATGGGGACGCAGAGCCGGGGGGAGGGGGTCTGGGGCTGTGAGGGGACCCAACGGAGCAGATCCTATGAGAAGACCAGCTCCTTTAGACCCTGAGACCAGCCTCCTGGTGAAGACTACAGAGCAGTGCCCCATGGGACATTCTCTGTCCTAAAGCTTTAGGTCAGAGATGCTCCAGGGAGAGATGTCCCGTGTCCCCCAGACAGGTCTCCCCAGAGCATGGGTGGTCAGGATGGGGAGTCACAATCTCTAGAGATGTAGTAGAACAGAAAACAGAATTCACGATATTATATATATATAATTATTATATATACATAATTCACGATATTATATAATGTATGGGGTGGGGGGGGGACGCCTTTTCAACATAACTTGGAAATATGTAACTTGGAACATATTTTTGGTCCATGGAGATTTTTAGTGGGGATCATGATTACTAACCAGAACTTACTCTCCATAGACCTTTGGTGGTGGTGGTTGGGGGGGGGAGTTGGACATGCAAATCAGCTGTAAAACAGGACATGTGTCTGTGCTTCTCAGGATATCACTTAACACAGTTGAGAAGCACTTGCTTAAAGGATGAGCCGAATAGTCAATTGAGAAGAACAAGACAGTCACTTTGCATTTATTTGATAATTGGTGCATTTATACAAAATAGGGGAGTGTCTCAGCTGCTGGGCCGTCAGCACTGAGCAGGAACTTGTCTGCACTCAGGGGGTTGCGGCTCTGAGGGGTTAAGTGAGGTCCTAGCAAGGCACGGCTGGGGTGGCGGTTAGTCCTGGCCCAGGCCCACGGCGGCCCACGCAGGCATGACTTTCCTTGTCTTTGACAGTGACATTCTCACTGCAGACAGCTGTCAGCGTCGGAGCTCCTGAGAAAGATCCCCGCGGCTGATACGCCCTCGGTGCATGAGTTGCAGGCCACTTCTGGACAGCGAGCTCATCGCCTGTTTCTTCTGCTGTTTCTTCTGCACAAACCCGCACGGCGCGCCCGCTGCCCTCCCTCGGGGGTGTCTTCCTTTGCGGTGCCCCGCGCCCCTCCCTCTGGCAGGAAGCATCCGTCCAAACCTTTCGTGGACTTAGAGGGAAAAGATCGCGTCTCCTGGGCCCCACTGCTTGCGCGGTGCTCTCTGGTCAAAATGTTTTCTCTGTTACTGTTCTCAGAGACCACCGCGGCGAGGGCGTGTCCAGGGTCACACGGGGACTTAGGAGCAGCTCCCTGACACCGTGATGGCAAGGGTCGGACACTCTTCGCCCCCGAGACTGGATGGAGGCTGGGGCTGGAGGGGGGAGGGGAGACACCGTGCACAACATGCCATGTGGAATTTCAGCCCAATGTTGCTACATTTATTAATTTTTTTAACGTGAGTCTTTTTGTATAATGGAAAAGTCCCTCCTTTCTAAAAAGCTTGAGTTTCCCAGAATGCGTAAGCTCAGCGAAGTCCTGTCAGACACACCCGGATAGAGACAAGGGCAGGTCTGCACTCTCTCGAGGGGCCAGGGGAATGAAGACAGGCTGAGGAACTTCCCAGGTTTGAGGAGACCAGGGACGCAGGACATCGACGGTGACGTTGAGTCCAGGCTGAAGCCTGGACGGGAGGCTGAAAGAATATGGGGACACACGGTGACCAAGGCACGTGAGCACTTGCAAAAGCACTGTGATGTCGTGGTTGTGCAGGACAATGTCCTTGTTCCCAGGGGACAATGCTGACGTCTTCAGGGGCAAAAAGGGACACATCCCACAGGTTACTTCCGATGAGTTCAGCAAAAATAAAGACACAAGCGACAACCATGAAGTGACCGCGAGGGAGCCGCAAAAGTGCAGAGACAGCTAGCTAAATGTTGACAAACAGGTGAATCCAGGGGGTGACGACATGGCAGTTCATTGTAACATCTGGGAGTTTTTCTGTGGGTGGGCCCCAGTTCTTTTCAAAGGAAGACCTTCAACAGGAACGAGGACAGGAAAACACGAGGCCGGGTGAGCCAAACTAAGCTCGCTCTTCCCCGTGGGCGCCCGGATGGAGGCCCCCAACAAGGTGGCATCTGCCCCTGGAAGGGCCCAGGTGGTCTGACCTCCTCGTCTGGCCGTCCGCTCAGGACGCCGGTGGGCCCGCAGTGCCAGGCACACACCCAGAGGCAGGAAGCAGGCAGCTCCTGTCCTCGTGGGTTTACATTCTAGACACTTCGGATAATGAGCTTAAGTTAACACTCTGACAGAAAATAACACACCATGTTAGCGGTACAGAGAGCCAGGGGACAGGATGCTGTCCTGGAGCACCACCTGGCCGTGGGGTGGACGGGAAGCTGGGAAGCAGCACGGCCGTCACAGAGCTCGAGAACAGCCTTCGAGGCAGTGGGATGGGGGACCGGGATGGAGAAAGTACCAAGGCAGCAGCCAGTGGCCATGGCAGGGGGACGGGGGGCGGGCGGGGAGAGAGGCCCACACGGCCAGCCTGGAGGGCAGGGTGAGGTCTGGGGGTGACCAGAGGCCGCTAAAGTGTAACGTGCATCTGACCCCGGCCCTCTTTCCTTCCGCATTGTTTTTGGAGCCCCGTGGCTGATAATGGTAACAACAGAACCCTTTGGGTCTCGCTCACTGTGCGCCAAGCTTTGTGCACGCCCGCCATATCCCTCGACCAGCTTCTCCCCACATCAGCCCAGTGAAGAAGGCAGGACTGTTACCCATTTTACAGATGAGAAAATGGAGATGTCAAAGTAAAATGGGCCCTTGCTGAGAATAGCTGTGTACTGGGTAGAACTGTGTCCCCTGGAAAGGTGGGCTTAAGCCCTAAGTCCCGGACCTGTGGATGTGGCCTTATTAGAAAACAGGGGCTTTGCACACATCATCAAGTTACAACGAGGTCATGCTGGATCAGGGAGGGCCCTAAACCAACGCCTGGTGCCCTAATCAAGGGAGAAATCTGGCACAGACATACACAGAGGGAAGACACAGGTAGACACAGGAGGGATGTGGCCACAAGCCAAGGATTGCCGGCCTCACCACAAGCAGGGAGAGAGGCAGGAAGGAGCCTCCCCCGGGCAGTTGGAGGGAGCGCAGCCCTGCCGATGCCCTGATGTCGGACCCCTGGCCTCCAGAACTGGGGACACTAACTTTTCTGTGGTTTGAAGTGCTCAGTTTGTGGCATTTTGTGTGGGCAGCTGCAGGAACCTCACTGCAGCTCACAGAAAAGTCGTCAGACTCTGTAAGGACAGAGCTGGCACCCGCACTCTACAAGACGCCGTGGCATTGAGGGGGTCCCTGGCCTCATTCTGGGAACAGCTGCGCTGTTTGTTAGGCCCTCCAACAACTCGCCATCCCCAGCCCCGAGAACTGTGACAGGCCAAAGTCCTCGGGACCCTGTCGCCCTCAAGAAAAAGAAATGGAAGTCAGATCAGAAGGCCCCCAAGGCCCCCTCCCTGTCGCCCCTCCAAGGTACAATGAAATAAATTATAAGGTGGGACACCCGTGAAGGAGCCACTGGACCTGTTTTGATGGACAGCTGGCCACAGAGGGGTGCACGCCCGCAGGAGGGACCGGGCCGGGCCCGGGCCTCCCTGAACACAGCGAGCCGCAGCCCTGCTCACATACCTGTCAACTCAGCGTGTGCAGCTGTCCAAATCGTGGTCCTGAAACCCGATGACCGGGGCTTCGAGAGGTCAGACACGATGCACACGGGAGAAGCCCCTTTCTAAGGAAAACATTCGCAGGAGAAACAAAGGAGACTTTCTCTGGGAACCCACCCTGCCCCGCCTCTGGAGGAAGGAGGGAGGAGAACATGGAAGCAGAGAGGTTCTGGCCGTGGGGTGGGCCACAGGGGAACCCACCGACCCTGCGGTGTGGGCAGGGTCCTGTCCCCTAGCCGGAAGGCCCCGCCCCTGCCTGCCCACAGTTTCAGGGCGTCTGGTCCCTCACCAGGGAGGACAGTCTCCATAAACAAACCCATGCGCTTTACCGCGAGCCTCCGAGGAGGCATTTTCCTCCCAGGGAGACAGCCAGTCCCGCGGGACCCTGAGCTTTGCAAATTTTCATTCGGGAATAAACAAAGCCCTTTGATTTCTCTCACGAGGTGCACCAGGAATAGATATTCTGGTCCCACATCCACGCCGGGAGACGGCCTGCTTTTTGTATAACAGTAGTGACTGTTTAGACAAAGGGGCGCTGGTTCACCTTTCAAGTCTTAGCCAGAAATTACACGTAAACAAACTGTCGTGACGGCACCAATGAGTCCCAGATGCGGCAGGTACAGGGGCGGGGGCTCCTCCAGGCCGTCCCAGGTCGGAGGACGGTGGGCACAGCAAGCCGAGCCACCATGCAAACAGTAGGTGCTCCATAAATACGTGCCTGGGCAGCAGAACTGGGATCACGGGATTTGAACTCAGGCCAGAGCCCATCCCTCCGTGTGCACACCATGCCCTCAGAAAGATGGCTTGCGGTTGGAGCCGGATTTCCGTGGGCAGCCTGGGGACAGAGGGACGGGGATGGGTCACCGGGATCTCGCTGCAGAGGAATTGATGAAAGCCACCTGCTCGCGGCATAAGCCGACTGGGGTTCTGCAGCTGTCACCCATGTGAAGGACACTTCCCCCTGACCGCGACACGGAAAGTAACTAGGGTTACAACAGGAGGACAAGGTGTCGCTGTTCCGGAGGAAGCACACGACACAGCTCTTTCCGGGCCACCCGCTTCGGGGCACAATGTGGCTGCACCAACGGCTGACGTCGTCATCACACCCCAGTGGCAGGCAGGGGGCTGGGCGATTCTGGTCTATCATCCCAATTCATTCTCCCTCATCTCCCCAGTGGCCCGATTATTGCTCCCACGCTGCTCCTGTGTTAGCAGAGGCTCTGAGAGGCTGAGTGACCTCGGAATCCCCACAGGTGGGACGCAGAGGGATGCACACTGGGGCTCCCTTGGCCTGAGTGCCGGGTGCGTTTGTCCTCTGTGCTCGACACGCTTCTCTCTCAACGGCCTTCCCTGCCTGGAGCTAGTCTGCTCGGCCCCTTTACACAAAGTATCACTACATTATGCATTAACCCATTTGACGTTTATCTGCCAGCTACTGTGAGTCAGGCACTGCAGGTGTTTAGGACAAGGGATGCATCTAGGCGCTGGGGATACACTGGGGATCAAAAACCCCAGAGTCCTGCTCTCCCAGAGCTGACACTCTAGTGGAGAGAGACGGATAGTGACGGCGGTGAAGAGGTGAATTGTGCGGCACGCTAGGGAGCACAGGACGGCGGGGGTACGGCGTGCACATGGACTTACCACGTGTCACCTCTCTGCGTGAGGCTGAGGGTTCCAGTGTGAGTAACGTGAGCTCCTAGGCCATCCGGGGGACATCCAACATGGGACCCAGTAGTCACCGTGCGTGGGAAACACCACGACGTAGGGAGGAACAGGCGACGTGGGAACAGAAGCGCCCGAGTCGGCTCAGAGGTGCACGCGTGCGCGTGTGTTACATCCCCCGCCAGGCAGCGGCCACTGCCACTGCCCCAGGGCTCCCCGCGTGCCGGCCCCTGCTGGCCAGTCCCTACGATCCAGTCCCTGGGCCCTCGGGAACACCTCCATGAGGAGGAAACTGGGGCTCAGAGAGGTCGGATTACCTGCCCCAGGACCCACACATCCGTGTCTGAAACCCAACTCCTATCCGTATACTATATTCTGCAACACTCGTGAAGGAAAGAACTGCTTCTTTCCTTCCATCCGCCACGGACCCGACACCCTTTCTTGCATAGGTTAGACGCTCAAAAAACAGTCTGTGGAACGGGTGACTGCAGCCTACGTGTTCTTCTGAGCTTTGTTTCACGTACGCATCCATGCTCCCTCCTGCTCTCTCTCCCCACCCCCCTTCTCCCACACGCGCAGCACAGAGAAACGATGAGAGGCGTGCACGCCCAGGGCCGCCCATGGGCACCCTGCTCGTCTTGTGGCTAAAGCACAAGCTGCCTTTTCCCTTTTCTCTTCCTCGCCTGTGTCCTCGGCCCCGTGTGACACGAGGGCGTTCAGAAGACACTGGGCTCTGGAGGAACATGGCACCCTGGCCGCCTTCTCCTCACTCCCCAAGTCACCCGACCCTCGGGACGGAAAAGCATCAGATCGCTTGCGTGTCCAACCTCCTGGCCTGGCGACCATTTCCGCCTCCGGCCAGCCCCGGACCGGGTGGCCCGCCTGTGCAACTGTGCACTCCTCCACGGCCACAGGCAGCCGTCCCAACTCAAACCCAGCTGGCGGCTGCTTGCAAGTCCCTCCTGAATGAAAGGCCTGGAACGGTGTGAGCGGCCATCAAAGGCTCCAGGCTCTGCCTCATCTGAGGCCCAGCCCAGCCCCCGAGCAAGCTCACCCAAGATGCTCTGTGGGCCCGGAAGAGTCCTCCCGGAGCAGGCGGGCCGTGCTGTCGGGTTGAGCCGGGCTCTGAGTCCAGGGTGTCGGACGTTCATCTGAAAGCCTTTCCAAACCTCTCGCGTTGGAAAAAGCGCAGTTGAGGGCTGCGACCCACCAGCTCTCCAGCGAGACTCCTGGCGCCTGTGCCCTCCAGCCCGGCCGGGACCGCCAGAGCCATCGTCTTTGCCCGCACACCCCTGCGTGTTCGCCCACCCCTGCGTGTTCAGCCGTGCACGGAGCCCCACCGACCGCAAAGGGAAGGGCAGAGAGGAGACGGGGCGGGGGGGGCGCTAGCGGCCGAGGCTGTGCGTGTGCGAGCCCAGCACGTGCGTGCAGCCCTGACCCTGAGACCCTAAGGGCGGTGCTGACGTCGCCGGGTGCCGACTCGGGGAGGAGGGGCAGGAGGGGACCGACCTTTGAGACCCGGGTCAGGCCCAGCCACACTCGCGTGAAGGTGCAGTTACCGAAGTGGCCGGAAGCCCGAGTGTGGGCCCTCTTTTCATCCGGGAATTGTCTTCCTGAGGTGAGGCCAGAGCCGTGTGACAGCCCGTGCTCCCTGAGGTCGCCGGTGTCAGTGGACCACCCACGCCTGGGAGAGGACCACTTGCTGTGAGAGTCAGAGGAAGACCGGGAGAAGGATGCCAGCACGTCACGCCCTGCGAATGGGAGGCTGTGGCAACCACAGATGCCGCGGGGAAGCGAGTGCGGGCAGGGACCCAAGGCCCTGGAGAGCGTGGGGCCCCGGGGCTGTGAAGTGGCTGGTCCCCCAAAGGGCAGAACCAAGACTAGAAGGACCGTCTTCTCTTCTTGTTTTTAAGTTTATTTATTTATTGAGAGAGAGTGAGAGCATGTGTGCGAGCAAGGGAGGGGCAGAGAGAGAGGCAGAGAGAGAGAATCCCAAGCAGGCTCTGCCCTGCCAGCACAGAGCCCGGGGCAGGGCTGGAATTCACGAACCGCGATCTCACGGTTCGACACGAGCCGAGTTCACGAGCCGGACGCGTGACGGACTGAGCCCTCAGCCGCCCTGGGAGCGTCATCTCACCTCATCATTTCCAGCTACTCTTCCCCAGGACGAGAGCCGGCTGGGGACAAAGTCCACCACTCATTCACTCCCACACTCGATAAATGCTACCAAAGGCCTCGTCGGGGCTGGACCCTAAGCCACGCCTGCGAGAGGAGAGGACAAGACAGAATTTGTAGGTGGAGGATGTAGACCGACAATCCAGCAATGACAACACAAGCGTTGCGATCACTTACGGCCCTAGCCGTCCACGCGGGCCGCACCCTGGGTGGGGCACGGTGCTTTTCCAGGCGCCCCAGGCGAGCCTCGTGTGCAGCCAGGTGTCATGCCACCTGGTCCTCCAACATCTCGTTCCCACCGCGTCATTGCCCGAGGGGCTGTGTCCACAGACTCGAAACAAGGGCTGTTCCCTGCGCTGGAGTCGTAGTCCCGCTCCTTGCCCAGATCGCCACACGACATCCCCTCCCTTTTGATGTCCTTATTAAAACACGTTCCCAGAGCCCGAACCCAGCCTCTGTTCACGGCACCCAAGGCCACTGAGGTAGCATTACACTCCCAGCCATCCTTTCACCGTGCTGAATCGGGCTGTGCCGACGGTGACATCCCCAAGCAGGTCCCACAGAGGGACTCACTGACTCGCTCACTGCACCCGCAAATACTTACTGAGCACCTACTCCAAATTCCGGGGTGACTTGGCCCCAAACAAAAGGGTTGACGTCTTTTGACACAGACCCAGGACAACCGGGGTTCCCAAAGGAAACTGGACCGGACTCTCCAGCCAAATGTCCCCCAGTCTTGCGCACGTGGCTCGCCCCTCCGCCCAGCCCAAACTGAGGGCTCCAACAATCTGCTTCGTGTCAACACCATCCCTCCTCTTCCTGCACAGAAACTTCCAGCATCGTTTATGACTCCTCTGCCTTAGCTCCACATTTCCAAGCCAACACCACCTTCAAACTCTCTCAGTCCCAAGGCAGCTAGCTTTTCAACGCCTACAACACACTTCACACCTGCCCTCGAGCACCCTCTCTCTGCAGGCCACCTTTCGCCTCCGTCAGAGAGAGGAGAGCTCACATAACCACCTCTCCCCGCCAACACCCACTTCCTTCCTTCCCTTTTCTCTTTTCCTGTCTCCCCCAAGGCTCTGGCAAGAGTTCGTTTTCTGAAGACTGTGACCATGCAGACCACTCAGTGCTGGGCTCATGCTCGGCCCACAGGGACTTCATGTAGAGTAGAGGCGACTGGGTTTGTGCGGGCAATGGCTCCTCCCCATCAACCATAGGTAACTCGTAGGATCCGTGTGGGGTTTTCCTGTCTGGCTGCTGTGCACACATCTCTGGGACGGAACTAGGGCCTCGCATCCTTGGGGACTCCTGGTGACTATGGCAACCAGGCCACAAGTCCTTTTCATCTGGGATCACATTTCACCAAGAACTTTTCCAAGCTTAGTCCTGTCACCCCATCTGACAGATAAGGAGACTGGACACCAGAGAGGGGAACAGCTTGCCTGAGATCGCCCAGCCGGGAGGTGAGGGGCTGCGGTGGAAATCCCAGCGAGCACATCCCAGCTCCTGTTCTCCCCACCACACTGAATGCTTTGTCTCCTCCTGAGGCCACGGGGACACCTCCAGACTTTGCAGTCTCTGAACACCGGCCATGTCAACTGGATGAGGGGAAGGCATCTCCAAGGACTCCAGGTTCACGCGGACAGACTGTCCCAACCCTCTCGCTTTGTCAACTGAGGCCCAGAAAGGCTGGGTGGCTTGTTCTGAGTCCTACACGGGTGCCACCAGATCCAGAACCCCTTGAGTCAGCTTTTCTTCCGTTGTTTTCTGTTGGTGTAAATTTCCACACCCTGGGAGGGAGGTGAGGAACAGGAAAGTCCAAACTTTATGGCAGAGAAAGAGGGGCTCAGCATTGCAAGGACCCTGGAGGCCGTTCTCATCTCGAACTCACACGAGGGAGGAGGCCAGGCGTCAGGGGCGACGGCAATGCCTACTCGATGTCCACAGTGGAGCCCAGACACAGAGCCTGACACATGACTTCCAGCCGCGAGTTCTTTCTCCACCCCTCGTACCGACCTACCCGTCTCTTTTCTCCTACTGAGAGGCCCTGAACTCGGCTCCACATTCCAACATCCACAGCACACAGGTGTGGGACTTACAGACCCAGAGGGCTGGTGCGGGACGACAGGGCACGCAGGGCCTGGGGATAGTCCTGCCCACATCCAGCCAGCCATCAACACACCAAACGTCCAGCTATGTGTGGGGAGGTCTTCCAATTTATCAAGAAAAGAGGGGACAGGGACACCCGGGTGGCTCAGTCATTGAGCATCCGACTTCAGCTTGGGTCATGATCTCACACTCCATGAGTTCGAGCCCCGTGTCGGGCCCTGTGCTGACAGCTCGGAGCCTGGAGCCTGCTTCCGATTCTGTGCCTCCTTCTCTCTGCCTCTCCCCTGCTCATTCTCCCTCTCTCTCCCTCTCTGCGTCTCAAAAATGAATACACATTAAAAAAATTTAAGGAAAGCAGGAGATCTAGGTTTTCAAATGAAAATATCCCATTTTTAAGTGTCTGAGCAACTTGTGAAAATTCAAACCCATCAACGGACGGATTGAGCTCAGCCCCAAAACATAAAGATCGCTCGTGCGGGACGTCACTGTGCCCGTGAGCCTGCTCTGCCGTGACCAGCAAGAGCAGAAGTGACAAGCAGCACCAACTGTTTGCAATCGGGCACGTCTGCCACCCGTTTTTATGTGCGTGGTCGGCGGCGCGATCAGCAGCTGGACTTCAAAGCGCGGCGAGGACAGCAGGCGGAGGCCTGCACAGCGTCACCGCCTTTATCCTGTCATTAGTGCGGGTTGGTTTACACAAGCATCAAGTGCTGATAAGAGTGCCTGAGGGTCGTCAGCGTAACTGCCGCACGGAGTAGACGATTTATTGGACGGCCGAGTCCAGCCCATTAGTCAGGAACTATTAGAAGGCTTTTCAGACGTTGTTCTCAAGCCATCTTTTGAACTCCAGTAGACTTGAACTTGACGCAGGTAGTAAGGAGCAGGGCGGAAGGCAGCTGAGGGCCACCTGGTAGCCAGTGCAACGGTTTCCATCCAGATGTTTGCATGGGATTGTTGAGGCGCGGTGCGCGGGGGCCGGGAGACCCGGGGGACACGGGCATCTTCGGGCTTCAGTAATTTCCTCCGAAGGGGTCTCGCGGCTAGGGCAACCAACATCCAGTTTGCCGGAGCCCCTCCTTGTCCATCACAGAAAGCCCACGTCCCGGAAGACCTCAGTCCCAGGGCGGCTGAGTCACCGCCCCGCCAGCCCTGAGTCTCACACCCTCTCCTTGCCCAAGATTGGCCATGAACACAAGATGGTGTGGACGTGTCTGGGGACCCTACCTCGACCTTGTCCGTCGGAGCCGACCGAGGACGCAAGCGGAAATCGGACCCCTCCATATGCCGCCCGGAGATCCTAATTCCCCATGCTCCCACCTCCTCCGCACCCCGTCCTCACCGCTGACTTGACGACTTTGTAAGCCTCCTTCGCTCCAATGGTAAAAGCATTAAAATAATCAGGGATATGTGCCAAGATACGCATGCTTTATAAATAAGAAAAATCAGAAGTAGCCTAAATGTCAAAAGAAGGGATTGAAGGATTTAACGTGTTATCTATCACATGGAATATTTGCCGCCAGTAAAAACCGTATTTCCGCGTGTGAACAACAGAAAGGAATCACCATGTACCAGTAATTGTAAGCGCAAGGTTGCACAACTCCTTAGAGAACATACCACTGATTTTGTTTAAAAAAAAGAAAATTCCAGAGAAGGCTCAAGGAAATTGTATCTACATCTTCAGAGGCTGGTTGCTGGGGATGGGGCCACGGTGTCTCATCTTCTGCTTTGTCCTTTGGTGACATTGTCCGATGCAGGGTACTGAAGTCAAGATCTCCGGGTTCAATTCCCAGCCCTGCTTGCCACCAGCTAGTTCTGTCGCCCTGGGCAAGGTTCTGAGCCCATGGGTGCCTCAGTTTCCCCTTCATAAATGTGGAAGTGAGACTACAGCAACCTCCTAGGCCAGGGGGTTGGGTCTGGTAAGATGCTGCAGCAGAACTGAGGCCGTGGGGACTTGGGGGGACACGGCCGCAGGGACTCACTGCGAGCATAAGCCCGGCATGGCCGTGACCCGGCTCCCCGACCCTGCCCAGGTAAACGTGTATACACGGGGGTGCGCACACACACACATGCTCCCAGGCCGTAGAAGGGCCTTTGCCACCCTCTGTGTCTCTACCTGGACACCCCCTGCTGAGGGAACAGGTGGGCGAAGGAGCCACAGGTGAGGAAGTCACTTCTCGGTCAGCCTGGGCGCTCCCGGCTCCCACCACGCACTGGCTGTGGTGTAGGTACCCGCCAGGCCTCCGTGGGGCAGCGTTCCCGGACACGGAGAGGCAGGACTGACCCAAGTGAGACTGAGGTGGGCACCACCACCTTTGAGTTTTACTCTATCAAATCCTCTGCTGGGTGCCCACGCCCTATGACATCACGCCCGCCTTTATTCCAAAGGAGCAAACGAAACAAAACGGCAGGCTTGGTCCAGTTCTGGGTACACGTACACACACACACACACACACACACACACACACACACACAGTGTGGGATTTTCTAAATGACAGCACCTGTTAATTGTCTGGTTAGGTATGACCTATTAAACATTTACCGCCCATTTCCTGTACACGTCTGGCGAGGCCGGCAGGAAATTTAGAACAAATTAAGCAGCAGCTGCAGTCCCTCATGCTTTAACGGCCACACCACGATTCTGCGCGGCACTGTAAAATACGAGGGCAGATCTAGGGACAGGCGGGTTCCATCAAGAAGGCCTCCGCCTCCCCGTCCTCCTGCCAGCCGGGCCCCGGAAAAGTTAGCTCGGCCAGCACGCATGCCTCCCTCCCTGCCTCCCCCGACCCCCGTCCATCTGAGGGGAGGCTTTCTCATGTCCACACCCCACTTCCCCCTCCCCACCGTTCCCACACGATTGCACATGTGGTCCGAGAGGGGCACTTCCTGCCGTTATAAAAAGCAAAACCAAGACCCCAGCAAAAACAGGCTGCACGCAGAACACCCAAGTTGACAGTGTGAGAGAGGCTAATCCGCTCCATATGACAAACAGCAGTGGCCCAGGGGCAGGCCCAAGCCCGGGGAGAGCTCGCCGCGGCCCGTCCCCCGCCCCCACTCCCTGCTCAAGTGGACCCTTCGAGAAACTGGAGGAAAACATTCTCAGGAGCACGCCCCTAACTGTAAACTGATTATGTTTGGGTTCAATGGCCTACTATGCATTGTTCCTTCTTCACTTTGAAAATAAACTCGAGGAAGCATTAATGCAAATACAATATAAACACGCTCGTTCCTACATTTTCGCGTGTCCCGGGAGTGTTTCGGCTCCCTCCTAAGGCTGCGGCTTCGCCTGATGTGAGAACCAGATGGATCCTGAACGGGAAGCTTTGCGATTCTCACCATGCAAGCGGACAGCTGGCCAGGTGATCTGACGGAGGAGAGCGCCCCTCAATGCTGCCTTACTAACTGTTTCCACCTCCCCGGAGCAGTGAACCCTCAGGGGCTGCTCTGCAGGAAAATGCCAAAGACCAGCTCCGTTATCGAGGGAGCTGCGACTAGAGATTCAGATGTGAGAGCACACGTCCTACGGTAGCCATACTTCAGTCAATATCTTTGTATGTCTGTAGTCGATGTCGGACGCTGATCACTGATGCACGAGCTTCGTTCACTCAGCCCTCACCGAGAGCTAGCAAAGAGGACGACCCCCTCCCACAGCTGCTCCCCAAGGAAACGAGCCTTAACGTGCTTATCAGTTGCCACATCCAAAATAGAACCCTCCTACTTCCTGTTTCCTACTTCCTGCTTCCCGCTCCCCAGTTGCATAAACCATTCTCCTTGAGAGGTGCTAAAAATGGAAAGGACAAGATGAAAGAATTAGCCAGAAGATTTATACCGGCCCATAAAATTCTTCTCAGTGCTCCTAGACTAAATGGTCAGCTCTGCTTTAATTGAACCTTTTACTGAGTGGTTAATCTGAATTTTGTCTATAATTCCATTAAAACCTACTAGGCCAACTGTTTGTGCTTTGGTTGTTCTGGATGACTTAACAAATTAGTATAGTAAATTTTGGGTGTCTTAAGTAGTAAATTAGGTCATTTGTTTAATGAGCCAATCCATTGCCCAGAGTTTGACCCCAACCCACTAGGGTGAGTTCACACGGAGTTCCAAGGCAGAGCCCTCATCTGTCTCTGCTTCTAGGGAAACTGCTCTAAAGTTAGGGCTGAACAAGGAATTCCAACCTTAACACAGATTTGTTAGTGACAATTAGCAAAGTAAATTCTTTTCTTTCTTTTCCTGCCTATTCTCCTCCACTGTTGTCACTGCTGACATTCCCACAATCATCACCATCACCATCATCATCACCACCACCATCATCATTGTCATCATCCACCATCATTACCGCCATCGTCACCACCACCATCATCATCATCATCACCACCACCATCATCATCACCATCATCACCATCATCATCATCATCACCCACCATCATCACCATCATCACCACCACCGTCATCACCACCATCATCATCATCGCCACCACCATCATCATCATTACCATCATCAACCATCATCACCACCACCATCATCATCCACCATCATCACCATCATCACCACCACCATCACCATCATCACCACCACCATCATCATCCACCATCATCACCATCACCATCATCATCATCACCACCACCATCACCATCATCACCCAACCCCAAAAGAAACACTTACTGTGTGTCAGCACACAACTGCTTAGCGCTCAACTTGAATACCCCACCCAACCCTCACAATGAAGTAGTGTCAGCATTAGCCTTATCTCCCAAATAAAAAAATAAATCTTAAAAATGCTCATTCAATCATTCATACTACTCTCCATTCATTCATTAACTCTTTCAACAAATATTTATTAAGCATCTACTAGGTACCAGGTACTGGGGATCTAGACCCTGATTAAACCACAGTTCTCACTTCCAAGGGTTTAACCATTCAGTTGAATACAGTCATGAATATTAATAAATATAATGTAATTCTGTAATGTCATTACCATAATTCAGTAGACCAAAGGTACACCTGGGGCACAAAGGAATAAGTAACCAACTTTGTCTCTAAAACAGTCCCTGAATTATGTATATGAATTCCAGCCTTTACAATGATACCCATTCATTAACATAACATCCATCCAGAAGTTCATGTGTGTGAACTTGTTACCTCCTGACAATCAGAAACTCCCTTAGCTGGCTCTTCTGTGTGTATATAGTACAGAGGGATTGACATTCATAGTCCTGACTCAGAAGAACGACCACATGCCCAACTGCACTGTGAATCAGCCATCACTTCTTTCTGGGAAGAAGGACTGAGACAGAAAGCCATAGGTTCCAGGAGGGCATGGACAGGGTCCTTTCCCTTCATGGCCTGCAGTGCTAAACACAGGACATGGGACACAGCAGGCTCTCTAGCTGTAGGTTGACTTGATTAGCTTTGATTTGACTGAGTTTTTGGAATATCAGTGGTCTGTATAGGTTCTACGTGGTGACTCTATTAACCAGGGGGGAGCAACTTCTTTCCAGCCCAAATGGGGTGACGTGAGCTTCATGCAGACTCTCCAGTAGTGACCACCTTTACTCAAGAATCGATCTTACGTTTAGACGTGCTCAGAACATTAATGCGACAAAAGCGAGAGAGAAAATGGAAGTCCTCTTCTCTTATTATTGCCTTATTGAGTATCTTCCACACTTAACAGCTTTACGTGTCTTGTCTGACTTGCTCCGCATGTTGAAGGACCATTCCAAGGCTGGCAAGTGATCTGTCCACAACACGCCCTTCTCAGCAGTGATATTTGGTTTTGTTATTTTACAAAGGGCTCTGAGATATCAAGCTGGGAGGGGTGACTTCTGGGGGACAGTATCTCAGTCCCCTTCTGAGGGCCCTTGCTGCACACTCATGTGAAAACTGGTGTGAATGTCCGAGCGACCGCATCCTGAGTCTACCTGCTCCAAAGCCCACCCACGCCAGGTGGAAGTTCAATTCTCTGCCCTTTGTCTAAATATGCACTGAGCGGGGGATCAAGTGTTTAGGGAAAACCAGAACCCCCGGACACCTGCGTCACGTACTCAGACTATGGATAACAACAACGCCGATGAAACTGTTCATCTGAGCCTGTCATATCTGGTGCAGGTACACAAAACCTCAAATCAGACACACACGCGTATGGGAGAGGACGGAGATTCACACAAATTCACTTCCACTGACGTGGACGCTGGAAACAATTCGTGAAAGCAGAGATGCCTTCGTGAGCAGGGGTCTCAAAGAGACTCTAAGGCTGTCTAACTTACAATGCCACGTCACCTTCCTGCCACACCCGTCTCTACCGAAGCAGCCCTTCTGCTGAACTCTGAACCCCCTAGAGTGCGCCAGTCACTGCCCCTGCCCCCGCCCCCTGTGCTGTAGATCAGTTGGGGGCAGTGCCGTGCCTTTCCCTCAGTTTTAATTGACCCTATGAACACACGGCAAAGGGCACAACCATTGAGTGTACAGCCTAATGAATCTTTACATCAGGACACCCTGGTGTAGCCGTCACCCGGCTCAAGATACGGAACATTTCCAGTCCCCCAGAAGGCTCTCTGTGTCTCTTCCAGTCAATGTCTCCCATGGGTCCCCCCTACCCTGAGCCCTCACCACAGGTCAGTGCTGCCTGCTCTCGAGCTCCGCATGACAGGGATCCCACAGGGTGTGCTCTGCTCTTGGGATTCTGCTCCCTTCACCCAGCAATCAGCCTGTGAGACTCATTCACGCTGTGTGTAGCAGAGTTCCGTTCTTTTTTATTGCTGTGAAATACAGTCCGTCATATGAGCACACGTCCCCTCATTTACTCATTGTATAATTGGCGCCCATTTCGTATTTCGTAGTTTGGTCGTACTGTGAATAAAGCTGCCACACCATTGTCGTCCTTCAGATCTTTGGTGGATGTACAGATACCTTTCTCTTGGGTATATACGGCGGGTCACGGGATAGGTGGATGTTTAGCCTTAGAAGATACAGCCACACTGTTTCCCAAAGTATATACTAATCATGCTATTTATAATCCCCTCAGCTATAATCCCACAGTTTAAGGCCAGCGTCCGTCCTCTTTCTTTTTCACGGCCCTCAGTGCCTACTTGTCAACATTTGCCGAGCATCCCAAGGAGCTTCTCTGTGAAACCCTCCTCTACCTGCTACCCCTGAAATGAGCAGAGCCTAGCGACTCAAATCAGTGGTCTGGTCATGTGGCTTCCTTCGTGGCTGTGTGATATTTCTTTACCAGATGCTTCACTTCTCCAAGCGCTTCCTCCATTAAGTGATGGCGGCAATCGTGTTTTCCACCTCATCCAGCCACTGGCATTGTTTTGAGGCCAAAATGAGGTGACGTGTGTAACGTGCCCGCTCCGCCACGAACGCCGGACACAATCTAGCTAGGACTGCTGTCATTGAGATAAGACACCGGGAAGGAAGGTGGTGACCGATTTAGTTGCTCCTCCGTGTGTGGGTGTGGGCGCCCCGTGGATGTCTGCTCTCCTCCAGAATTCCTGGTGGGGGGCTTTGCTGAGATACGTGTTGTGGCTAATAGTTTGTTTTATCCAGCTGTGTGGGGTGAGACATTTGCTCCTCTGGCCCCGGTAGGAGAGTCTGTGAGGACATCGCTTCTGAGAGCTCTGGGGTCCTTGCAGAGCCGGAGAACGGGACCGCGAGGAGATGTCCTACCTCCCAGCGCCACAAGCTTGCCCCTTCTCTGCACTCAAAGGGCTGGCTTGCACGCTGCATAGCGGATGCCCTCCTTCCGGCCCTTCTCTTTGCTTTTCGTTTTCAGCAGGGGGAGCCCCCCTCTCCTCTGCTCCTTCCCACCCTCCCTGAGCTGAAACACCGTTCTCCATGCTGAACTCTGCCCCGATGCAGGGGGAGCCTGGCTTCCTGTGCCACACAGCCTGTCAGGTTTCGATTGGGCCAGGGAAACACCACAGGAAATGAGTCAAGGAAAGGAAGGCTGTGATTTTTTTAAAGTTCAAGTACCAGAATTATTATTGTTATTATTTTTGAAATGGCAGCGTCCGAGCAGTGCCAGGTGGAGGCGGAATGCAAAACGCGTGCCACCCGAAACGTCTGAGGAGCAGCTGGACGCTCCAGTTCTTTCTAATAAAAACCCACTGGAAGTTCTCGGCCGTCCCCTGGGAAAACGAGGGGCATCTGCTCTAGGAGGCGGACGCCAGGACCCCATCCGAGGTCGGGGCAGGAGGTGGTCCAGTTCAGACCGCCGTGGCCAGCCCCTCCTTGGGCTCCTCAAACCTCCGTCTGCTGGCCTGGCCACGCGGACCTGGCCCCTCCCCTGACCTTGATGACTCCCAGACTCCCAGAGGGAGGTCACAACTATGTGGTGGGCTAACCTCTGCCAGCCTCAGTTTCCTCTTTTGCAGAAAGCATGGTTAGAACTGAAAATCCAAGTTATCTAAACCCTTCCGGCTTCAAACGGCATCACAAATGCCTGTAAACGGAGGGGCTGTGAATGCAGCTGATATGTGGCTGTGCGGTCGGGGTCCCACCGGAGAAACAGAATCATCAGGAGAGATGGTAAGAGATGAATTTCTTGGCTTAGCGATGGCGGGGCCGGCCGGCCGGCCGGCCGGGGGGGTGGGCAGGATCTGCAGGTGCCCGGCTGCGGCCTCCTCCAGGGCAGCCTCAGCTCTTCTCTGGGCTTCCGGCTGAATGAACCAGGGCCACACAGATCATCTAGAACCGTCTCCTTACTGAGAGTCACCTGCTCCCGGGCTGCAGTCACATCTGCAGGACACGTTCCCCGCAGCACACAGACGGTCGTTTGATCGCAGAGCTGGGCTCGGCGGCCTCGTCAAGCTGACACATCGTGGCAGCCGAGGCGGGTTCGAGCCTGGCAGTCTGGCCCCAGAGCCCGCACTCTGGTAGTTTTATTGTTATTATCATTATTATTGTTATTATAAAATTAATACACTTAACTTTTTAGACCAGCTGTAGGTTTACAGAAAATTTGAGCAAGGAAGTTCAGAGTCCCCACCTGTCCCTCTCTGTCCCTTATGCACAGACTCCCTATTATTAACATCTTCTGCTACATTTAATTACAGTCGATGAACCCACATCGATACATTTTTGTCAGTCGAGGTCATAGTTTACTTCAGGGTTCGCTCTTGGTGGTGGGCATTTTACGGGCTTGACAAATGTATAATGACACGTGTCTACTGTCTCAGTGTCGGGCCCGATAGTTTCACTGCTCTAAACATCCTCTGTGCTCTGCCTGTTCACCCCGTACACACACACACACTCACACGCACCTGCAACCACTGATCTTACGGTCTCCGTGGTTGTGCCTTCTCCAGAATGTCCTCGAGTCGGAATCATGTCGCGTGTAGCCCTTTCAGACTGACCTCTGTCACATACTGACAGGCATTTAAGATTCTTCCATGTGTTTTCATGGCTTGAGAGCTCATGTCCTCTTAGCACTGAATAACACCCCACTGTCTGGGTGGGCCACGGTAGATTTACCCATCACCTACTGAAGGACAACTCGGTTGCTTCCAAGTTTTGGCAATTATAAATAAAGCTGCTGTAAACATCTGTGTGCAAACCGTGGTGTGGACATAAGTTTTCAACTCCTTTGGGTAAATACCAAGGAGCGTGATTGCTGGATCACACGGTAAGAGTATGTTTAGCTTTGTAGGAAACCACCAAACTGCCTTCCAAAGTGGCCGCACATCTTGCCTTCCCACCGCTACACTGTGAGTAGTGCCTCCCCGATGAAATGTATAGAGTAGGGCCAGGTATACAGGCGGAGCTCGATGCGGGTGTTTCCCTGCACACAGTTGCTGTCCTGGCTAAGCCAGCCACCCCCCCCAATCCTGTTCCTTCCTGGGTGGTACAGCCTGGTGAGGAGCTCCCCACAGAGACGGAGTCCAGTGCCCCTCCGGCAACCACACCAGTCCAGCTTCTCGGGGCACGGGCAGTTCGGTGATTTGAACATCTGCAGGAATACGTGTCCCACTGGTCTCCCTGTGGGGAGGCTGCAGGGGGCTCTGAAGATGCAATCATGCTGCTCCGGCTTGGGCTAATGTTTCTTATTCCTCATTTGCAAATAAAAATACGCAGCCCAGGGGCGCCTGGGTGGCGCAGTCGGTTAAGCGTCCGACTTCAGCCAGGTCACGATCTCGCGGTCTGTGAGTTCGAGCCCCGCGTCAGGCTCTGGGCTGATGGCTCAGAGCCTGGAGCCTGTTTCCGATTCTCTGTCTCCTTCTCTCTCTGCCCCTCCCCCGTTCATGCTCTGTCTCTCTCTGTCCCAAAAATAAATAAACGTTGAAAAAAAAAAAATTAAAAAAAAAAAAATACGCAGCCCATCCAAGGCCAGCAAACAGGGCTTCCTCCCCAGCTGGCTGCACGCTGCAGCTGTGGTATAAGGCGGCCCCGGAGGGGCCCGGGCCACAGGAGCGCCTGCAAATCCCGGGGCGGGAGGCAGCCACATCCAGGTGAGGCCTGAGCCTGCCCCTGGGCCTCACTTAGCACTTTAGGATGTGGGAGTCACTTCCCCGGGGTCACAGCTGAGGAGGGATGGGGAGGCCTGCCGAATGGAAAGCCGTGGAGGTGGACGCGTACTGCCTGCCTCAGTGAGCTCGTCGCTGGCATCTCATGACCCTCCAGGCTGCCCGTGACTCGGGTGCCGTTAGCACCTCCCCGCTTCACAGACACGGACCCTGGCGCTTGAAGCAGGTCTGTGACCTGCCCGAGGCCCCGCAGCGGCTGGGTGCACAAAGCGGGCTCCCAGCACACCGCAGCCCACGAGCAACTACAGAGTGCTTACTGCATGCTGTGTGCGTTTACACACTCATCCGTGTCGAGGCTACAGCTCAGTGAGGCAGAGGTCACCGCCCCAATGTGCAGGCGCTGTGCACGAGCCAGGGCACCCGAGCAGGGTCTGCTCAGCAGCAAGCCCAATTCTTCCCACGTGGGAACATGAGTGTGGCGTCACTCATGCTGCCACCGCGGCCCTTCCCGGACCATCTCCATTACGCTGGCAAGTGGGCGGCTCGACTGTCTCTCCAGCGAGACTGAAATCATAAAGTGCCTTCTCCACAGGCTTCCAGAAACACCCAGCCCAGGGCCCGGGCAGAGGGCCGCTAGAACGCAAGCCGCCATTATTTTTACTCTGTCTCCCCATGCTGGTCGCAGCGGGTAGAGGCAGGCATCGCCCGCCCCCCCCCCCCACCACCCCGGCCAGGACCCTTCTCGAGGGGAAGAAGGGGAGCTGCCCTCTGCACACACCCATGAGAAGCCCCTTTCACCCCCTTCTCTGAACAGCAACGTCTCGCGGCTTCCCAACCCCGCAGCCAGGCCCTGGTGAGCGTCGGGAGCTCATCAAGCAGACAGAGGGCAGGAGCCATCACTGAGTCCCATAAAAGCCCCCCCCACCAAGCCCCTCTGGCCAGAACGGATGCCAGTGGGGTGCGCTGGACGGAGCAGAACCCACAGCACAGCAGAGAGCATCCCGCTTCCTGATGGGTTCCACTGAGCCCAAGAATGCCTTCACTTTTTAACTAGACCTTCGAGAGGCTTGGCCCAACGTCCCTCCCCACCCACCCGAATGGCAGCTCCCTGGCAGCCTCCAGGAGGCACTGACCTCCTTTTTTAAGAGGTTCCAAATGGTCCCCAATCGTGTCTTTCTTCCATGAGACACAGGCAATTTGGGCGTCACGGGGGCCTTTGTAGAGACGTCGATGGATTATTTCACGAGAAGGAAGCCCCCTCTTTACACCCCGACGTGGCTTCTGCTGCGGAGATGAAAGAGAATGGAAGGCAGGCCTGAAAACAGATAATTCACGGGACTGTCGGAGCGTGATTTGAATGTCATTCACACCAGGCAGAGGCGGGGAGGGGGCTCTGGAGCCCGGGGGGTCCCGCTCCAGGGGGAGGCAGGCCGAGCTCTCAAGCGCTGACGTGATAATCCAGCCCACGGGGCCTGGACAAAGCCGGGCGTTTTGTCCTCACTGTCAGAAGGCCGCAAGCTCAGGAGCAGATGGGGTGGTGTCGGCAGTCGTAAAACGCCCCCACCCCCCCCCCCCCCGGGGACGGGCAGGTTAACAGAAGGGATCGGCGCCACGCATGTCATAAAAGCCCTGCAGGCCTGTCATGTTCCGATAAATCTTGATTTTTGTAACGGAATAGCGCTGTGGTTCCCAGCCTTGGGTTTCACAGGTGAGCCGTGGACTGATGGATGGTCTGGGAGCTGGGGGGCGGGGCGGGGGGGGGGGGCGGTGTGCAGAGGAAACCTCACAAGCCACCCCTGCCCCCCTCCCCGGCTCTCCAGCGCCAGGCAGGAAATCCAGCCCGTGAGAGGATATACGGGGCATTTGTTACCTCTCCCGGATCCGCGCAGGAATGCCGGACGGCAACCAGGCTCCAGCCCCATCACTTGGCCCTCACAGACAGGGATTAAACCGGAGGGGCTCGATGAGTGCCGGCGGCCGTCCGGTTTCGGCTAGGCTCCTGGGCTCCATTGCCGTCAAACACGGGGCTAAGGCGAACGGGGCCCCGCACGGCCCACACGGGCTCCACTCACCCGCCTGCACCCAGCATCGACCCCCCGAGGAAGGGCTCCTTTTCGGACCCCGTCGGCCCAGAGGGCGCACCTTTGGGCCATCAGTCCACCCGGAATAGCTGCTGTTTTGTGTGTCGCGCGACGTGCCATCTAGCCGGCAAGAACCTCGTTAAACTTTAAACACTTTAAAATGAAGGATGGAGGGGCGCCTGGGGGGTGGCTCAGTCGGTTGAGCGACCGACTTCGGCTCAGGTCATGATCTCACGGTCTGTGGGTTTGAGCCCCGCATCGGGCTCTGTGCTGACAGCTCAGAGCCTGGAGCCTGCTTCCGATTCTGTGTCTCCCTCTCTCTCTGCCCCTCCTCTGCTCATGCTCTGTCTCTCTCTGTCGCAAAAATAAATAAAAACATTAAAAAAAATTTTAAATGAAGGATGAGAGGGTGCCGGGGTCTTCTGGAGGCAGCAGGTGACGTGACACAGTGGGAAATGCACGTGACCCACGGCCTCTGGTCGAGGGGACAGGGAGCATCACAGGTGTGCCACTCAGAGTTCAGGCTCCGGTGGTTGTGGGGACGGACTCAGGGCTGCGTGTGGTCAGGCCTTCCGACGTTAGAAGGAAGCAAGGACCCGGGTTTCCAGGCGGATTCTGATGAGTCAGCACGGAGAAGTCACTGGAATGTAAGAGACGGTACCGGCCGGCGTGAGGCCGGGAGAGGAGGCAGGCAGATCGGCCCCTCCAGTGGCATCACAGAAGCCCCCGTCCCCTTCCCCGTCCAGACCCGGGCGAGGGGGCCTCGGCCCGTGGAGGGATGGTTTTGCGCGAGTCCGCACGGGGAGCTGTGCCTCCAACTTTGTCTCCCCCTCAAGTAGACATTTTGGAATGTGAGGGAGTGGAAGAGACTTGTTTACAGAACGGCCCAGAGCATCTCTGAATTCGAGGGTAAAAGGCAGTGCTTTCTGAGCTCCCGAGCTTCTCGGCGGTGAGCGGCTCACGGCGGCGGCACAGAGGCTCCAGGGCCCGGCACGCGGACGGACGGTGGAGCCGCCGGGCTGGGTCCGTGCCCATGGAGACGCCCCCAGCCCTAGGGGGACCCCGTCCGCTGTCACCACCAACAAACACATCCCATCTCTGGGGGCCGCTCTGCCTCTTGGCCCTTCGGTGCTCTCTACCTTTCAAAACAGGAAGTGACCACCGGACGCCAGCGCTCGTCCGCGGTCCCACCACGGCCTCGGTTGGAAAACGCCTCGCAGCACAGCGGGCCAGTAGGAAACGCAACCAGATAATCTGCCTCATGCGGCCGGCCAAGATCGGGGGCACCCGTTCCCTGCTCAGACAAGATGCTGGACAGGCTGGGTCTCGCGGGCAACTGTGCCCTGGGGGCTGTCATAATGCTCTGCAATCAGGCCCCCCAGGTCACCTGCCTGGGGAGGTGGGAACACAGGAAAACGGAGGCATATCTGACTTCAAGGAGACGATGCACTGCTTGGGGGGGTGGGGGGTGGGCGGCGCCCCACGAGACCCTCCCTGCTGACCTCCAGCATCCCAGTTCCAGGTCCTGCTCTGGGCCCCCGCTGGTTCTCTTGGGCTTTGTGCTGACTTCCCCAAAGTTCCTAAAGAGTCCCCATTCTCCTACTTCCTCATCTCTGCGGACTCCATTTCCCCTCCCGAAGCCCCTGCCTCCCCCTCCCTCACTGGGACCCCAACTCCGACTTATGCCTTCTGCTTCACCTCAACGCATGCCATGTGCCTGGTGGCTCCCTTCCCTCACCGCCTGTCCGTGGCCCCGCCGGGATCCCCGCCGGGATCCCCCAGGACTCTGCTGCCCCCACCATCCCCTCCCACTGGGCCTTAAGCTCCCTTAGGAGCTTGGTGATTCCAGGGTCCCAAGGGGCACTCACCCGCCACACCAGCAGCTCCAACCAGACAGCACTACGGGCAGCCCCCGGGGCTGAGACGCACACCCCAGCTGGGTTCGCTGGCTCGCCAGGCGAGGAGCACCCTGAGACCCTGAGGCACCTTGGAAGCAGTGGTGACTCAGCACCGGGACAGAGGAGCCACAAGGGGCTGGCGGCTGGCATCGACTCAGCAGCTCTCTGGTAACCGCATGCACACCCCTGAGAGCAGAGAGGCAAGTGCTCAGGGCTTTGGGAATGGGGCCTTTAAGGGCGGCAGCTGAAGGGTGTGAGGGGTTCCTTGTGGGGTGACAGAGCGTTCTGGAATTTATCAGGATGAATACTCCAAAAACCACTGGATTCTAGGTTTCAAATGGGCAAAACACGTTGCATGCCGATGATCCCTTGACACGGCCATTACAAAAGGAATGAATGAAGGGGCGCCTGGGGGGCTCAGTCGGTTGGGCGTCCCACTCGGGCTCAGGTCATGATCTCGCCGTTCGTGAGTTCGAGCCCCGCGTCGGGCTCTGTGCTGACAGCTCGGGGCCTGGAGCCTGCCTCCGATTCTGGGTCTCCCTCTCTCTCTGCCCCTCCCCTACTCGTCTCTCTGTCTCTCAAAAATAAATAAAGATTTTTTTAAAAATTTCAGAAAGGAGTGAATGAAGAACAGAATCCCACGCCCTGTCACGGGTGGCCGTGGATGTGCCCCAGCGCCGTGGCCTGGAACCCACCCGTGTTTAGAGCCCTAAGCGTGCTGCTTGCCAATGTGGGGCCTTGTCCTCCAGCCTCCTGGACCACTCTTCCCTCCTATAGACAGGGGTGATGAGCTGTACGTCTCTCAGAGGACACGGAGACACATAAATACAAGGTAACGGAAGTAAAGTGCTTGGCACAGCACCTGGGTCACTGTGCATTCTCAAGAAATAGTAAGAAAACCAACAAGAAGAAAGTGATTAGTTCTGTCCCCTGCGTGAGTCCGGTTGGAGCAAATGTCCCTGCTAATTCAGCGTTTGCTTCTCCCCTGTGCCGAGTGGTTCCGTCAGCACCTGGCTTCTGGGCAGGGGAGTGGGCTTCCTTCCCCGGGGCAGGGGGTGGGGGGTGGGGCGGCCCACTGTGCTTTCCTCCAGGCAGCGCTGAGGCCTCTCCAAAGATAAGCGCCCGCCTGCTTGCCCGCATCCTAATCTGTGGCAAGATTTCTGGCTCGCAGGCTGCAGCTCCCGGCTGTCAGGGGGAGCGAGCGCCGCCACAAGATTAATGAAGGAGAAGGAAATGTAATAATGCACGGCCAGCCCGCCAAACTGCATAAATCTCTCTGGAGATCGCGCAGGGGACGGATTCCTCCCTTGCTGGGCCTTGAGAAAGGGCACCCTCCAGGTTAAATGGGGTCTGGGAAACGGCGCAGACATTAAATCACAGCTCACCTGCGCACACAGGAGCCGGTGGTCGGTAACAAGGGGAGAGCCGCCACCAGTCTGCAGACAGGGTGATGGATGAAGACACTGGCACGGGCTTGGGTTCAAATCCCGGCCTGCCTCTCACTAGCTCTGAGACACTGGGCCAGTTTCTCAGTTTCTCTTGGCTTCAGTATCTTTGTAAAATGGGGATCAAGAGGGAATCCCCCCGCCCCCGCCATGGCGGTCTTGTGGGGACTGGCCGCGTCGCCATGGGCTCAGGATCCCTGGAAGGGCTGCTGTTGTTGCCATGCATCTGTCCTGCACCGTCTCCCTTAAGCCGCACATCCTCAAGAGAGAGGAATGATCAGTCCCACTTTACAGGTGTGTAAACAGAGGCCCAGAACATGGCCTCACTCCTCCCAAGTCCCACAGCGAGCAGCGCCCGGGCCCCACCGCACTGCCTGCTGGCAGCCTGAACTACCAACTCCAAACCCTGCGGTCCCTCTCTGTGACTTCTTACATCCTGACCCGGGGCCTCCCACAAGGCCTGCGTGCTGCCATTTGTCAGGACCACCTCCCGAACCGTCCGCGGCAAGAACAAACGTCCCCCTCCCGCCCTCCCGTTGTCCCCACAGCACGCCACATTCAAGTGGCCTCAGATCTGGTCCAGCGGGGGACTGTCCTCCTTTGTTCCTCTTCCTGTCCGGCCCTCCGGCCACCGCCCCTCTTTACCGGACACGTGAAACACCCTCTCGGCCCTGCCCAGGGTCCGCACAGCGTATGGGAAGCTCAGAGGTCGGTAACCTGAGCTAGACACCCACTGTTGCTGAGAAGGGGGGACCCCTTAATGGTTCTAGCAGATGCTGCGGGCGGGGAGGGGCCACAGGCGGCCCCCAACTGCCCACCCGGAGATAACCCCTGACCCCTGCCTCTCTCAATGGGTGAGTCAAAAAGTCCGAGCACTGGGGAGGCCAATAAATCCTTGGGTGTCGGCCTCCCAGGATTCTGGCTTCCTGCCTGGGAGAAGGTGTCTGACTTTCCTAAAAGAACTCTCTTGCTAAACCCACAGGAATCTGCTCAGGCCCTGCTGGGACCGAGGGCTGCCAGGCTCCGGTGCGGGTTCTAGAACGGTGGTGCTGCACAATCCATCTGGGGGCGTGCATCTCGGCACCACGGCTGAGCAGCGCCACGGGCGGAGACCCCTGGCACAAAGGGGGTCGCTTATGATTCAAGACAGCAGCCAAGCAGATAGCAGGATGGAGCCTCTGTTTTTCTTTTTAAGGCCACATGTTCACATGGTTAGAAACTCCAGGCACGTTAAGGAACCTACCGCCTCTCGCCTTCTTCCCCACAGCCACCTTCCCAGGGGTGCTGGTATCCGCAGAGCTGTTAGGCACATGAGCATATAATCGTACGCGGGTGCGTCCGTGAGTGCTCGTGCTAGCCACGCAAGCGCACACATGCAAAGTCACTCGAGAACAGGCCCCCTTCTCCACCAGCGGAAGCACATCACACACCATTTGCACCTTGTTGTTTTTTTGTTAATCTCTCTTGGCGCTCAGTCTGTGTTGTTACACGAGGAGCACTTAGGTTCTTTTTTATGGCCGTGTACTATTTCCTCAAACGGCCCCCTACTGATAGGCCCTTAAGGACACACGTCACTTTTCCGTGGATTCACCTATTAGGCATCCCCACCGTGGCCATCTGGGACTCCCAGTCACTCTCAGGCCCTGTCCCTCCTTTCTCCCGCTCACGGTCCCTGCGCTGCCTTTTCTGCGGTCCAGCTCTGGCCTGAGGCTCCGTGTGGCTGGGTGACACCCCAGGTCCTGCTGAGAAGCAGTCCTCTTGCTGATCTGACCTGTCACACACACAGCATAGCTTCTCTTGTATGTCTGACGGGAACACAGCAGGTGCCAGATCGTGCTCGGTGACGGGAGGGTGGGGAAAGTCAGTCCACCGCGGACTGCGAAGGCGCATTTGGGTTTGCCCGAGGGCACTGCACACGGAGGAACAGGAGGGGCTCAAGGGAGGACTGGGGGCCTAAAGACGTGGGTGGGCAGCCTGACCCTGTTTATTAGCTGTGTGACCTGGGCCTCCTTCTCCCACTGCCTCCGGGCCAGCGCGAGCACACAGAGCAGGAGCCAGAGCCCCCCCCCCCCCACCATCCGCTCCTCAGCGGGAAAGTCAGCGCCGCCCGGGGCCACATCCAAGCCCCACTTCCTAGAGTCAGGCGCCCCCGGGCAGATCCCTTTCCTCCCGGCCTCACTTCGGGGACAAACTGTAGCAACAGTACCCACCCGCCCCAGAGCCCACGGCTCAAGATGTCTTCGCTGTTACTGCGGTCACTGACCTCGTGGTGTGGGTGGCTGTTCTCTTGACCCGAAGGGCTCCCCTGCGCACGTGGCCCCACACACCGCGGCGCGAATGTTCACAGCCCGCAGCAGCTGCCCGGCTGGCAGGCCCAGGGCAGAGGCGGGGCTTACCACTTCATCATTCCCTCCAGGTGCTCCCGGCCTGCTTCCTCTCCCCGTCCTCGCCTGTGTCCTCGCACCGCGGCACACACACACACACACACACACACACACACACACACACACACACGAGGACTTTGCCGGGCAGGCCTGCCTGGAGGCGGGGGATTGCACCAAATGACCTTGTGACCTCTCTCCCACCCCTCTCTCCGGGATTCAGGATCACCCAGCGTGCACTCGGGCCAGTGAAATCGGCTCCTCCTTCCGGAAACGCGAGCTTATCCAGCAGTCTTACCGCTCCCCAGGGCGGTCTCAGATAAGGCTCGCCCGGGCTTTCCCCCCAGGGCTTGTGGAAATCTCTGGGTCTGTCTGACATCAGCTTGTGTTCTCCCAGGTCCCACCAATGACCTTCTGCCGACCTGTGGAGGCCGTTGAGAGAAAACGTCATCCTTTGCCCTAACCCACTGAACCCTCAAGAACGACGAAGTGACAGAGGCCAGCGTGGCCTTTCCGGAAAGGCCTCGGCCCCCCGCCATCGCCGTGGCCGAGAGACAGCACCCGTGCCCGGCCGCGCAGCCAGGAGCCCCGGGCAGCCCCTCGCCCTGGAGATGGAGTGAGGTCTTCCTGAGGGGTTTTCTCGTGCGAGGCCCGGAAGAACGAGCAGGAAGGCAGGGGGGCGGCCGATAGGACAGCCAGAGGAAGAGGAGGAAATGGCCAGCGGAGTCTAGACGCGTTATCTTGCCCCCCGTGCGGGCACCAGCCCCACACTCATCCATCGTCCCTGGGACCGACTTCCTGCCTCAGGATTTACGCCAATGACTTCACCCTCTTGCTATCTCGACTGTCCCGCTGCTGCCCGCTCGGGGCTCTCAGGAATTAGGGGCCAGATAACAAGTCTAGACAGCTCAGAAGTTTTAAATGGATTGTTCCCCGGGGGAAGGAGGATGGCTAGTAACGCGGGTCCAGACCGAAGAGCTGCAAAGTGGCCCTCGGTGCGTTCTCAGCCAAAAGCCAAGCCGTGGTGAGCGACGCGGCGCACGGAAGGAAGGAAGTCCACGTGGCCACCACCCTGGAGCCTGAGTTCAAACACCAAGTGTCTCACGTGAGACTCTCACCGGTGCCCCTGCCTTGCAGCTGGCCTAGAGGCACACCTTCACCCGCCCACTGGGCTGTGCCCTCCTCGTGAGTCCCGCTACCTGGCAGGTCACGTGGCAGCCGCCCCGGCCTCCTCCTCGCACCCCGTTGTGGCGGAACCGTGGACGTCCTGCTCCCAGGGCCTCAGAACGTGACCTTATTTGGAAGTAGGATCCTTGAAGATGTTATGAGCGACGATGAAGTCATCCTGGCACGGGCCTCCCATCCAACATGACCGTGTCCTTATAAAAGGGGGAAGTGAGCACATAAACACGCACACAGGAAGAGCACCGTGTGGAGACAAAGGCAGGCTCAGGGTGATACGTCCACCGGCCGAGGAACGTCGAAGATGCCAAGAAACCTCCGAGAGCGGGGGGGAGCGGCCTCGGGAGGTGCCAGCCCTGCTGGCACCGAGGTCTCGGACTTCTGACCTCCAGGCTGGGGGACAGTAAATCCTTGTTGAGACCCCGGCCCTGGCGTACTTTGTTAGAGCATCCACAGCAGGCTACACGGCCCATGTTCCCCAAGGACGGGGCCACGAGGATGAGTGCCTGAGACCCTCAGATAAGAGGCCTCCCCCAAATGCTAACGAGACCACCCCCCACCCCTGGTGCTCTTTAGCAGAGCCTCAGATGTCGGCAACCCAGGGCTCCTCTGGAGTCTTCGAAGTCAGAAAGCTGTGGGGCCAGCAGCTGCAGCTGGGGGGTATGCAGCGGCTCCGTGGGGACACGGGGACTTTTTTCCCGGCTCAAACCACGGCTGGAGTGTTGCCGTCGGCGTCCTGCCTACACTGGGCAGGGCAGGCACTGCTGGAACACAGCGAGTCCCCAGCAAGCACCGGAGCTTTCTCCACTGTGGGCAATGGCGTGGCTGGCTCACGCGGGCAGGCCACACGTGCCGGGGGCTGCTGTCCCCGGGAGTGGCCCTCGGCCAGTGACGCGAGAGCTGGCGGGCCACGTTCCAGCTCCCGGAAAAACAGGCTGATCCACACAGCCCCCAGAGTCCCCAGAGGAAGTGAGCCCAGAGTGGTCACCCTGAACTGGCTCCTTCTCTTTCCGTCTGCTCCACCACCTCCCCCCAGTGCCTCCTGGGGTCCCCTCCCTCGAGGACCCCTCGCACTCACGCTTGACACCAGCCTGCGTGGGGTCCGGACGGAGACACCGGGAGGTCACAGCTGGCAGCGCAGAGAGAGCAGGATGAGGACATCCGTCCAGGCAGCACGCTGCATGGACAGCTCTCCATGCACTGACTTCCTTCGGTTTCTCAACAGAATATCTGCCCCCAAATTAAAACCAGCGTGATCGGGGTCACAGCCAGAAACTGCTACTTGTGTTCGATACCCATCCCCCTTCTTAGGTGGCAATACTGACTGTCACTAGATACGTGACGGTCCTCCCCAAGCACTTCGCATCCCACACTCCACCCTTACTAAAAATGCAAGGTCCCCAGTGCACGTGACTCTGTGTCTCCATTCTGGCCGGTGCAGTGGGAGTGAACACGATGTCCAGCTCCAGAGCTGCTGCCTCTCCCCTGCCTCTA
>NW_024412421.1:35792203-35798335 GCF_014898765.1 Herpailurus yagouaroundi
CTTCCTCCCCCCTCCTCCTCCCCTTCCTTCCCTCCTCTTCCTCTCCTTCTTCCCCTCTTCCTCTCCATCCTCCCCCATCTCCCCCCTCCTCCTCTTCTTCCCCCGTCCTCCTCCCCTTCCTCTCCTTCTTCCCATCCTCCCCTCCTCTTCCTCCTCATCTCAGACTGAGGAAAGGTGAGGTTGAAATACTGTAGAGTCTACTATTGGTTTTTCTCCATCAAAGCCAACTGAAGCTGGTGACCCTAGCAGCCCTCTCATCCATTTAGACAGCCAAAGGCAGCTTTCATTTGCATTAATCCAAAAATAATAAAGTGACAGAAACGGTTTGAAGAATTTGGGAAAGAGTGAGGGTGAATCCCGGAACCGGCGAGTCCAGGAAAGGCTAGGAGGCGAGAAGCAGGTTGTGTGGATAAAATCTGGAAAGTACGCCCCTCTCACAGGTGAGGGGTGACCTGGCACATGGCGTTGAGGTCACTGGAAGGCCCATTTGCCTGAACGCACAGGAGCCCCATGTGGAGGAATTTCCTAAAATGACAATGAGCAGGAACAATGGGTGAGCCAGGTCTTTAATTGCCAGAAGCGATCTGGGCTTTCATAGCAATGTTGAAGCGTTTGGAAAGTCTGCGTTACATAAAGATAAACTCATGTGAGGGCCAGCGCCTAAGGAGCAGCCAAGAACAGTTGGGAATTCATGCTCTGCACCGTCTCCCATGGAGGGTTAGAAGCACGTTTTGAGGCATCGAAAGGATCGGCTCATATCTAAGACACCGCCCCCCTGCCCCGCCCGCTGGCCGCACAACGGCCAGGTCAGCAGCTGTGTCTCATCCCAGCAGGCCTGTGCGTGTCACTAGTCGGAGGGAGGAGCCTGGGACTGCTGGAAAGGGCCAGTGTTGGCACGTCCCTCCCGCTGGGGACAAAAGCATGTGCTCAGGGTCAGTCCTGGCTGAATTCTCCTCGATGCTTGCTGGCCGTGCACACTTAGGCCAGACGTCTGGCCTCCCCGAGCTGCACCTAACACACCTCTTAAGTGAACTCAGTATTGGGCTCTGTGAAGATCGAATGCAGTCGCGTAGGTATGGGCTAATGTCCTCGTCTGCTTGTGTGGCCATGACAAAAATACCAGAGGCCAGGGCTTGTAAACCACAGCCGTAAAGTTTACCCCCTACACTTCTGGAGGCTGGGGGTCGAGATCAGGGTGCTGGCAGGACGGGCTGAGGGTGCTGCTCTTCCGGTGTCAGCCTTCTTGCTGGGTCCCCACACGAAGGACGGGCCAGAGGAGCTGGCCGGGACCTCCTTTATAGGGCACAAACCCCACTCACGGGACACCATCCTAATGACCCAGTCGCCTTCCAAAGATCCTGCTTCCTGACCATCACCTGCAGCATCAGGATTTCAACACGGAAGCTTCAGCTGGAAGGACCGCAGGGCGTGGTGTGAATGTGGCGTGAGCGTGGCGGGGGCGTGTCGTGAGGGAGAGTGTGCGTATGCTGTTGAGTGTGGCGGGAGGTGGTGGGAACATCTCTGCACAGGAAGCCAGGGCACCGGTGAGAGGCAACCGCTAAAAGGAAGGCAGAGCTGAGACGTTCACGGTAACAGTTGGAACGATAACTTACATGTGACCGGGAGGCACGTATACTGTGCTAGGAACGACCTGGTTGTGCACGTAACCGTGACATACGCGTGAGGCGCACACACTGTGTTAGGAACCGTCCTGCGCGTGCAGTAAAGTAGGCGAGTGAGCACGGGAAGCAGCAGCCCAGCTTGTGCTCGCGGTTGCCTCTGGGAGGGGGAGGCGGGAAGGAGAAAGAAGGGGCGTCGGCCCCTAGTGTCTCAAGCGGGCAGAGCTGACGCGTGGAGCCACCGCGAGCGCGGTGAGCGCCAGAGCCACAAGCGACGTTTGCCAGAGCCAGTCGCGGGGAGGAGCCCGCCGGAGCCCCTGCAGCTTGGCCCGGGGAACACACAGTGGCACCTCTCACGACAAAACCCAGAGGCAGCCCAGGCCCCTCAACGGCAGCCAGACGATAAAGTGCAGCCTGTCCACGGCGGGAGGTGACCGCGCCCCAAGAACTCAGGGCGCAGCTCCCCACAGCGGCGGTGGTGCCTGGCGGGGACCAGAAGAAGCCGGGCATGGAAAAGTACACCCTTGACTCCACTTGTGCACATCCTCTAATGGTTTGAGTTCTGCAAAGCCCAAGCCCAGGCACCACGAATCTGCACGTTGGAGATGGGCTGTGAGCAAGTGGCCTTGGCGCAGGAGGGGCCCTGGGGTCATGTTCCATCCCTGTTCTGGCCCTCCCTCCGGGGGCTGGGGCTGGTGACGAGGGGGCTTCACTGCGTGACGACGCTGCGGCCGGTACCCTCAGGAGGCGCACACTTTTCGGACTGAATCTCACACTTCAATCGAACGTTTTCTTTAAAAAAAGTTTACAACCCCCGATGGCAAGTACACAGTTATCTGTCATTTTCTAGATACGTGGTACAATTACATGATTTAAGAAATTGGATACACGACGTTTATCGCCAGAAGAGGCGAGCGTTCAAGCCGCTTGTCGGAAACGTTTTAGGGACCAGTCGTTGTGTTCACACCAGCCCTTTCGTGCTGGCCCCGGCCACCGGGGGGGAGGGTGCTGCCCGGGCCACGGGCCGGTAAGTGGAGTCACGGGCCGGCGAGCTGGTCCACCCCACCGGCCTGGTTCCGCGCTCCAAGTCAGAACATGAGGGCAGGGGCTGGCTCACGGCCATGTCACGTGAGTCGAGGGAAGGGGGAACAAGGCAGCTGCTTCCAGCTCAAGGGCCCCCCACGCGACTGGGACAGGCAGAGAAGGCTCAGCACGGCCTGCTTTTGGGGGCGGCGGGGAAGTCTCAGTTTCAACTTCAGGACTTGGAGGAGTTCCGATGGTCATCGCAGACTGATTCGTTCTGGGTCACGGGTTATCAGAGACTGGGCTTCAAGTAAGGGGAATGAGGAAGTGGGCGGTCTACGTGGGGTCTGTGAGCAAAGACAGGAAACGGGGCCGTTTCTCTGAGCAGCCGAAACCCAGGGAGGGGGCTGCAGGCTGCGTGCTGGGCCGGCCCCACGAGCTGGCCACCGGATCAGCGGGCCACCCGGCCACCGGGCCACCTGAGTGGCAAGTCAGCAGATGTGTGACTGTGGCTCCACACGCACCACAGGGCCCTTGAGGACAAAGCCTCCGAGGTGAGAAGTGGTCGGCCAGGTCACATCCCCACGTCACCTCCCTGGGGCCCCCGAAGTGTGTGTCTCGGGACAGCAGACCCTGGCGGGGGTCCCGCACCACACACTCACACACACGGGCACAGACTCGTGAGCCGGGGAGCTTGAGCGGCCTTACTGAGCGGTCACGCACACACCAAATGGTTCACCCATTTAAAGTGCGTGGGTCAGTGGGGTTTAGCGCGCTGTGCTGACTGTGCAACCGTCACCAGAGTCCATCCATCTCAGGACATCTTCATCGCCCCCAGAAGAAACTCAGCACCGCTTAGCCATCACTCGCCCAGTCCGCCACCTCCTTCAGCGCCATCAACCGTGAATCTGCCTTTGTCCAGGATGCATATGATATGCAGCCTTTTGTGTCTGGCTTCCTTCACGCAGTGTGGTGCCCTCAAGGTCCACCCACGCTGTGGCCTGGGGCAGGACCTCATTCCCTTTTATGGTTGAATAATATTCCACGGTGTGGATGGACCGCATTTTATTGATCTTCAGTAGATTTTGCTTTGAAACCGGTGCTGTGCTCTCATTACTAAGTCTCCTGAGCTACCTTGGAGGTGAAGGTACTGCCCTGTGCTTCAGATATTCTTGGGTGTCAAGAAGGCACCCGGGAAAGGGATCGGGGAGGTGGGTGTGCTGCCCAAGAACGTTCTAGAAGTTTGTCTGGGAATTAGTGAAAGAGTTCACATATGTTGGCACTAGTGGTATTTTCTGCATATAGGAACTCCGTTGCCAATAAGGTTATAAAGTGGGCAGAGGTGGACGCACGGAGAGGGTGTCCTGCCTGAAGACACTGGAGTGGGGGAATCCTCTGCTTCTGGGACCCCCCGATGGCTCCCCTTATAAGTTCAGGGGGGCGGTCCTTGCCCTGGATCACGAATGTCTGGCCATGCTCTCACTAACAATTTGCCAGATGCAGAAGACACCCTCCTGGTTCATAAGGACCTAGACTGAGCTCGCTTCTGTGTTGTGGAGCCCTCTCCTGACACTGACCTTAGACCCTTTCTTTAAAGAGCACTCAAGGGCATCACAGACTCCAAAGTGGCCTCCACACCCCAGCTCCATCCAGATCGATGCTGGGTGGAAGAGGAAGGCTCTGATTCCAGTAAATTCCCGACACGGGTCAGTGTTCCAGGAGAAGCCTTGCCTTACCGGGAGTGGGCGGGCAAGATCCTGATCTCTTGTTGGACACATTCGGTCCCTTATCGCTGGTGCCTTCAAAGCCAGCATATTTGGGAGCCCGATATTTTTCATAAATAATGGGGGTCAAAAGCTGATAAAAATCAACGCATCTGAAACAACGTGCCGTTCCTGGTACCGTGGCCCAGCGGATATCTTGTGGCCCGGCGGGTCCCTTTGAAACGTTCACAACAACAGAAAGGCTTGTTTTTCCATCCAAAGCAAATGGAAGTACTCATGGGAGGGCAAAAACAAACACCGTCTGGGGGCTGGAGTGTGTCCGGCAGCCCAAGTGAACCGTGGGGGCCCAGGAGATTCACAGCCCTGCCACGGCCATCTGTGGGAAGAGGGGTCCCCGTGGAGCATGGAGGGGCAGGAGGCGGTCTGGGGATGAAAGGCCTGTAAGAAAGAACTCAGAGTATGAAGAGTGCTGTGTGGAGCCAGGGGGACTTGGGTTTGATTCCTGCTGCTACTACTTGTCTATATCCTTCCCTCTGGGAGCATCAGTTTACCTGTCAGCCAAATGGGATAATAACAGCTATCTTTACAGCAGTGTTGGGAGGAAATAACTGGTTAAGGCACATGATCAGGTCCTGCCTCAGTGCCAGTTCTCCACATTACCAGAAACTAGCGAACCCTAAGTCCTTCTCCAATAGCTCACTTTTACTCTGTCCCATAAGACCCAGCCTCCTTCCATCTCCTGTCTGTTCTTGTATGTGAACACGGGTCCCTTCCAAGGCTGTGACCTTGTGGTTCAGTCTCTTCTCTCTGACTAGATTAGAAGGCCTTTAGGGGCAGGGGCCATGCCCGGCACGTCTTCTGTGCCCAAGGTGGATTTTCATGGAATAATCAAAGCTGATGGTCGCTGTGTCTTGACGAGCACTCACAGATGCCAGTACCTGCCGCATAACAGGTCACTTAATCCCCACAACAACCCAAGGTTGGGTGGGACGCTGCATCATCCCCACTTTGCAGACGGAGACTGAGGCTCAGAACGGCCAGGCATCTTCCCCAGAGGCATTGGTGCCATCCAAGGTAAGCTGCCCCTCCGTGTCCACTCATGGTTTATACATCGGTGAGGAAGCAAGGCGAGTGGTGGGAAGCAGGGGTGAGGCGGCCAGTGCAGGGAGGACTACCCAGAGTACCGGGGCCAGGGGTTGGGTGCTATCTGGAGCAGGCATGTTTGGGTGAAGCCAGGTGGGAAATATAAACCAAAGGAGTGGGCACACAGCACGGGGTGGCCCACGGGAAGCAGCCTGGTGGCTCCAAACTGAAACACACGATTAGCACATGACCCCACAACCCACCCGTGCATATTAGCACATGACCCTGCACCCCCCACATATTAGCACATGACCCTGCAACCCCCCCTACATATTAGCACATGACCACACAACCCCCCCACGTATTAGCACATGACCCCGCAACTCCCCCTACATATTAACACATGACCCTGCAACCCCCCACTACAAATTAGGACATAACCCTGAAACCCCCCCATGTATTAGCACATGACCCCACAACCCCCCCCCATGTATTAGCACATGACCCCGCAACCCCCCCTACGTATTAGCACATGACCTTGCAACCCCCCACTACATATTAGGGCATGACCCTGAAACCCCCCCATGTATTAGCACATGACCCCGCAACCCCCACTATGTATTAGCACATGACCCCGCAACCCCCCACTACATATTAGGACATGACCCCACAGCCCCCCCCCC
>NW_024412421.1:35798435-35805634 GCF_014898765.1 Herpailurus yagouaroundi
CCCCCCCCACGTATTAGCACATGACCCCGCAACGCCCCCACGTATTAGCACAGATCCTGCAACCCCCCACTACATATTAGCACATGACCCTGAAACCCCCCCACATATTAGCACATGACCCTGCAACCCTCCACTACGTATTAGGACATGACCCTGAAACCCCCCCCACGTATTAGCACATGACCCTGCAACCCCCCACTACATATTAGCACATGACCCTGTTAGCAAAACAGAAACAAGGAAAGGGAAGAGGGTGATATATACAGACAGATATACAGTGTGAACATCTCTCTGCTGGAGGAAGGAGAGGGCACAAACAGGCAAAGTCCACACTGGGTGGGGAACGCAGAGCCACGGCCAGGAGGCCAGTCAGCTCAGCTGCAGAGCCAGACTCACGATGTTGGCAGAAAGCAAAGAGGAGAGTCCGAGCTGGTTTTCAGCAGATGGCAGCTGCCTGGCTTATGGGTGAGGACCACGCAGCTCTGCCCAAAGATGGGGTGAAGGACAAGTGGCTGAAAGGTAGTGTCGTGAGGGTGCGGACGTTATTGCCAGTCATGAGATTCACTCACTCACTCGCTCGTGCGACACGTTGTAAGCAAGCACCTACTACATGCTGCGAGGAGAAGTCTATGGGCAAGGAAGATCCGACGCCTGCCCTTGTAGAAGCTACATTCTCGAAAAACACACAGGGGGTCAGCAATTGTGGTAAGCGACCTGAGGAAAAAGCAGGTGCTGTGACGAATGTCAGGGGCCCGACCTGGCCAGTGAGGCAGGGAAGACTTCCTGGAGGAAGTGCCATTAACCAGGGAAAGAGAGGGAAGAAGGGCACCCCGCAAAGAGCAGGGGGTGGGGCATGAGCTCAGAGAGGGTGGGGCCAAGTGGCGATGTGGGCCGTGAGCCAGGCGGGGAGCTCCGCGCCCAGCACAAGGGCCACCGGCTAGGGAGCACGGGGCAGACTTGCGCCCAGGCTACGGGTGTCCGCGTTGGGGCTACAAGTGGCCCGCCTTTAAACAGGGAGGCTGGCCAGGCGCACACCAGACCCGAGGCCATGGTAGCGTCCTGCCATGTTGTCTGAAGAGTATGGCGGTGGCAGGCTCAGCCTCGCATGGTGAACAGAACCTTTCCTGGGACGTGGGCTGGAAGGGACGACAGACGGAGCAGGAAGACCAGCTGGAAGGTGGGGTGAGCACACACGTTCGCTGAAATCCAAGGAAATTTCCATTTCCGTGAAAACGTACATTCACACAAAATCCTGTCCATGCATGTTCACAGCGGCTTTATCACATGAAAGCTGGAAAGAACCGCAGATGAGCAGCCAAACAAGTCATGGACCACTGCATCAGGGGGCCCACGGTACGGCCGCCCCAGGACAGCCACGCCGAGTGGGGCAAGCCCGGCTGACAAGGCTCCACGCTGTATGACCCCACTCGGCGCTCCCGACACGACAAAATGGCAGAGTAGGAGGGCAGGTTCGTGGCTGGCCGGGTCGCAGGCGGGTGGCCGCGGCCACAGAAAGGAGGCAGCAGGGATCCCCGTGATGGGTGGTTGTGGCCACACGAATGTACCCACGTGATCAACATGCATCGGACAGAATACACAGACGCGTGCGTGCGTGTGAACTGACGAAGTCTGCACGGAGTGAGGGACGGCCTCGGTGTCCGTTCCTGTCTGTGCCGTGGCGCTAGTGACGTGCGTACCCCCAGGCGAGACCGGGTGATGGGGACGGAGACGTCCCTGTGCTGTTTCTTACAGCTGCATGCACAGCCGCCATTCTTTCAAAGCAAGAAGGTTTTCAATAAAAGTGAACTGAATGTCACAAAAACGAATCATTAATTAATCAAATTCAAGGCAGTTGGGTCACCGGGTGCGAGACGGTGGAGCCCCGGTGCGGGTGGCTGCGGAAGAGATGGGGACCCGCGGTGGTCCCCGGAAAGCGGTGACCAGCCGCTGTGAGGACCTTAGCCTCCATCCAGAGCAAGGATGGGGAAGGCAGGGCCCCTGCACCGCGGCTGCTGTCAGCATCCCTGGTGGGGGAAGCCCTCACCGGCCTTGCGTGGGCTCAACACTGGCATTGTTTAAGAGCTCTGCAGATGGTGTCACGGGGGCAGCCGGGGGCAGCCGGGGGCAGGAGAAGCCCATGTTTCCAGCCGGGTCTCGTTCTTGGAGGGCTGGAAAGGGGACTATTCCCTCAAGCCAAAGGAATTCAAGGGCCCAGGGAAAACGTCCGTGCCTGCAGAGATGTGGCGAGAGTTTGGCACGGGCCCTTCTGCAAATTCTTTGTGTTTTGCCCATTCCCCCCGTCATTTTCTCGAGGCAAAAATAAATACCGACATCCCCGCTTGTGTCAAAGTGACGGGTGTGTACTCCGTCAGCGTGAAAAGTTATGCCCCGAAGCCGAGCTAGACAACCAAACAAAACCTCCCTGTCAGTGAGTGGATGTGTCCAATATTTCAAGCAAAACGGTTTAAAGCTATTTTTGTAATGTGACTCTAAGTGGATAATGTAAGGCTACGGCAAAGCCCAGCGCATGAATACATTTTTGTTTGCAGTTTGAAAATCAATAGCAGACGTGCAAATCCTGTGAGCATTCGTGCACAAGACAATCTGTGTCATTGAAGCAAGGCCCGGCGGCCCGGGGAGCAGGGACAGACTTCTGGCCCGCGCCAGCCTTGGGAACGGAGGGCTGGTCTCTCCACCAACCGTTGCCAGTGGCCACTTTCGTGCGTGCAAATGTCCCTGGGTTCTAATGCTCGCTCTGAATCTAAATCTGGGGTGTTGGGTTCAGCGCCAGGGAAAGCGTAAGCCACCTGCGGTGAAGGTCTATATCCATGTGGCCTCCACGGGCACCCACACATTTTCATGAGAAATGCCTCCTCGCACGTGTGTTCCCTTTGTGGGGAGATGGTTTCCCTCCTGGGCATCGGGGTAGCCCAGCGCTGAGCTCTGAAGCCCCCGGATCTCTTGCTAGAAGACTCTTCCTAATTGAGCGGCCCTTAGGCTGGGTCCACTTCCGGCTTTTAGTGGCTCTGTGGACCCACTTGATTTGGATGCAGAAGTCCATTTCCATTCCCTGGGGCCAATGTCGCTCAGCTTCACGGGCTGCTCATAGGAATACCTACTCCAGAGCCTGAGCCTTGCTGTCCTGAGCTGGCCCACCCCACCCTGCCAGCCTACACACAGCACCCAGTCGCCCTGCTCTTTGGGCTTCAAAATATATTTTTTCCGTATGACAAAAGAGATGCATTCTCCTTGAAGAACGATGGGAAAGTCCAGATAACACTGTGACATCCAGATTCCAGACCCTGATGCCAAAACTCAAGCCTGATGGTATCTACCGCCTCCCGCGACCCAGACACCTGGCACCCGCAGCACCGAGGCAAATCGCAGATCTCCGTGCCGCCCGTGGGTCTCCACATCCTCCGGTCCTCATCCGGGACCGGACACCTAATAGCTGTTCTATTAAGTCTGCACAGTAAATAAATGGGTGTTTCCAAATTGGCCATCTGGCATTGCATAGATAAGACCGCTTATCTGCTGATAAAGAGAAACAGAGAAATGGAACCCGGGAGGCAAATGTGGCCTGTTAACTTATTCTCATTCTGCATCCATCCCATTTGAATAACAGCTAATATTTAGTGCGTGCCCTCCTGCTGGGGCCCCCCCGAAGGCACACGTGGGGACACAGGAGACAAAATCTGGAGGCAGGTCAGGTGAGCTATTTTGGAGGTGAGTTCAGGAAGCACCGCGAGGGGAGCAGGTGGAGGAGGCTGGGAACAGAGGAGACTGGCCCCCGGGGGCTTTCATGGAGAGGTCACGGCTGGGGTAGTCGGGGTGGACGCTGTTGGGACCCCCATGGAGCCAAGGGGAGACACGTGGGACTCTCTTCCTGCAGGACAGAAGCTGGCCGTATACTACCCGCTCCCATCTGTCACTGGTGAGGGGCTGCTCTGGGGGCACCGACTCCCTGCATGGACCCAACTTGGAACCAAGAACCCTCCCGGGTGGAGAGTAGCTGGTGCTTAAGGAGGAAAGCTGTGAGGGTGCAGCAGACTCATCCACCCAAGGGTTAGGCGACCTCTGGAGAGACAGAGAGGGTGATGTAACAGGTTTGCTACGCGCATCTGTTCGGGGCCAGTTCTCTGCTAGGAACTGTGCGTGCACTTCATCTTGACCATGCCCATCTAGGGGGAGTGTGGCCTCACTGCCACCCCCATCTCAGATACGAGACACTGAGACACGGGTGGCAGAGGGCTTCGCCCACGGTCCTCTCGAGCGGGGGTAGACGGCACACCTAAGCCCACTTTTGTCTGATTCCAAGTCCCACGACCTCCTCCGGGACACAGGGCGCCTCCCGGGGGAGAGGCCCGGATGGCACCTCACTGGGCGGGCAGGGAAGGTGCCAGCAACAGGGAAACGCTGAGTCACGGCACCTGAGTTCTGCTGACCTGATCTGTCCCAACACTTTCAGGAAAAACAATACACCCTCTTTGATCGACGTCCAGGGCCACGACGGGCTCAGGTTCAAAATCAACACATTCCCAACGTGTGGAAGCCCTTGGGTTCTGGGAAAGTGGGAGAAAAGGGCTTTTCTTCCTGGAGTTTATTTCAGATTTCCCCTCCCATGTTGCCCAAGTGTCCTTGAGGGAAGCCACATGGCAGCAGGCGCCCAGCACACCCATTCAGGACACAACATTCCAGGAGAACCCTTGATGAGAGACAGGGTCTGCAGCAGGACCTCAGCTGCCCCATTTGCAGACCGGGCTGGGCACACTGTCACACTGGAAGCTGTCACCGAGACCGGCTGCCGTCACACACCAGTGACCCGAGGCACAGAGTTCGCATCTCACCCCTACCACCACCACACGGACAAGAGTTGGCCCGAAACATCAAGTGCGCACCCGAGGGTGGAGAGAAGGGCTCGGACGCAAAAGACCAAGAAGCAGAAGAAGCCACGACAGGGCAGGTGTTCCCGGGGCCACACCAGTGACCTGTGGCCACAGCAATGCCCAGTGATCGCGGTCCAACCCTTAGGGCCCACAGCTTCCCTTGGAGCCCCTGAATAGAGCCTTGGGGCCCGGAGAGGACCTTGGGCGTCCTCCACACAATACCCTCCTCTCTGCGCTCAAGCCATGTGCAGATGGGGAAACTGAGGCACAGAGCAGTTAGGGGGCATTCCTGAATCCACAGGGTGATCAGAAAGCCCCTTAAACGAGGTGGACCCAGGTCTTTCTCCCTGGGGCTGACGGCCCCTGGGACCTCTCTAACACGAGTCAGAAAGGAAAGTTCACACAGGGAAGCAACCCTGATTTTTTGGTTCATTTCTGATGAAAAGGATTTCATATAGGAAGTTGGGAGGTGAATGCATATGCACAATAAACACACATGCACTCTCTCTGGGAGGCAAGAGGCCAGCTCTAATGATAATACATTTCCTGAGAACTTTCCACTTGCTCTGAAACACTTCTAATTATGTCTGGAGTCCTTCCTTCCTAACCCACAGGATGAGCTGGAATACGCAGCTCAGGAGTCTTATCTCGCGCACGGCAGCCCGGACTTGCGCCCGGGGCTCAGGACTCAGAGCAGGAGGGGAGCCCCAGCCCCCCCGCAGGTGACCTGGCCGGTTATCCTCCCGGGCGGCCCTCGCCCAGCTGTAAAGGGGAGACGGCAAGACCTGTGTCCACACAAGGGGGCCGTGGAAGGGCTCGGCGACACGGTGAGTGAGGACCCCCCCCCCCCCGCCCACCGGTGGCCCCGGGAGTGCCCGCTCCTCTTGCTGTGGTTCTGGAGAGGGTAGGCAACCAGGCGGCTCCCCCACCATTTTCCTGACTGTTACGAGGCCGTGACGATCTTCTAAGGAACTCTCGGGAAGAGCTTCTCTTTCTCTTCCTCAAAGCCAAACGTTTCTTCGAGAACATACGGGCGTTTCGGCCAGCGTGTCCCCAACCATCTCACGGGGCGTCTGGCAGTTCCCCGACTGAAACGGAACTCGTCTCGCTTTACATAAATGATATTATAATCAATCATAAATACAGGATGCCTACGTATTCCATGTAAAACAGGAGGTGGTGCTGGAATCAGGGACAGCAGTGACCGAGGACAAGAACTCAGGGACAGGAAAGCCACCCAGCCTTGTCCCTGAGCCTGGAGTCAGGCCTCCGCGGTCTGGAGTTGTCAGCCCAGCCCTGACACCCGGACCTGGCCTCTCCAAGCTCTCCTGATGTGGCACATAGGGGCAAGGCCCTCGCCATGAGGTGACCGACGGCCACAGAAGCTCCACAGAGCTTGCCCGAGCGTGGCTCCCACACAGCCTGTGCTGTGCGTGCCCTGGCTCATTTATGCCTTCAGTAACTCTAGCAAGGGTGACTCTGTCAGTCCCTGGGGACAGATGAGGAAACCAAGACTGGGAGAGGAAAAGTCTCTCGTCCAAAGTCCTGGGACTAAGGACAGAAGATTCTGGAATCCTGTGTCTTAAAGGCCCCGTATGCATGTCTGCGTGCACCCCCCCCCCCCCATGAGCTAGCCACAGAGTCAGGGCTCCGTCTCTTTGCTCCTTTCAATCCCGCAAATGCAGGTCCCAACACGCATCCACACTGGTGTGCTTTATCCTTCCCCTTTCCCTGCCGGCCCCAGCCGCAGCTGATCACCTGACCACCCCGTCACAACGTGTGGGGAGATGTGTAGGGAAAAGGTGTCCCCACCTTTTCGGACACAGCCCTGACCCTCTCACATTCTCCTAAGATGGGGGTCTGTGCTCTCCGCTTGTGGGTGGGGTTGGTCCTCAGCATATGGCAGCCCTGGTGGCTTTCCCACCTCACCGAACTGGGGCCTCCTGTTCCAAGACTCATTTCTCTGCACCTCAGTGACCACAGCAACCCCAGGGTCTAGGACTGAGCCTGGCACGAGGCCAGCACGTACTATAGGAGCATGTGGGCTTGGGCACCAGACAGACCCACAGTCACTACCTGGCCACCTACTGGTGGTGTCTCCCAGGTGGCCTCACTTCATTCCTCCACGCCTGATTCCTCATCTTTAAAATGGGAAATATCATCACGCTTACTGGGGAATTAAATAGAATGTATAGGGCACTTAGCACTATGCCTGGGTGATAGAAAACACTCAAGAAAAGACACTGATCATCATCACCATCATCACCATCACCATCACCATCACCATCACCATCACCATCACCATCACCATCA
>NW_024412421.1:35805644-35830016 GCF_014898765.1 Herpailurus yagouaroundi
CATCACCATCACCATCACCATCACCATCACCATCACCATCACCATCATTTCTTCTGTAGATGCTCTGCCGAAAGACTTATTCTCACGGCAGCCACTGCAGCCTCAGTTTAGGGCCAGTCGTGAAGCAACCCAAAGCACGTCTGAAATCCGGCTTCCCCAGCTTCACGAGCCTGTTCAACTTAGCTAACTCACTTGGACAATAGCACGAGGAGGCCCAGAGTCAGGCCCAGAGACAGGCCCAGAGACAGGCCTCCAGACAGGCGGCCCAGAGAACAGCCAGCACCCTGTGTGCTCCCATTCCTCGGGGTCCCGCCATGCAGTCTGGGGCAGGTGGGTGGATTTTAGCAACACCACCCTTTCCCCGTCTCCACAATGAGGATCCCCAACCGGCCAGCCGAGCCAGGGTGTGGTAAGAATTACTCACTTTGCGGCCTCCTTTAAGACCCGTGCCAGGAAGTGAAGAAGTCACTACGGAGGCTCCTGTTCAGAAATGGAACATTTTCTTCTCACTTGTGAGCTCAGTGTGTCCTCAACCACGATGAGAACCCGTGCCAGCCAACAGGCTGTGCCAGGGTGTCAGGGCCGTTTAGATCCCAAGCATGGGGATGGGAGGCAGGGATATACCCACATTTCCGATGACCGGTGGTCATTGCTGAATGTCTCCATTGCGGCAGCAGCTAAAGATTTTCTAATCCCTGAAGAATGTTTATGATGGGAGAGATGCCCTCAACCTGTTTGCCTTCCCTCCAAAAGCCACCTTCAGCATGGAACTTATGTCATTCTTGGCAGAGGACGTGGCAAGTTTTTACGAGTGATGCCTGCCCAAGGAAGTGGTTGTTATACCTGTTTCTCTGAAAAGGGACCCAAGCCCAGATAAGCCAAGCGCCACTCGAGAGCTGGACGATGTTCGCCGGACCACTCAGGCCTTGATCTGACCTCTGCTTGAATCCAGTTTTTTGAAATATGTAATGGTTGACATTTGTTGAGGGTGTGCTCGGGGCCAAGCCTTTGGCTAACGGCTTCATACGCATTATCAGGTTTGCTCTTCGTAACAACCCAGTAAGTTAAAATGTTCAACGTGCGGATGAGGAAAGCAAGACCAAGAGAAGTTCCATAATTCACCCGAAGTCACTCAGCTAATGAGAGGAAGGCAGGATTCAAGGCTGGGAAATCTCTCCCCAGAACCCTCATCACTGGTCACCATAATCTTTGGTCTGGGCTGGTCTGGGACTGTCCCCACCCACCTCCCACGGCTTTGTACGTCAGGGCACCACATTTCCCAGCTCCTTCTGGGCAAGCTCAGCCAACAACGGGAGGCATTGGCAGACAAGTGCAGGGAGGGAGGAGGGGAAAAGCGAGGGCACTGCTCCTTCCCTCTCTCCACGCGTCTCCTCCACGGCTCTAGCTCCTGTGGGAATGCGCCTCCCTCCGTGGTCCCTGCTCCCACCGTAGAGGACCACCGAGGTGTCAGCCTCCACCAGGTGGCCGTGGCTCCTGGGTTCCGTGCCCCTCCGGCCCCAGGAGTGCTGCTGCTTCTCTACTCTTGCTATCCCTCGTGGCTCCCCACGACCCCCACTTGATGTTTGCACACGCTCGCCACCTATAAAACCACATCTCTGTACCCAGAGTGGCTCCTGTTGTGCAGAAGGGACACAGTGCTCAGGGGAGAAACGGGTGGTAGAGAATGTGGACCTCGGTGAGTGCAGACTGCCTCCTTGGCATCTCACCGCGTGCCTCACAGACATCCGTCGGCTCACCGCACCCTTGCAACGGAACCTCGCGGGCAGGCACTCTCCTTGGCCACGCTTTACAGAGGGGGAAAGTCAACTCGGTAGGTCTAAGCAACTTGCCCAACTGAGAGAGAGCAGAGACTCAAACCTCACTCTTCTTGGTGACAAATCCGGAGCTCTTGCCCCTGTGCCCTGCTGCGGCCCCAAATCCCCAGCCTGCCAGCTCCCTTCTGCTGCCTCCCACGAGGGCATGAGCTGTCTGTGCTCCCCCACCTGACAAAAGCCAGCCCCGACTGCTATTCTGGGCCACCTTCTGTCGCCTGGGATTCCGACCGCTTTTGCACTCCTGGGCCTTTCATGGCCGCACGGTGAGGCCTGAGCCTGACGCCCTGCTCTGGCAGGCCCAGATTTATGGCTTTGTTATTACTGTGTTTTGGAGTTTTTACAGCCCCACGCTCCCTGGAGAATCCCAGCGCGTTCTCTAGGACGTATCAGTCAGACGGCGGAGGAAATATCCAAAATGCTGGGAACATCCTGTGTCATAGCGTCCCCCCCTCCCCACCGGCCCCCAGGTACCGGCGGCCTTTTGTTTGCAGCCAGAGGGAGGAGGAAACTGATAAAGGGCAGGAGCTGGGGGTGGGGGGGGGGGGCGGCAGCCGGCACCTCTGCTGCCCCGGTTTGTCCGTCCCCGTGACAATGTCCCCAGCTTCCTGACCACAACAGTCATCACCGCGGGCCCTCTGACGTGCAGCCAGGGCCCGGGCTGGAGCGAGCCCCTCTTAATGAGCCCGCACTCGCTCAGGACAGATTGCTGACTTCGCAAGGAGCCTGTGCGCTCGCCAGCAGGGTCCGGCGGAGTTTTGCCCACGTAGGAAACAAGGCCCCATTGTCCCGCTGCTGACCCTCCCCCGCTGCCCGCCTCTCTCCCAGAATCCTCCGGGCGGCGGCTCGCTCGGAGAATTTAGGCCTAAATTCCAACGGGGGACGTGTGGGAGGGGAGAAATGAGCCGGGCCAGCAGGAACAAGGCAGCAAAGAGGACAGCACTGCCTAGGATTGCAGTTTGGGCCTATTTTTAACAAATACACACACCTAAAAATAACAAAATAAATAACGAAATGATGAGATACAGAAAGGTCTGGAACAATACAGCTACACTGTGGGAGGGTAGTTTTCTCTGATCAGTAGGGTCAGTTCATTTTTTTTTTCTTTAGACTGTTCTATACTATCAGAACGAGAATTTCTTAATGAGCATCTATCACGTTTTTCTAGAAAAAATAGTTGCTTTGATTTCAGAAGCGTAACACTGATTATTTCCTTAATTCGAGCCCCTGACGCCAGGGGGAAAAGGTGTTCCGGAGGCGTGTGTGTGGGCCGGTTTCTTGGTCCGAGCCCGTGTGCCAGCCCAGCCGCTGCCTGGTCCCCCCCAGACGGAGGAATGGCCCTCACAGGCCCGCCCTGGGGCCCATCTCCCTCTGCAGCCCGGCACCGGGGAGCCCCCAGGCCAGGAGCGGCAGGGGAGGCCAGCCAGGTCGGCCCCGCACATGGCAGGGGGCAAGGTGCTCCCAGGGACCCCCAGGCCAGGCCTCGCGGGCAGCCCTGGGTCCGCCAGCCCACCCCCCGGGCTCCGTGGTCCCAGGCCGGCCCGGGGCAGGGGGTGGGCAGTGGATGGACAGGGACAGAGGCAGCAGGGCCTCCAGCTCCTAAGTAGAGGCCACCCAGACTGGGCCCCCATGTCCCACCCTGAGAAACAAATGTGACCTGTCCTCTGACCTCCAGCTGGCCCCCATCTCCCCTCTGACCCACCCCCAAACCCAGGCCGTCTGAGTGCTCCCTGCAGACAGCCGCGAGGCCACGCCCGGGCCTCCGAGTGCAGGGTTTGGGCCTCCCCAGTGTGGGCCGCTGCTAAAAACACACCGCTATTGACGGGCGACATGTGGAGGGCTGTTTTCGGTGTTGGCAAAGCACAGTGGAGCCATTCATAATTCTAGCGTTAAGAGGCAGAAGAAATGGCCCCCTGTGGTGACAGATGTCCCCACGTCCAGACTGCAGTCTGACTGGGGATCGGAGCTGCTGCGTGGCGTCTGTGACGCCGGGCTGCACGCAGGCGGCCTCCCCGTGGGTGCAGTCCCGCCCTGGACAGCCCCCCGAAGACGCGCGGGCAGCGGGCAGTGAGCCCCAGGGCTCCGAGCGGAGGCACCTGCTCCACCTCACCCGGCTCACCCGACAGCCCCGGCACAAGGGACGGCCGTTCCCACCCCGCGGGGGGGACTGAAGCCACGCTTCCCGGTCCACGGGCTCGGCAACCACAGCCGTAACGGCAGCTCACGGCGCCACTTGAATCCATAAAAGCCTCTGAGAAGGAAGGAAGGGAAGGAAGCTAGGAGCCCAGCGGACACGAGGGATTTTCTGTTCCTCCCGCATCGTGAGGGTTAGGGATTATTAGAACTGCCCTCCAGAGAGGAGACCCAGGGATGCCAAGCAGGCTGTCCGAGGGCACAACCGCCCGCAACTGGCAGGACGCGGATAGGCTCGTCTGATTGTGCCTCCCCCCTTGATAATGCAATCGTGCAGAGGAAGGAGAGGGAGAGGGTCCTTGCCGTGGGCCCATGAGCCAAAACGGCATCTACCCAGCCCTCCAAATTAAGCACGATACGGGTTAGAATACAGGATTCTGCTCCTAAGGGCTCAACATTTTTTCTTCCATTGAACAATCGGGAAATACGCAGCTACAGGGAGATCAGCGCGGATGGGTGGGTGGGTTGAGGGAGCCAGGGGTCCAGGTGGCCTCCTGCAACAGGGCAAAGCTAGAGTCCAGACGGGGGCCCTAGCCCCTCCCACCATCCCGCTCCATCCGCGAGGAGCCCTTGCACACCCCCCTCGATAACTCCTGACGGGTGACCACGGAGCTCCCCTCCGCTTTCCTTGTACCGCCTTCATTGCCGTCGTCCGTGCCGTGAATGCCAGAGGCTCATGTATTCAGGGAACGGGGTTTGAAAACCTTCCAGTAGGAAAGTGCAGACCTCTGAGACCTCAGAGGTGATACCAACGCAGCCACAGGCGTCTCACGCTGGGACCAGGGACTCACAGCTTCGGCACGCGCATGACCCTTCTGGGTTTTCAGCGGTAGCGCTGGCGTGGCGGCCGTGGCCTCGGGCCTGTAACCCAGAGGGGTGTGGCCAGGGCCCACACTCCCCTGGGAAAGTCACTGCAGGTGTCTGAGCTCCCGTTCCCCCTTCTGTGCAAGGAGGCAACTAGACCGACCGGAAGATGGTCCTTTCCGAGTGGAAAATCCAGTAGTTCTGTCGGTTTGGTTGAAGGTTTCTCAGCCTGTAACAGACTCGAAAGAGGAGGCGAGTGGAGGGGACACAGCCAGCCGCAGGGACACCACCAAAAGCACCAGGGCACAGAAGCTGAGCTGGCGGCCCGGGTCTCCGTGCTGTCGTGTGGCCCTGAGCCAGCCCGACAACGGGCCTCATCCTCTGTCTCCGCGTGAATCAGGGTAACGATGCCGACTTCCCAGAGGGGGCTGTGAGGGTGAGAGGTAACAGGCCAGAAATGCCAGCACACCGGGCACCTGGCCCCGAGCGAGTGCCCGAGTCTCGGAACACGATGGAAGAGTGGCATCCAGCCGTCACCAAACTTCACGGAGGCGAGGGAACACCACGGGCCCTGGGGCTCTTACACGCGGAGGAGAGATGCCAAGCCTCGTGTGACCCAGCCCCTCCCCGGCCACCTGGATCCGGCAGGCAGTCAGCCCCCGCGAGCCCCTCTCCTCACCGGAACACCCAGGAGTGGGGCGGGACGTCAGCACCCACTGCAGCTGGCACCGGATGCAAACCCCTGGAACGTGGCGGCTCAGACTTCTATCATCGCAGCACGAGCCGCCCGCACGCCCGCCCCCGGGGCCGCCCCTCCCTGGAGGATGGGTAGCCACGCGGGAAGGTCAGCTCAGCGAGGACGAGCCTGGCCCCGTGGCCCTCTTCCCTCCCGTGCACTGACCGACGACATCAGCCTGTTCTCGCCGGGCCTCTTCCCCACCGTGGAAGGTCCCAGGCTCGTCCGCTGTGGAACGCCACAGAGACGAGGGTGTCTGTGTGCATTTGATGGGAGACCCTGTCCGAGGACGCCAATCTGTCGGCCCACTGCTCTGATAGGAAGCCATGCCCGGACGCAAGGCGAGAACACAGAGACACGTCCTGAAAGACACGGCAAGGCACCGCACGGTTCGTCGTGAAAACAAAAGCGGGAGGTGGGGGCTCGGAGGAGAAACCACGGCTCTGTAGGGTTTGCCGCGAACACCCAGAAACAACACACATTTGCAGTGTCGGTCCGAGGGCAACATTCTGGGTGACAAACGCTCTGCAACTCGTGATGGCAGTAAAGCACGCCCAGGGCAAAACACACCTGTCTAAGCCGCAGCCCAGTGACTGGGCCACCCAAGCGTGCATGTGATGCGCGCAGGTCACGTTCAGACACGCAGGGCGGAGGTGGCCCCGAGCCTCTTTGGCGTTAGTGTCACTCTCACGAATGTATTTTCATTCTCTGCCCCCACCGAGGTCTGCCCCTAATGGGGCCATGCCCCCCGCATGGTAGCGCGTGCCCTCATGCCTTCCCGCACATGCGGAAGACCGCCGGCTGTGTCCCCAGCCCAACCAGGGCCCCCCAGGGTCAGGACCACCCCCAGCCTGGCCTCGGTTCCGCTCTGCAGAGGCCAGCCGCCTTCCAAGAAGGGGACGTGGCCGTCCTGAGCCAGCCCGCCTGTCAGCCTGGCGGCAAACGGGAGCCACCCCTCGCCTGCTCTCTCCCATCGCGGAGGCCCAGCCGGGCGGGACGCGGGGAAGATTTATCAGCCCCTCAGCCCTGTTAAAAGCATTCTGTCAAAGAATTTGAAAAACGCGTCTCATATTCAGCGTTCGGAGACAGCTATTCCCTGTGAGAAGGGCGATGGATGTAAAACACATCAGTCCTGCAGCGGCTGTCCAACAGCCGGGAGATCTGTCCTGACAGACGGGGGCCACGGAGGCCAGGTGGCCTGGCGGGGAGAGGGCTCCTGCTCAGCCCTGCATCCCCCACGGGGCCAGGGGACGTGCGGGGGGGGGGGGGCCAAGACGTGGCTGGGGGAACAGGGTGGACAGAGCACCTAGAGGGGATGCAGCTGGGAAGAGGGAGGCGTGGGACACAGCCTCAGAAACTCAGTCCTTGGTTTCCACCGTGAGCCACGGAAAAGGGGGCACGTGGCTGGCAGGAAGCGGCTTCCGGGGCCACCTTCGCTCCGAAAGCCGGTGCTAAGCAGGCAGTGGCCCTGCTGCCCTGGGGAGGACAGGCTCCCCATCCCGGTCTGTGCGCCCCGCCCTCCGGCAAGGGTTCCACAAGTGTGAGGGAGAGGGCTCTGAAACACACACGTGTGCAAAGGCTGCTGCGGGACTGCTGCCCGTCTCTCCTGAAAAGCCCCGGGGCCCCAGCCAGTCCCTCAGCCTGGGCCTCGCTCTGCTTGTCCCACTTCATTGAGGCCCAGACATCGCGCGCCCTGACAAGCCTCCCCCGTCACACACTCTACGGAGGTGCCCCCGACATCACAGCCGCGAATGTGTACGTTTGTGCACACATGCAGGGGTGCACGTGAGCACAGGCACACACAGCCGTGTGTGCACGGAGACAGGCGCGTGCACACTCACGTACACACCACACTTCAGCGAGGTGACTGGGAGACGGGACTCTCCCGCCCTGCCACGTGACCTGGGGTATCTGAGTTGATCCCTCTGTGCCTCGGTGTGCCCGTAAGTGAAGCAGTGAACGGTAACAATGTCCACTTGCTACGACTGTTGGGAAGGGTGTTGGATGAGGTAACGGGGGACAGGACCTCGCGGAGTTAGGACACCGTGAGAGGCAGTTGCCAGCACCCCTGTGGCAACGGTCTCCAAAATCACTGTCGCTGCTCATTCCCTTTCCCCTCAACTGCCTCCCTCCCTGGCAGGTGGGGCCCCGGGGGCAGTCTGGCCCATAGTGCCGGGCAGAGCGCATGGCGGGGGGGGGGGGGGGGGGGGGGGCGCCCCCCCGGGGGGGGGGCCCCCGGGGGGGGGGGGGGGGGGGGGGCCCCAGCGGCGCTCCCCGGGGTGGGATGCCCAGAGGGTTGAAGGGTCCCCTCAGCCGCCTCCCCTGGAACCCGGCGACACCTGCTGGCGTGGAGGCCGGAGGCAGCTCTCCACGCAGGCAGGTGCGAGCGGCCCCCTGCGCACCAGGCATGGGCCAGCCCGAGTCTTCATTTCATCCTTGCATCCAGACCGCCAGGGGGGCCCTCTGATGGCCACGTTGCAGACAGAGGGGAACGGAAGCCCAGAGAGGGGGAGTAAAGTAGACAAAGTACCGCAGCGGAGAGCAGGAATGACTGTCTTGCAGCCCAACGTGTTCCTCCTGCAATGGGGCCTCGAAGATGCTGTCCTCTTTCTGTATTTTTTAAAAACTTTTTAATCGTTTTTATTTATTCTTGAGAGACAGTGAGAGACAGAACACGAGCAGGGGAGGGGCAGAGAGAGGGAGTCACAGATTCCAAGGCAGGCTCCAGGCTCCGAGCCGTCAGCCCAGAGCCCGACGTGGGGCTCGGACTCACAGACCGTGAGATCGTGACCTGAGCTGAAGTCGGATGCTCAACCGACCGAGCCACCCAGGCGCCCCGAAACTGCCCTCCTTTTAATGAGGCTCCTGTCACACGTGAACAGCTTTCTGTCCATTTCCTCACTGAACCTCACGACGACCCTCCTGGCAGGTGTTTCTATGACCTCTGTCTTACCCGAGTTCGCGAGGCTCAGGTGATGTCCTCAGAGCTGCCGGGAGCCACCCACAGGTCGTGGCAGAGCCCAGTTCAAACAAGAACGGAGCCTGGGCTATGACCTTCCTTACTGTCACAGCAGAACCCCCCCCATGAGATGGGGAAACTGAGGCGAGGGAAGCCGGCAGGCCCAGTCCCGGGCCCCAGGCTGTCGGGCACGGGCAGGGACGCAAGCCGGATGGTGCTGACTACGGTATCCGTCCTGCCATACCCAGGGTGTCAGCTGCACATCTGGCAATTCTGGCCCAAGTCTCGTGGGGACGGCACACCCCGCTTTGCACAGTCCGAGCTGAGAAGCGGATTCACGGCCACACCCCCTTTCCAACTTCTCCCCGTGGCTGCCTGAGGACCGGCTCCCTGCCCTACTCGGCCTTCGTGCTGAAGGCACACGGACACGGCTTCCAGTGGAGCCCCCCACGCACTCAGCACCCAGGGGCTGCCCCAGAGCCGCGGGTTAGTGGGGATGGCGGCAGGAAGCTGCTCACTCTGTCCCCCACACAGACCAGAGCGGCTCGAGTGACACTCTTAGAACCGGCCCCCACGCTCCTCGGTCAGAATCACCGGACGGCCAGATCCCAGGAATCTGCCTGCGTGCAGGAATCAGACCCACATTTCGCTGCCCACACTCAGGACCCGGAGGGTCTCTCGGATTAAGGTTTACGAGGTGGCTTCTGGATTTGATTACAAGGAAATCTGTTCCCCATCTCAACCCTTCAACTCTCCCTGCCCTCAACTGCAGGAATGTGATGCTGGCTGATTTCTCAGCAACTCCCTCGCTTCTCGCAGACAGCAGACGATGAGCCAACATTCTGCCTCATGTGTGCAACTCACGAACCACGGTGCGATTCCGAGAGACGGTCAGACTTCTGGACCTCTAAATAGGTGAGATGTGAGGGCCAAATCACCACAAACTGAGGGAGGGGGGCTTAACACAACAGCAATTTATTCCCTCACTGTTCCGGAGGCCAAAAGTCCACAGTCAAGGTGTCATCAAGGTCACTACGCTCCCTTCAGAGGCTCCAGGGGAGGATCCTTCCCGCCTCTTCCAGCTCCTGGGGGCTCCAGGCGTCCCCAGGCTGTGGCCACGTCCCTCATTTCTCTGCCTCCAGCCTCACGTTGTCTCTCCCCATGGGTGTCTCTCCCTGTGTCTCTCATAAGACACCCATCATGGGGTTTAGGGCCCGGTCAGTGATCCAGGCTGGTCTCGTCCCAAGACCCAAGGTTCATCACATCTGCAAAGACCCTATTTCCAAATAAGGTCACGTTCACAGGTTCTAGGGACAAGGATGTGGACGTACCTTTTCAGGGGACAACATTCAAACCTCTACAGTGTTTTCTTCTTTCTTCCGAGCAAGTGCATGAAGGACCATCACCCGGCCAGGCTGGGCCTGGGGAGGCACGGAGCCGGCAGGGGCAGGGGCTCTAGTCTCAGCACTGCCCCCCCCGCCCCAACCCTGCACTCTCAGGAGAACTTGGTCCTGGTCACCACCCTCCCTGTTCTCAGAACTGCCGATGCAGCAAGAACCATAACCGACTGAGGCCTGGCCAGTGAGGGAGTCAGACAGTAAACAAACCCGAGAATAAATGGGTAAATAAATATGCCATGTGGTGATAAAACGCTTTGAAGACAAATATAGCAGGGATGTGGGACAGAGAATAAAGCAGTAAGAGGGCCACTTTAGATAGAACACTCATGGCAGAGCTGCAGAGGTCAAGATGTGGGTCCTGAAAACAGGGTTTTTGCAGGAGAGGGAACCGCCGTGCAAAGGCCCGGGGGTAGATGTGCACTTGGGAGTGTTTGTGGAGCAGCAAGGAGGTCAAGTGGGGTCAGAGAGATGATGAGGCAGATAATGCAGGGCCCCGGAGGCCCAGGGAGGGTTCTGGAATTTTCTCAAACTATTCATGGAAGCCGCTGGCAGGGTTCCAACAATCAGTGGTAGAGGTGAATTTGCCTTTAAGGGGATCACTCTGGATGGGGAGTGGACAGTAGAGTCCAAGCAGAATAAGGAGGGAGCTGCAGGGAGGCTCTGGGCAGGTGGGAAGCACGGCGTGTGGCTCTGTTCTGGGCGGCGCGGGAATCCTGCTCCCGGACCTGGTACCTCAGCTCTCCCCGTGAGGTGGGAGATTCCCACAGACTGCGCTCAGCCGGCCCAGAAGCACGTGGAGTCACCCCTGCCCACTTAACCCTGAAGGAGTGGACAGCACGATGCCCACCTGCACCCAAAGCCACCGGTGAGCAGCTTCCTCTCGGAGCACCCTCTAAAACGGGAAGTTTGGTCAAGAACACGGGTTCTCCAGCTCAGCACTGCTGACATTCAGGGCCGGACGGTTCTCCACGGTGGGGCCATCCTGGGCATCCCGGAGGGCTGACGGCATCCCTCGCCTCTGCCCACCAGGTACCAGTGTCACCCCCTGCCTGGTTAGAGCAACCAGCCCCACCTGCACACGTCGCCCACCGTCCCCTGCGGGGGGCAGTCAGTCCAGCCGAGAACCCCTGTCCAAGGGGGCAGCCCACAGGCCCGTGCCAGCACTCAGACCTGGAGCCCCACAGGGGTGGGGACCAGAGTGCCTCCCTCGGTTGGGGTGCGGCTAGGAGGGGCGACATGCACTGGGCCTGGGTGCTCCCCACATAGCCCCTCATCACTGGGTCCCAAAGGGGTCACCTCCTCATCCTCGTCTGCTACCAGCCAGCCCTGGGGCCTCCACAGGCTACCTGCCCCGTGACTCTGGCTTCTCACCCCTACAACGGGGGAGTGTGTGTGTGTGCGTGTGTGTGTGCACGTGTGTGCGTGCACCATCATCCCCGGCCTCGGTCCTGGACCCCCGTGCCTTCCAGCTCGGGCCTGTTTTCTACCCCGACCCACCCTCTATCTGCAGCCACTCGAGGGACCCCTGACCATCCCTTCCGTGTCCAGTGGCCCTGCACGGGTGGGGACAAAGGGAGCCAAGCGGACCGTGTGGTAGCTGTGTGACCAGCTGCCAGCCAGGAGAGGTTTCCGGAACACCCGCTGCCTTAGTGGGTGATGGGCTTTGATGGCCTGCCAGAAATGATAGCCAGGCCCTGTTTGCTTGGCCTTATCTGCGTGTTTTGGCCACTATTACCTCCTGTCCCCTGTCCCCGTATGGTGGTTATCAGCAGGCAGCCACGGCATCCGCCACACAAGGTGAAGGCATGGCGACCTTTCCCATGCCCATGTGTCCGCGCCCAAGACCGAGGCCCTCTGCCTCCACGCGGACCCTGCCACAGGGTCGCCCCAAACAGGGTGAGCCTGGAAAAGAGACCTGTGCCGCTTCGCATTTAACTACTCCCCCACATCCCGAGAGAGAGCGAGCCCCGGGGATGTGCGTCTGCGAGTGACGAGGGAATCTTGGCTGCTTTCTATTCCGGGGCCTGGCAAGTTGGAACCACCTGGTGTGTGCGTCCTGGGGCCGCCGTGACCAAAGACCACAAGCCGGGTGGCCAACACAAGAGGAATTCACCGGAGGCCGGACGTCCGAGGTCAGGGTGCAGGCAGGGCGGGTTCCCTCTGAGGCCTCTCCCCAACCTCTGCTGGTTTGCAAGCAGCCCTGGCTCGTAGACGCATCCATCGCATCTCAAACGGCATCTCCCTGGGAGTGCATCTGTGTCCACATTCCCCTTTTTATAAGGACACCCGCGGCATCAGTGGAGTAGGTCTACTCTGAGGACCTCGTCTTAACTGGGTCTCCTTCTGCAAAGACCTCATTTCCGTATAAGGTCACATTCATAGTCCCCGGGTTCAGGCCCGCAACATCATTTTGGGGGGGCACAACTCACCCCCTGATTTAAAATGGCACATCCAGTGCTCGCTTCGGCAGCACATATACTAAAATGGCACATCCAGGGGCGCAGGGTGGCTCAGTCGGTTGAGCGTCCGACTTTGACTCAGGTCCTGATCTCACGGTTCGTGGGTTCAAGCCCCACGTCGGGCTCTGTGCTGACGGCTCGGAGCCTGGAGCCTGCTTCGGATTCTGTGTCTCCCTCTCTCTCTGCCCCTAACCCACTCACATTCTGTCTCTTTCTCGAAAATGAATCAACTTCAAAAAAAAATTTTTTTTTAATGGCACATCCGACCCCTGTCCCATCCCCCATCAGCTGAAGCAGGGTATCCACGGGGAGGCCACGTGAACTGCTACCCTCGTCCAATGGATGTGGGGAAACTAAGGCCCCAGAAAACGGGAGGTCCAAGGTCACCTGGTGGCAGAGGCAGCCTGGGACTGAGGTCCCCTCCTCCTGATTTGTGCCCTGTCCTCAGCTACAGGCTGTCTTTGCAAAGCCAAGTCCAGGGACTGCACTGGAATCTGCACAGTGGAGGCCAGTGTCCCTAGAGCTGAACTTGGCCTGTGAGTTTTCTGCTAGTTTTCCATGTCTATCAGGTTTTCACCCCCAACCCTAAATGGTGCATGGAAGGTTGTCTCCATTCTCTGCAGGTGGGCTCTACGATTCAGAGAGGCAAATTCACTCACTCAAGACAACACAGCTAGCCAGGGGTGGGGAGAACTGGGGGCAGGATTCAAACCTGGGCCTCTCCAATTCCACAGCCTGCTCCCCAGACAACACTGCCCCCGGGGAAACCAAGATTGCCAGTGCTGGGCGGTTAGACGGTCCCCGAACACCCTAGCAGGGCCGCTGCAGCCTTCCTGCGATGGATTCAGGAATGGCTCAGAATGCAGCAGGACCACGGTCCAGTCCCAGCTCTGCCACCGGCTAGCCGTGCGGCCTCGGGTAAGTAACTTAACCTCTCTGTGCCTTGGTTTCCTCGCTGGTAAAACAGGCACGGAAGTAGCCAACCACTTAGGGTTGCTGGGGATTAAGTGGATTAACACACATAACATGCTTCTCACGGTGCCTCAAGAAATGTCAGCTCTTAATATTACTCCCGAGGGTAGCGTGCGGCTCCACAGAGGTGGGCCCAGCTGTCCCACAGCTGCTCTCCCCAAATTTATGCTTCAGACCAGCCCTGGCCCCAGCCCCACTCATGCCCCCCCCCCCTCCCGTGGACCCATGACATCTCACTCCAAGACCTGTCCAAGCCACTATTACGGTGATAAATCTCCCACCAGCCCCTGCCCACCCCCTCCGCTCTCTGCACAGAGACTGCGCCGCTATAAAAGTGTCCAGCCCGTGAAACCTAACCCGGACGTGCCCCATGACAGGGGGCGGCGTCTGCAACCCTCAGCGCCTTGTCTGATTGGAAAGCAACGCTGGCATCCCCCGGCCCACGCCCTGCGGCTTCAGGACGGGGTCTTGCGAAGAGCTTTGCTGCCGATTCCAATCTGGGGTGCACCCCCAGGGTGGGCAGGATTCCACAGAGGGGAGTCAGTTGCCGGCGACGACCCAGGAGTTAGCCAGGTGGGGAGTTAGCCACGAGGAGGTGTGCGAGCCTCAGAACCCAGCTCTAGGCGTCCAGCCTGTGCGCTGGGCTCTGTCTTTCCACACCTTTGGGGGTAATAATGACACTCTTTTCTTGCTCCTCTGTAAAAGGAACTTACTGGCTTTATATAAGAAACCAGCCCAATGGTAGTCTGGGGTTTCAGGCATGGCTTGCTCCAGGGCGCAAACAATGCCTCCAGAAACCGACTTCCCTCTCTATTTCTGGACTTCACCATAGGTTCTAGGGCTTTGATATGGATATCGGGGGGAGGTTTGTTTTTTTTGGGGGGGACGTTTTTCAGCCTATTACATGTGCCTATAAGGGGTGCAAAAAAAATGCTTCACAACTGGCACAGATAACAAGAGCGGGTACCACTGCTAAGGACAAAAACTAAAATTTGATTTTGGCGCTCAGATTGATGAAGCCCTGTACCTAGAAAACCTCTTTTAACAAATAGCAGTAAATACCATTTGTGGGGCACTTACTACACAGCCTTTGGGATCTACTTTGAAGCTCTTCCCTGCTTTCCAAGGTGAGGAAACCCATTTTACTGCCCAGGAAACTAGGGCTCAGAGACATTTTGCCCAAAGGCAGAGTGAGGATTCGGCTGACCGCCCTCTGACTCCAGAGCCTGTGTCCTTTTCGGCACATCCTGCTGTCTCCTTTGTCTGGAAACCCATCATCGGGAGACGAATGGCTTCAGTGCTGTTTTAATAAACCTGAGCGCTATGACATGCCAGGGCTGGGCGCACACTCGTGCATTCACGGATCCAACAAATACGAAGGCGTCTTTCCATGGAGCAAGACGCGGGGGTCATGTGAAGAAGGGAAGACGTTTTCCTCCGCCCTCATGGAGCTTGGATCCGTAAGCCATGTAGTCCATATAAAAATCCTGCTCTGACCAGGAGGAGGATCCCGAGGTTCAGAGAAGACCCCAGCTGGCGAACAACAGAGCCAGGATTTGCCTGCCCTATACCACGTCCCCCTTTGCTGTTTGGTAGCTGAGTTCTTTTGTTACGATGTTGGGAATTACCCCCACCCCCAAACAAGGGGCTCTCCAGGACTCTCCCACTAACCAGCTGTATGAACGTGGGAAAGTGAACGAGCTTCTCTGAACCTCCCCTTCCTTCGCTGTAGACAAAGGGTGAGCCCATCAGAAAGCGACTGAACGCGATAAATTGAGCAAACTTGAAGGCCCTAAGACCTGCAGAGACACCGGGCTCACATAACTGACAGCCCTGGATGGGGCCACTTGAGGGGCAGCTGGGCCCCCCGGGGGGCAGAAACGGAGTCAGCCCAGAGGGGTTCTTCTCTCTCCGCGTGTCAGATCCATTCCGGATCCAATGCTCAGACCTCTTCTGGTCTCACACGGCCGCCAGCAGCTCCCAGGGCCACACCTGTCTGGATTCAAGCTCAGCAGGAGAGAGGAAGTGCCTCCAGCCCAGTGCTCCCTGTGCGGGCCCCAGGCATCCCCCCGCCGGGCTGGCCCCTGTCAGTCCTCACACCGAGGACTTGCACCGAGCAGGCTGGCCAGGCAGGGCTGACTGGCAGAGCCCCGGATCGGGTGCCCCTGGCTCCTCCAGAACGTCATCCGGAGAAGGAGGGATGGATGCCAGGGACGTACATAACACGCATCCGTACGGAAGGGCTTGGCGATCTCCTGCTCTGAACACACACTGAAGTCACCTGGGGAACCAGTGCCTTGTCGGCAAGATCAGGTGAACCGGATCCCCAGGGACGGGGCCTGATGTCGGTGCCGCTGTGGCACGTCCCGTTGGCTCCACTGGGCAGCAAACCTGGGAGCAGCGGCTCACTTACTCGACCGGTTTGTTTTGTTCTATCCCATTTCATTTTCATTTCATTTCTTTTCTTTTCCCTTTTCTTTTCATTTTTTTGAAAGGCCAATGGCCACGTGCATCAGCTCACCGGTACGTGCCTGGTGCCTGGATGAGGCAGGCAGGTAGCCTGACTGCCCCACGTTCTCCTCCAAACAGACCTCGAGAGCTTGTCTGGAGCTTCTATCGGCAGCATGGGCTACTCGTGTACGTTGACCCAGGAACGGTCCTCCTCTGTCGCAGAAGGTCGTCCCCTTGGACGGCGCACACAGCTTCGGGAGGGACGCACATGGAGCAGGGAGGGAGGGGACCCCGGCACAGCCGTCCGGATCTGCCTGATCAACCCTGGCGATGGATGGGGGGGTGACAGGGGCGTCACAGCCAGAGTGCCCTCACATCTTCAACTGAGTTTTGGTTTGTTTTATTTTTAGTTTTTTTACATTTATTTATTTATTTTTGAGAGACAGAGAGAGAGGCACAACGCAAGCAGGGGAGGGGCAGAGAGAGGGAGACACAGAATCCGAAGCAGGCTCCAGGCCCCGAGCTGTCAGCACAGAGCCCGACGCGGGGCTCGAACCCACGAACCGTGAGATCATGACCGGAGCGGAAGTCGGTCGCTCAACTGACTGAACCACCCAGGCACTCCATCAACTGAGTTTTATCTTAGAGGAGCAGTTCCTGGTCTGCCCGTGCTGCTGTAACAAAGTTCCCGAGACGGGGACCGGGGGGGGAGGCGGGGCAGGGAACTAGGGGGGAGCATCCACAGACACTTGTGTTCTCACAGCTGTAGGGGCCGGGAAGTCCATGCTGACGGGGCCAGCACCACCGTGTGCCGGTGAGAGCCATCTTCCCAACGCGTGTGCTTGGAGAGAGCACCCTTGTGCCTCCCCCACTTTGCGTAAGGACGCTGACCCCTCGTGACCTCATCCAACCCTGATCACCTCCCTGCGGCCCTTCCTCCGAGTGCCATCACATTTGAGGTTAGGGCTTGACACGGGAAAGGGCCCGGCTCCACACTGTTAATGCAAACCCACGAACGTCCTAGGAGAAAAGACGCTTCAGAAGTTCTGCTGACACAGGGATTCCGATGTGTGCCGTGGAGTGAAATGGATGTCACGGCGGTGGCGTGGCCGTCTCCGCGTGGAGTCTCCGCATGCCTCTGCATGTCTTCTCCATCACATGGACGCGTTCGGGTGTCCACCGAGGCGTCCACCAAGCAACTGGCCCGCTGCAGATTGTTTTTCCACTTGGTATTGATGGAGGAGAGGGCCAGACACGGTAAATTACCCAGAGCCGCAGGATGACCCAGTTGGAGTCACCGTGCGGGCCCACGGCTGTCTGATGACTGACGGGTGGACACGTGGTTCCATCCATCACGAGGGCCTGACGTGGGAAAGACGGATTGGTCGCAGAGCCGAAACAGATGTGGCTCTGAGAGCCGGCCCCCGCCGCACGGCCAGGCTGTCGGGGGCCGTCCTCTGGACAGGCACCCCTTCTTGGAAAGGAGCCGTTAAATACCAACGTATTCTTGTGACATCCCGATGGTTAGAATAAAACAATTCTACGTTTGCAGAAAGACAGAAAATATACTTTCCCATGATCAGCATCTTTGGGGTCAACTACTATCATTTTAGTGCAGGGGCCAAACTCTATCCATACCTGAGCGACTCGGTGACACTTTTACATCCTCTGCAGGGACCCTAGCATTGGAAAATATTAGCACGGTCTGTTCACTTTAAGAAATATGTCTAACATCCTTTTGGTGGCTTTCACCCCCAAAATTGAAATTTAAGCGAATTTTTGCTTTCGGGTCACCATGAAAATCCCTTGATGATGTGATTGATGTGTGTGCTTCCTGGTGAGAGTCCAGCGTTGTGTTAAAGACCTCTGGACTAAGGGCCCCGGGCAGTCCCGGGCGGGCCGGTTACACAGCCTCGGGACTTTCACCCACCGCCCGCCCTGCAGAGACGCGCTCGAGCCACAGAATCGCTCCACACCTGGGCGGGAAGACGGTCCCAGACAAGAGCTGCACAGAGGTCCGGCCCCGCCTGCAAGAGTCACACCGGGACCGACACAGGGTCGCAGCGCCCCAGCTCCAAGCTCTCCACGTCACGGGGTCTGGGGGAGGCGGGGGCCAGGCACTGGCACATTTCAAACACCCTGCAAGGGACGTGGATGGACACCTGGGGGAACCCTGAGCCGAGCCCAGGAACATGAGCACCCACGGAGGGTGGCCAGTGGTCTGGGGCCACACGGTGAGGACAGGGTCAGCAGGGCCCTGAGCAGCCACACACCCGCAGAACTTCACCAAGACCGTGTTAATGGGTGGAGTCGCGTCCCCCAACAAGATACTGCCATGTCTGAAGCCCAGGTCCCTGTGAATGTGACCTCACTTGCGAGTAGGGCCTGTAGACGTGTAACCAGTTAAGATCAGGTCCCACTTGTTAGGACGAGCCCTAAATCCACGATGACGGGCGTCTTTATAAGGAGAGGAAGGTACAAGACGCAGACGCGGAGGTGGGGCTAGGTGGGGACGGAGGCAGACACTGGGGGGACAGGGCCACAATCCAGGGGCCCTCTGGGAGCTGGAAGAGGCAGGAAGGATCTGGGACTTTCCCATAAGCAGAGCCGACAGCATGAGGAGGCGTCAGCCCAGCCGGACACGGGGGTCGTTTGTGTGGTAGGGCTGGCTCAGAGAGGTCCCTTCCCTTGAGACCTGGGCAGGCTAGGCCATTCCCCGCGAGTAGGCCCACCCCGTCAGCCTTCCTGCCACCCACAGCAACCCCTCGTCAGGACCCACGTCCACTGCAGCCGGGAGCCCTGTCCAGTCCCAGAGGGTGGAGGGCCACATTCCTTCCTGCCGCCACACGTCCACCGGGAGCAATCCCGACTCCGGACAGACTCACCACCTTCACTGGGGGGCAAAGACTCACCCGGACCTTGCCCCACCCCAATCACAGTCGACAGTCACAGGCCAGCCCGCGTCCACAGCTGTCGCTCCCACCATGGGGTGAGTGGGGAGCACACGGTGCACCGGCCAAGAGCGTGCATCCACGTGAACCTCTGCTCTGACCCGGGGTGGGCGTGCCAAGCCCCTCGCGCCTCGGAGCTACGCGTCCTCGTCTTTGGTAGAGAATGTCGTGTCTAGCTCTCACCGAAGGTGTCGGGAGTAGACGCCACGGTGCCTGGCACAAGACAAGGGCGCCACGAACATGGCCGTCACCATGGGCTTCATTGTGGCCATCAGCCATCGGGGCCCAGCTGTTAGGCAGTCTCTGGGCGGTTCGAGCAGAGGACGGCGGGCCTGTGGAAGGCCAGTGGAGGCAGGAAGCAGGGTAAAACAGGAGGCCCCAGAAGGGGGCCCCGAGAGCACGCCCGCTCCGTTCGGGGACAGCTCCACACTGAGGGACACAGCCAACAAGGTGGCACGTCCACTGTGACGTCTGTCTGAAGACGGCAGGAGCAGGAAGGGATCCCGGAGCCGGTGCGTTCGTGTCCTGCCCCCCGACGATCTCCAGGGGCCACATGCCTGCCCCTAGTACACACGTCAGCCTCTCTGGTCTGATCCCCGCTCACCTGGCCAGCCTCGTCCTTTCCACACTGACCCCCGCCCCACCTCGAAGTGCACACGTCGCCACGCTGACCGGCTTTTAATCCTCTTAGTGACTGGCGTCTGACAGACACGAGTCCGCTCGTCTCCGTCACTGCCTTTGTTCTTTCTCACCCCTGCCTGTCCGCATCCCACCTGCCCCCTTGGAGCCTGCACCCCCAGGGCCGGCGGACAAGCAACAGCATCACCCGGTGTGGGATCAAGCGTTAAGGCTTACTCGTGGAAAGTTACCCGCAGAACTAGTATCTCTACAACAAACTCTACTGCGTCTTGTTTGGTTTTTTGTCCAATTAAATATCAATCCTTCTGTGAGGGAGAAAGGAGATGGTTGATGGTGTCGGGCCACCGAAACACACAAACGTGGGAGGCGCGTTAAGAAGATCGGTTAACACGGGCCTCTGCTATGCCCGTGTTGTGCTCTGGGAATAATGTGTGGCTCCTACAGGGACCATCTTCCCAAATAAATCCCAAGAAAGGGATGACAGATCTTGGCTTGCTTCCCACGGTTCAGGAACTTTCCCTTAATCGTAAGTAGGATTTCTTCATTTGGAGATCTGAGAAGAGTATTAAAGGGAGACATTGCGTTAAGCCTCTCAATGTGTGGTTTATGTATTCGTCCGCTCTCACGAAGTTGTCCAGGGTCACACAGCTACTAGGTCACTGAGCCAAAATTTGATCCCGGGTGTGCTAAAAATACTTTCTTCTCCTACAAAAGAGCCGTGTCCTTAGAGACTGACCCCTTCATGAGAGGAAGCTGTGAATTTAAGATACAGATCAATGCCTTCAGAGTCAGAGTGACCCGGGCCTCCCCTCTAAGTGGGGCCAGGGAGTCTGTCCCCACGTACCGAGGTGGTTAAAAGTTCAGCCTTGGAGACTGTGGTCTGACTTCCTGAGATCGAACCCAGCCCCGCAGACTTAGGAGAGTGAACCTGGCCAACCACGTTCACCCGCCTGCACACGACTCCTCCTGTGTAAACAGGACAATGAGACGAAACACGTTTTCAAAGCAGTGCTATGTCTCAGGGCCTGTGTGTGCCCCAAAGCCCAGCCACCCCACTCCCAGGTAAACCCCACCAGCCCGGGTCCACGTGTCCCCCAGAACAGGGACAGGGGTGCTCATTAGTACCCAGCCTGCCACTGCCCAAGGCCGGTCCCCAGGGAGGCCACAAGTCAGTTGTGTGGTCGTCACAATGGGAGGCCCGCCGAGAGAAGGCACGAGGTGTCGCTACCTAAAACAAGGCAGATGGCTTTTCACGAGCAGCGTGGGTGAACAGAGCCCCGCACGACGGCGCCTGTGTGTGGTCCCTTGCACTGTGCTTGAGACGGGTGCACTCACCTCCAGTGGTAGGACTCAGGAGAGTGGTTACCTGGAGGTGGGGGGCCTCAAGGGGCTGACGGTAATCCCCTTCTGGGTGTGTTCACTGTGTGAAAATGTATGTACAGATCTAGACACAAGGATATACAGGTCCTATAGATACATACACACAAATCTTCAACAGAAGCTTGAAGAATCCGGCCCGTAAAATCCTCACTCGCCACAACACCTGTTCCCAGGTAAGCCCTTCCCCAGGCTGCACGAGCGCTCACAGCTTCGTACCAAAGGATCCCTTCCTCTGGGTCTCGGGGGTCAATCCCTGGGGACCCACGTAATCTGTACAGGGGTCACCCGTCAACTTCCACGTGGCTTTCAGCTCGCAGGCTCTCTCCCTCCACGCGGACAGGTGAGGCCGGGGGCCGTGGGGGCGGCAGGTGGGAAAGTAGGATGCTGAGCTGAGTGAACCATCCAGGAGGGAGGAACAGGGGGACCTAGGGGAACCCAGCACCTGGAGAAAAGCTCCCGAGTGTTAAGTGACTTCTAGAAATGTGAGGCTGTGGCAGTGGTCATCCGGAAGCCCAGGGGGTGGAGAACAGGATGCAGTTCAGAGGCAAGGCTGGGGAGCAAAGCCATCCATCCAGGGCTTCCTTAAGTGTGGTCTGGGGCTTGAGCAGAGGCTGGCAGGGCCATGCAGGGACGAGAACTGCTCTCAGAGGGATGAGGGGCCCAAAGTTTGCCCCCCTGACTCTCACCCTGCCTTCTTCATGGCCTTTTATGGGCTCTCTGGGGCTCGATGGAGCAGTCTGTAAAGCAGACATTGAGTTCAACAGACTTTGATAAAGCAGATTGCTCTCCATCACATGGGTGGGCCTCACATAATCAGGTGAAAGCCTACTAGAGGAAAGACTCACTTCCCCCACTGACAGCTTTCACACTCAAGACAGCTCTTCCCTGGGTCTCCAGTCTGCTGGCCTGCCCTGCAGATTTTGGACTTGGACAGCCTCCACAATCACATGGCCCAATTCCTTTGAATGAAAAAATGAACGAATGAACGAATTTTAGAGATAAAGACAGAGATAGACAGATAGATGTGGGTTGATCCTGCTGGTTCTGTTTCTCTGGGAAGCCTGACTGACAGGATCACAGAACCTTCCGAGCATTTGTTGGAGATGCAGAAGGAAACAGAAGAGAAACTTCACAGCAGGCAGAGGGCCAGTTAGACGGGGCAGCTGCAGGGTTGAACGCTACCTAAGGAGCGGGTGCAGCACATCACCGTGACATCCTGCGGCTGGACACCCCCTGTCTAAAGTGACAACCTGCTTGCCGCGGGGACGCTGGGACCTAACCATGTCGGTACGTGTGTAGTAGGTGCTCAGTCAACAGGTGTGGACGGCGATCCGCCTCCGGGTCTGAACACCCCCACCACGGGCGGACGATTCTCTGCTTCCCCACGGGTGTTGTCCAGCCTCCACACGTGCTATTTGTCAGCGTGTTTTGGCTCGGGGTCACTTTCTTACTTTCCAGTCCATCTGGGTAGCTCGTTTCTTTGGGATGGACCATAAATGTGCGTATTCGTGACAATCAGGGGATTTAATATTGCAAGGATCTCACAAAAGAGCCTAACGCTGTTCCTGGCACTGAGAAGTGGAGCTTTTAAAAATATGTTTCCCTCCCTCAGGGGTGCCGGTGGGGGGGGGGGGGGTCTGTCGGTTAAGCGTCCGACTTCGGCTCAGGTCATGATCTCATGGTTCATGGGTTCAAGCCCCGCATCAGGCTCTGTGCTGATGGTTCCAAGCCTGGAGCCTGCCTCATGGATTCTGTGTCTCCCTCCCTCCCTCTCTCTCTCTCTCTCTCTCTTTCTCTCTCTGCCCCTCCCCCGTTCGTAGTCTCTTTCTCTCTCTCAAAAATAAATAAACGTTAAAAAAAATAATTACACATACGTTTCCCTTATAAGTTTCACAAAATGAAATATTAAGAGTCAAACAATTTTTACAGATGCCCCCCAATAAAAGTCCTTTAAAGTCTTTGCACTCTTTGTACCCTCTAATAACACAACGATGGGGGGATGGTTCTCACAGATGGACACAGAAGAGACCCCCCTGTGTGGCCTCATTATGGGCAATTCCAGAACTGAGAACGGAGCTCAATCCATGTGGGGAGATCAGAGAGAAGCCTCCTCACCGAGGAAGGGGGTGGTACTGACTGGAGGGGCACGGGGTGCTTCTGGGGGCCGGAAATGCCGGTCTGGGCCGCGCTCACATGGGTGTGTGCACACTGTGGAAAAATCCAGCGAGCGGTGCGGGTAAGATGTACGCTCCCCCCCGAATGCGTCTCCTTCAACAGAAAATACGTAAAACAGCTTCAGCCTAGAGTTGACTTACATAGCAGAGGGTTTACATGTTCTTACAACTGTTGACAGCAAATGCGTTTACGTGGTTCTGAGCTTAAAAGGTCCATCTTCAGAAACTCTTCCCCGTCCCAATCTCTACTGTCGCACCCACTCCCTGCGCGGCCTGCCAGGTTCCAGATGAGCCCAATGCACACGGGCTCTTGCACGTTCCGTGAAACTTCACTGTCTAACCAGGAACAACAAGCAACCACTGAGGGCTTGCTATCTACCTAACGTTACAATCGCCACTTACAAACATTCTGTTTTCTACTCTCCTTTCACTGGTAGGGAAATTGAGGCACAGAGGTGGTAAGCGATTTGCTCCAGGCCACGCAGCTAGTGAGGGGCAGAGCTGCGGTCTGAGCCCGCCAGTCTGGCCGTGAGCTGTGCCCTCAGCCCCGGGTCACAGGGTGCTGGACGCATGGCCGGGGAAACTGGCCATAAAAGCCAGTCGTGAATTTTCTGGTGACAGACCGATAGGGATATTGCTGGGGAACAAAATCCACCCCTCTTTTACAACTGTCCTGACATGTTTATAGACGCACGCATTTGATGGGCGAGGGGAGGGGAGAGGGCCTCCCCCCCCCCCCCACCAGCCACCGCTGTGCAGGGCTGAGTCCAACCACTGCAGAAAAGTGAGGGAAGCCACCCGGTATGAATGATCTCTACAAAAGCAGGTTCCAGGGTTGATCTGTGCCACATGTGGCACCCAGGCCCTGGCTGGCTTTAAAGCCCCGTCTAGAAAGCGAAGTGGAAGTCAGCAGGGAATGGGAAGTCTACGACCCAAAACCTCATTGCTCAGACACCCGTGGGCCTGACCTCGGTTCCCGCCCCACACTGTGGCCTCCGAGCACAGAGACTGGCGGCTGGAGCCCTTGGGGGATGCCCCCGGGCCTGAGAAAGAGCCAGAATGCTGACCGCAAGCCCGAGTCCTGGACCCTGGCACCCCAGCTCTTTCCCCGAGGGGCAATTCTCCCATGACCAGTGTTTGTGCAGCACGGCTGTGGACGCTAGGGCAGGGTCCTGAATGCGGCTTCTGTTCTCCTGGGGCACAGGATGAAGCCCCCTGCTCCCAGATGGAGACAAAACACCCCAAAGGCAGCTCAAAAGATAAACTTTGGGCTGTGTGGGAAGTGGAGCCCAGACTGGGGATTCGGGGGTGCCCCGTGAGGAAGGGGCCAGGGTCCAGACTGGGGATTCGGGGGTGCCCCGTGAGGAAGGGGCCGGGGGTCCAGACTGGGGATTCGGGGGTGCCCCATGAGGAAGGGGCCAG
>NW_024412421.1:35830026-35852434 GCF_014898765.1 Herpailurus yagouaroundi
GGTCCAGACTGGGGATTCGGGGGTGCCCCATGAGGAAGGGGCCAGGGTCCAGAGTGGGGGCTCGGGGGTGCTCCGTGAGGAAGGGGCCAGGAGCAGCCATGGGGGGTGGCCTCCAGATGCCTGAAGGGGTTGAGGTCTGCCCTGTGCACAGGCCCACTGGCCGACAGAGCAGCTCACCTTTGTGGGTGGTGCCCAGACTGGACAAGCTGTTTATAGAAGTGGGGGGACACTGGCTGTGTCTGGACCAATTGAGGAAGGGCCGAGGTCGCAGTCGGGGCTGGTACCCACCCACTCCATCATGCCCAGCAGGACCCTGCCCGAGAGCATAACCAGGACATAGCCCCCTCACCTCCCCCTCTCCACCCAGCAAGGGCTCCCACAGCCACTGGTGTGGGTTTGGAGGGACATTCTGAGCTGGTCAGTGGAATGTCTCCTTGTGTCAAGAAGCAATTACCTGCAATTATTATGCAAGCTTCTGATCACTGCACGTTGGCTAATTCGTTACAAATTGCTCAGGCAATAAATCACCTTGGGCAGAAAGACCTCCTTCCTGTGGAATGTGGGCTGGTTACCGACAGGGAGGCAGGGAGGTAACCCGGCTGCCCCACAGAGGTGGTTGTCCTTGACTCGGAGGTTTTCTGACATGTCTCTTGAAACACCAGCAACGTGGCGGAGAGGGGCAGCGGCCCACGGTGCGCCACAGGCGCTTGGGTGGGGGGCCGGGTAAGTGCGGTTGCTTGAAGGTGTGGAGGAACCAGGTCTCCGTGCCCCCAGACCTGGAGGTGGTGGCTGGAAGCCTCCCTGTGCCGTTGGCTACTCGCCACGTGCCCTGGGCACCGGCAGCATCAGACAGACTGGCCGCTGAGGCTACTTGGAAACAGCGTCTTTGCAGATGTGATTAGTTAAGATAAGGTCACATTGGATGATGGTGGCCCTAAAAAAAGGCACGCGAAGACAGAGACACAGAGAGGGCGGACGAGGCCACGTGAGCGTGGAAGCAGAGGTGGAGGGACGCAGCCACAAGCCAAGGGACGCCTGGAGCCACTGGAGGCTGGAAGAGGCACCAGAAACCCTGCCCACGTGATTGTGACCCGCGGCCCCCGGGACCGGGGGACCAGGGGACACAACACGCCTGTCGTTGTAAGCCCCCAGGCCATGCGAGCGCATTGCCACAGCCCCAGCAGGGGTGTGCGGTGCCTCCGGACTGCTCACTGGGCTCTAACTTAGCCTGGCCCGCAGTGTCAATGCCGTGGCAACTGCTGTCTACCCAGGCAGACTCTTCCCGCCCCGGAGAGGCAACAATAGCCGGGCGCGTGAGGCTGTAGGAAGATGCCCAAAGACGCCAAGTGGAAGGGGCAGGGGAACCGTGAGGCTTGGGGCATCTCCTCCGTGTGAGGCCTGGAGAAGACTGTGCTTTCTGCCTTTGCAATGGCCACAGCTGCTCCAGAGCCCCAGACCCGGGGGCTCCTGGGCGGTGCCCCCAGCAGCGGAGCAGACCACGGGATACGGCATCCGACCACGGCATTTGCCTGGCTGTTTAGGGAGCAGGACCTCGTCTGCCCCCTGGAACCTAAATACAGATGTGTAGGGGTCAGAGGCTGGGGCTAATTAGCTTAGGAAGGCCACGTACACTTGACCGGAGCCATGAAGGTCATCAGGAGACCCCAAGATGCCCCTGTGCTATTTTTAGCCTTGAGGGCCACGTGATTAGGCCACGGCTTCAGCTTGGCCCAGGATGGCTGGGGGGAGAGGCTCTGCCGAAGAGGACGGAGGGAGAGAAGGAGAGGTCGTGCAGATGTGTGACAAAGGGGCACTTTGGAAGACACCAGCCAGCCAGCCAGCCAAGGCCTGGGGACAGGGAGCCAGCGTTCACTGGGAAACGTTCACAGCGACCCTGTGGCTGCCGGCTCCCTCTCAACGCTGGGGAAACTGAGGCACGCAGTGACTAAGTGGCCTGCACAACGAGCCTGTCACACCATCAGGTGGTCCTCCAGACCCCTGCACTACAGGGAAGCTACCTTAGCCGGGTATTGTGGGGTAGAAGATACACACTTCGATGTAACACTGTGGGGTGCACGTGCAGCTGGGGGGCACTGGCACTCCCAAACGGGGGCTTCCAGGGCAGGTGGTTGAGAGGTCCAAGGTCCAAACCCACTCCATCATTTCCCGCGGGAGCAGGTGGCTCATGCGTGCCCAGCCTCAGGGCCTCGGTTGTACAATGCAGATTCACGGCCCAGGGGCAGGGGTGAAATGAGCGACACACACACACACGAGGGACTTAGCGCATCCCCCGGAGCGGGCCAGTGCTCTACAGGGCCTCCTGTGACACCCCGGCCACCCCAGTCTAGGACAGGAGTGTGCCAGTGACAGAGGCAGAGGCCTTGCAAGGCCGCCCAGAGACGGGGTGGCCTACAGGGCAGGGGAGGGTGAAGCCGAGGAGGAAGGGGGGACGAGGCCGGCCAGCCGGGCCGGCTCCGCGGCTGCGACATCCCGAGTGTGGGGCCCCGGCCGCGGGCTGGGACTCTGAGTGCAGGGAGACGGGAGATTAATGGAGCTCCGATTACAGGGAGATAGGGCTTTCTGGTGGCTTGCGGGGGCCCCCTTTGCGGGATTAGTATTTATTACGGCCTGAATTAGCTGGCAAGGAGGCCGGCTTCTGTGGAGACGGTCAGCAGAGCCTCGAAGCATAATGTTCCTTTTGTTGCTTCGTAAACACAGCCGAGACTCCCTCCACTTCCTCCCGCCCCCTCTCAAGCCTGTCCTTTTATGCCTTTTAAACCTTTAATCAGAGGCTAATTGGGCAGAGTAATAACAAATCCTTTCAGCTCTGCCCATCCAGAGCCCTGCCCGGAGGTGACCGAGGTGGCAAGGCCTAGAACAGCCCCAGCGGTGCCCAGCAGGGCAGAACCTCACGTGTGTTCTGAGCTATGGGATAATTAATACCCCGGCTAAAACAAGGGGAGAAATGCCGTCACGAGGAGTGTCACCATGGCTGCACGTCCTCTAGGGGGAGCCGTCTTACTCTCGCCTCTGGAATGGCATCCAGAGCTGTGCAGTGCACAGCCTGTGCAACCACATACAGCACCCTATTTCTACAGCAACCAGGTAAAACAGAAATGCAAAGATACACATTTGGTGTCAGCGGTGGCAGAGTCAAGGTGACTTTTGTTTTCTAATTGTTCTACAGTGAAGGTGCTTGCCAAACATACCAGGCCTAGTTCCAAGTGCTTGGTATGCATTAACTCTGTTAATTAATATGCACAACAATCCTACGAGCTGGGCATTATTATAACCCCATTTTACAGATGAAGCACTGAGGCACCATGTAACAGGTAATGGATCGCCAAGCTGGCCACTCCTGGCTCTATACCCCCAATTGCCAAGGCTAAATTTCCTCTCACCGTCCCATCCCCCAATGAAGTAAACTACACTGATTTTAAGTGACCCAGCCAAACTCCGCTTCTAGCATTTCAGTGGCCTCTCCCCTTGCCCGGGGGAGTGCTATTGCTTCACTCAGACCCTTTGCTCCCCCTCACACAGTTCTCTGATGCATTTTTCACCTATCAGTGACTTATGCTCTAGCAAGAATTTTAGACAATACGTATTCCTCCGGGGACCTAATTTCTAACTGAGTGTTGAGACTCGAGACGGATGGGGAAGCAGCAGAGAGAATTCAGAATGGGAACAGGGAGTTTTGCTGATGATCCAGAAACCAAAATGGCTGAACAGCATCACGACATCCTAACTTTTAGAAACAGAAGGATGTTGGTGATCATGGAACGACAATGTTAGGCATGAGAAGAAAGAGACCCAGGAAGGAAAGCACACAGAGCGAGTCCCTTTACAAGTGAAATTGTGAGCCTAATTCAAACATCATCTTCCAGAACTGGCCTCCCAAGGAAAGAGAATACAAACAGCTGAGCAACAGGCCCACGGCCCCCGACTGACCCAGTCCTGAGCCACGGAAACACCGCTGGACGTGCCATAGATGTCGGGAGGCGACAGGTCCCAGGGAGCACAGATCTAAGTGTCCTGCTGCAAGGTGGGAAAGGCGAGGCTGAGAGAGCTAACGACACTGGCCTTCACTCACTCGACACCTAGCCCTCATCACAATGAACCTGCAACCCCATAACGTGGGCAGAAGTCTGGCAAATGCTGGGGGGAGGAAATTGAAGCAGAGTCCTACATTTATTCTATCTTAAGTGCAGGATTTTCAGAGCCTTCAATATGCTCACGTGCATTGTGAATCTCCGAGAAATAGACAGGAGTGCTGGCTTCCCTGGTTACTTGGGCAAGGAAACACCTTTTCACGGAGCGTGTCCCGGGACACAGGCCGGTTCTAGATTGGAACCACACACGACATTCCGAGAGCTCTGCCAATTCAGCATGTGTGCAAATGCCCAGTAAGTGGTTCCAGCTGTGAGGGCCCTGAATTCCAGAGACAGGGCGAGGTCACCCTGCATCCGTCCACCGGTGCGTGCATGTGTTGGGGGCTCCTTCTAGTGCAGGACATCGAGCTCCTTGCCAGAGTGGGGTGCAGGCGAGGGCGAGGAAAGTGGGTGTGGTAGACACCATCTGTGGGCACAGACGAAGCTTCTCTCTGTCCTGGACACAAGGAAGGCTATGTTCCCCAGCCCTCCGGTCGCTGGGGAGGGCAGCTTGTGCCTGGTTCTCTGGTCGTGAACCAGAGCAACATGGGAACGCCCGGGCGGAATCGGTAAGGAGAGGTGGGGCCTCTCTTACGCTTGCAGCCACGCGGCAAATGTGAAGGCCTCCTGCCGAGATGATGGGGCAGTGAGATGGAACTGGGCCCGCTGCGGCATCACCACATGCAGGACAGCCGCTCGGAAGCTTGCCTGGACCTGTAGCAGGCTTGGCGCGAGCAGGGCGTCCCCACCCGCCACCGCGAGGAGGCTGGGAGCCTGTTTGTTACTGTGGCACAGCTAAGCGTGGCCCAGCTGCCGGGGAAGAGCTGAGAAAAAAGATGGCTGGATCAGATAGGATGCCTTGTTTGGGGCACAGACCGCTCGGTGGGGAGATCAGATATCGACACGTGTGCCAGACCCAGCTCTTGAAGGGGTTCCGTGAGCTTCTGGGGAGGTCGCAGGAGGACCAAGCCCCCGCCGCCCCCAGTGACCTCAATCACACAGCCTTCACCTCCCGCCCTCCCTCACTCCCGCACCCCACATCACCTCCCCAGTAAACCACCAACTCCCAAGGGTGCAGGTTGCGGGGAGCCCAGCATAAGACAGGAATGTATTACAGGGATCAGGGATCAGAGCAGAGGGAGAGAGATACGGGGAGGAGATCTCTGAAAGGGTTTGCAACAGACCCAGGAAATAAAACATAGAAAAGCAAACACTGCTCCACAGAGAAGTGACAGCAAACTGGCCGGTGATGAAAGCCGCCCCTCACTGGGCCCCTCCTGGGCCAGAACCATCCCCCACCCAGACTCCTCATCGCTTCTCTAAGCTTCCTTGCAAAGGCTTTCCATTACTTCCTTGATTTTCCAAATCTGGAAACCGAGGCTCAGAGAGGCGCCCTCTTTCCTCCGAACTAGGCAACTTTCCACCCACCCAAAACATGTTCTGGGAGAAGCAGCCACAGCAGGAGAGAAAAGCGGACTCTGAGACCAGCCTACTCCGAGAAGACTTCCCGGAGGAGGTGGACGATTCCAGACATGGAAGCTTTATCAGAATCCCGTGCAAATCTGCAACGTCACGATTACCCCCCAAGCCGGTGAAGATCCCTGTGCCTGGGTGGGTTCTGTGAGTCCTCGTTCGTTTCCGGCTGAATCCCGGATCACCAGGACTCTCCAAATGCTCCTTTCCCAAGCCTGGGGGATCCGAAACTCAAGCGCACTGTCAGGAATGAGTCACCCCCCAACGCAGGTCGGCGGCAGTGAAGCAGAGAGGGGCAGCTGTCTGATCTTTGAGGCCGTGTAGACACCCAGCCCGGACAAGTTCGTCCCGCCCTGGGGCGTCTGCACAACACGGGCTGCCGAGCCGCTCCCGGAACAGGCCCGTGAACAGCAGTGTCACGCGAGCCTCGCACCCAGCCGCTGGCCCTCCCTGCAGACATCCTCCCTGGCAGGCTGCGCAGACGAGGGGCAGGCTGCCCTCCCGGAGCTGTCAGGCTGGACGGGCCCCCGCCCTGCCCATCCCCTCGGCCCCCCACGGGCCCAGGTACGGACCATCAAAGACCGCTTCACTCCCAAATGGGGTTACAAATCAGTCCTTTGCGGGGCCGGTTCCCACAGGACACCCGCTCTGCTGTCAAAGAGTAAAAAGGAAAAGAAAAAGCCGTGAAGACAAAGGCCTGGTTCCCAGGCAGAGGAGCAAGCCCACAATATTTGTTCAGCGGGCTCGGTGCAGAGCTCCTGCAAGCCCGCGTCCGGAGGCCCGGTGCTTTGAACTGTCCCTCCCTTTGTTATCCTAAGAGGCTTGACGATAAGCCCACCCAGAACACAGATATTCTCGACTCCAGGCATATGGACTCCATTAATCTGCCCTCACACCTTTTAAGGGCTCGCAGCTCCTGCCGCCCGCGAGCTCCAGGCAGGGCGAGCGCCCCAGGGTTAATTTTCTTAAATGGATTTTAGTCAGGCGCGTCCCAGCCCCTTTGGAGTGCAGGAGGTTGACAGCCCGCCCACCAGCCGCGATCCGTCCTTGGGGTAAAGGCGTCTGCTCGCCCTGCCCCCACCGCTGCGGTGGACGCGGCCCCCGAGGGACGTGTCCGGTCAAGCGGCCAAGGTGGCTCCTCACGGCGGGGAAGGCCACGGGCTGGCGTCAGAACCTCAGCCCCACCGCAGGCCGACCATGTAACCCGGGCACGCACACACCTCGGCGTCTCTGGGCCTCGGTTTCCCCCTCTGTAAAGCCCGGTCAACAGTAACCGCCCTGCGGTGTTGTTAGTCAGGTGAACACGTGCAGAGCAAGGCTGATGGCTCTGGCACACAATAGCGCCCACCAGATACCCGTCAACCGGGGAGGGAACGGAGCAAGACCGTCACCGGGATGGCACAGAGCAGCAGCTGGGCGGTCCCCAGAGCTTCAGATGGCGGGTCCGACCGAGCCCTGTGATCCTGTGCCGCTGTGCCCGCCTCAGTCTCCCCGCTGAATGCTCTGCGTCGCGGTCCTGGCATCTAAGGGACAGCTGCTGGCCGCATCCTTTTAGGCAACACGAGACAGCTCCTACAGCCCAGGCCCTGAGCTGTCACAGAGCAAACTTCTCCTTGGCCGCACACGTGAGGGGAGCACCTCGCCAAGGGTCACTGGACCTCAACAGACCGCCTGCCACAGGCAAGCCTAGGGTCACCAGAGGGAGGTGGCCGGGAAGGCGCTGTCCGCCTCTGCTCGGAGCTGTCCTGCCCTTTCCCCTGGAGGGAGAGCGTCAAGGCAGACCCGACAGTCCATGGGCTGGAGGCTTCACATCGGACATTAAATTGCTGGCACGGAATCCACTAGGCGTTTCTGAGTCCTGTTTCTTAATATTTTTTCTTTTTCCAATAAAAGAGCATAGGGAAAGGGTAAGTGATCCGGCCCCTGGCCCCGAGAGGCTGTTACTTGGCAAAGAACATGCTTAACATTTAGCAACCTTGGAGTTTCTCTTTTTTTTTTTTTCTTTTTAATTTAATCTACAAGTGAGACCCTCGGGCTGGTGTTGAGACGGTTTGCATGGAACGCTGAGAGCTCCATCCATGATGAACTTCAGAGAAGGAAAGCGGGAACCCACCTGGCGTCTCCAAGAGAAATGAAATCAGGATGTCAAAGCGATGCCCGGCCTCCCGCGTTCCCGGCAACACAGTTCGCAGCAGCCGAGACGGGGAGGCTGTGTCCGCAGGAGGGGAGCGGACGAAGGCAGGGTGGGGACGCACACGTGCAGAGAAGTACCAGCCACGACAGAGAAGGTGACAACGCGGTGGCCCCTGAGGGCGCGTGCCAGGTCACACACAGAGGGACACACCCCGCACGACCTCACTCGTGTGTGGAGGCTCAGCCGGCCGGGGGGGGCGTCTCGGGGGGCTGGAGGGTGGGGTGGGCGCGGGGGTCAAGGCTAGGAGCGCGCAGGCAGGAGCGGAAGAAGCAGCACAAGGACGGCAGCTGACGGCACGAGAGGAGTCCCATGCAGCCGAGAGGCTCCGAAAGGCTCTCACCACAGAAAAGCGGGGACCGTGAGCTGGCAGAGGGGGAGCCGGCCTGCTCGCGGTGGCCGCTGTGTGACTCGTGTGTGTCTCTGGTCAGCAGGTGGACCCCCAGGCACGCCCGGCATCATCCGTCCATCAGGACTGGGAGACGTGACCCTGCAGCCACTGATGATGCAGTTACCAGGAGGGGACGCGTTCCCTCCCTTTGCCCAGGGTCAGCCCGCAAGGGGTGGCCCGGCCACGGCTGCGTGTTGTCACGTGGCTGCGCTGGTGGTGACACCAAGTGCCACGTCGTGGCCACGTTGTAGTCTTGGGTTGTTGTTGGGTTGTTAGTGTGGTGGCGTTGCCGCTGTGCTATCGTCACTGTCGCATCCTTGCTCCCGTGTCCTCACCGCCGTGTCCTCCCTGCCGGGTGGTTGCACTGACAAACTTCTGTCAAACGTCCTGCTCCATCCACCTCGCTGTTTGCCAGGGAAGGGATTCAGGTGCAAATCCAAGTTTCACGCTCACTTAAGTTCATACAGCTTGGAGGATGATCATTCACGTGCGCATGCACACACACACAGGCACACACACACAATGGCCAAATTTAGTACAATGTAACGTACTGAAGAGAGAAAACAAAACTGACTCAGAAGTTTGAAACTATAGATACAACAAATACCACACAATGAAAGGAAACAATGTAGCCTTTTATTAAATAACAGCGGTCACCGCTCGGCGCGTCCCCTGCACAGCCGTCCGGTAGGATGGTCAGACGGCCGTGGAAGATGTGCGGCCAGTTGGCACTGCCCAGCCCGAGCCTCCGGCCCCGATGCCACGGCTGCCACATCCTAGCGGGCAGCCTGCGCCCCAGGGCCCTCATTTCTCCATGCCTCCGGGTCCTCGTCTGTATGACAGGACGCTGCCGGCAGTGGGGACTCCTCCCAGGGCTGGGGGACAATGACGTGGCAGCTCAGGCTGCCAGTGGTCACGTCACGGTCACCTCTGCGGGTCTGGTGAAGTGAGTGGCTTCCCGAATCTCCTCCTTGATGGAGCAGGTGAGTCAGAGTGGCGACCGCGTGCACAGGGAGCCTGTGACCATGGCCATCCTGGCACTGGCTGCCGTGCTGGTGCAGAGACACAACTGGGCCAACACGGAAGCAGCCGGCGGAGCCCGGGCCCCAGAAGCCGGCTCCGGGACGGGCATTAGAGACGGAGGCGGTCACGTGGGAGGTGGCCGGCGCGGGCAGGTGATGCGGAGAAAACCAAGAGCCAGCAAGGAGCTGCTTTATCCCACCACGGGGCTGGGGCTCACTCCTTCAGGGAACTGGGGGTGTAACGGGTTTCCTGCTGCTGCTGGGACAACTCACCCCCAGTCTGTCGCTTTTCCAGCTTCTGGAGGCACCCAAATTCCTTGGCCGCAGACCCTCCTCCCCCTTTTGAGCCAGTAGGGACGGCTGGCATCTCTCTCGGGCGGCCTCCCTCTGCCACTTTTAAGGGCCCTGGTAATCACATGGGGGGGGGGGGGGCGTCCAGACAACCCAGAGCAACCTCCGTACTGAAGGCCGGCTCATTAGCAACCTTACTTCCATCTGCAGCCCCCTCCCCTGGGCCAAGGGAGGTAACAGATTCGCAAGTTCCAGGGCTCAAGCCGGGGACATCTGCGGGGGCCATCATTCTTCCTGTGCCCTGAGTAGAATCTGCATCTGGGGATGTCCCCTCGTGGGAGCAGGTGGCTGGGGGACGTTGGTGGGGCTGCTCCCGGTGTGAATTCTTGTCCACCTATGGCCGCTCTGTGCAAACAGGCTCCGGATGCTGGAGGAGGACCTCAGGCACAGAGGCCCGGCCCATGGGGCACAGAAGTCCTGGTGCAGCCCTGCGACCCCTTCCCCCGCGGCAGCCAGTGCCACGGGCCTGGGTCCCCTCTGCTCGCACTTCCGTCCCACCCGGAAGAGGCCGCAGCCACAGAGCCCCCATGGGGGAGGGACTCCCCCGTCCTTGGGCGCATTTCTGTCCAGCTGCTGGGCTCAGGGACCCAGCTTGAGCCAGAGCAGCGAGGTCTGGGGTCCCAGCGAGGTCGGCAGAGGGCTGGGGGCCCTGCCTCTGGATCTCCCCAGGAGAAAAGCAGCCGTGGCGGGTTGGAGTCAGGCCGTGTGACGGAGCCTGCACAGGCAGCAGGAGCGTCCGGCCACCTTGCGGGCAATCCTGTGTCACCCTTCCCTGCAAAAAACCCTCTCCATGCCTCAGACACCACGGGGGCCCCTTTCCACGAGCCCCACCCCTTCCAAAAGTGACATTTTGTCAGCCATCTCCTTCCCAGCCACCCCCACTTGAGCATGCCCGGCCCAGGCCCGCCAGGCTGCAGCACGGTGGGGACACGTTTGGCACCGAGGGGCCCGTGTGTCCAAAGCCACACCATTGCAGCTGTACAGGCTCTGGTTTCAGCCGGCCTCCAGCGTCCTCTCCCTGACAAGCGGGTCTCAGAAAGTGCCAGGCCAGAAACTCTCCACCCCGGCACAAGCTTCCGCCTTCCCCACACTCTGCCCCCTTCCCTGGGAGAGCTAAGGCTGGTCCCCAGGGGTCTCCTGCCTCCTCGTGGTGGGCCCGCCCCTCTCTCCCCGACTCCTCCACATCTTGCTTTCCTCTGTCACTGTCATCATCCTACTCCCGGTTCAGGCAGTGCAGCTCCAGCCAGCAAGGAAGGGGGCTGGGGGCCCACCCGGGGGCCACGGAGGGGGCCACTGAGGGGCCGCGGAGGGGGGCGTGGGTGAGCAGCCCAGGGTGTCTCCTGCAGTGAACATGCTGAGAGGCCCTCTGCTCCATCACACAGGTGCACAAACACACGCACACAGGTACATGTGCACACACATCCACACACACACGCACGTGTGCACACACACGCACATGCATGCGTATGCACACACAAGTGGGAGCATACTTACATTCACACGTACACACACTCACATTTGCACACATGCACACACATCCACACACATCTGTCATACACATATGTGTGTGCACGCTCACATGCACACACGTATGCACATGCACGCTCACACACACGTGCGTGTGCACACACATTCACACACATTTGCTCACACTCACACACTCTTGCACGCACACTCGCACACACGCACACTCCTATCGGCTGATGCTATGGTCTTCCCAGGCGGGGCGGACAGAGAGAAGCCAGCAGTGCAGACACACGCGGGGAGGCCCAGGACTCCAGGCATCCGGCCTCCCTTCACGCCTTCTGGTTCATTCCCTCACTGCAGGGGGCAGATGATGACCCCTAGAGCTAGTTTCTACCTGGGGAATGAACTGCATCGGGAGGCCCCAGGTCACCTCCGCCCACCCACCCCCCCCGCCCCCCAGCCAGCACATGAGGCGAAGCTCGTGACCCGGACTTGCCCACCGCTTCCAGCCGGTCCTCCCTCCAAGGGCCGCGGAAACCCCGAGTGCCATCCGTGAAATCTCCCTCGGCACGCCCACTGGTTCACCGCCAGGCCTTTGCTCATTCTGAGCCTCCTGAAAGGCTCTCCCCTCCCCTAGGCCCCCCTCTACCCATCCTTCATGGCAGGGCCACAGTGACACCTCCTGCAGGAAGCCCTCCCACGGCACTGCTGACGCCCAGGTTCTCAGTTCAGGGGCGCCTGTGCCCCTCTCTTTGTCCTCGCCTTTCATCATGGACACACCCAACTCAGACTCACAACTTAATATGTGTCCCTTTAAATACTGAAGAAAACACAAGGTGGGCCCGTGGAGTCTGGGGCCCCCTGCGTTAGCTGAGCTGGGCCCTGATGTGCAGAAGATCCCTCAAGGTCAGAGGAACCAGCTCCTAGTTCAGGAGCTAGATGAGCAGCACAGTGGGACAGGGTGGTCACACGGCCAGACTACACCCGCCTCCTCGCATACCCCGCCACGAGTGCCTGCACGGCCGCCGCACTGCTCCCATCATGCTCCCAGTGTGTGTGAGCCCACAGGTATGGGGATGACTTTGCCTCAGGCGCTGGTGCAGCGCGTGGATGGTGTGGTCACCACCTCTCTGAAGAGACAAGGAGGCTGAAACACAGAGAGGTTAGTAACCATTCTGAGGCCACACAGCGAGTAAAGGGTGAAGCCAGGAGGCGACCCCAGCAGTCTGGCCGTGGCACACCCCTAGCCCTGACCACTAGGCTTTGGGGGTGGCTGGAAGCCTTGCCTCTCAAGCTGGAGGAGGAGGAGGAGAAGCCAGAGTGCTCACACCTGGTGTGACCAAACGCCCAGAGGCATGCCATCAGGCAGTCAGACAGGGAAGGTAAAAGACATCACCTTGGGAAAGAGTAAGTAAATTTAACTTTACCTGCAGATGATGTGATCCTAAGGCTCGCACACGCGCGTGCGCACACACACACACACACACACACGCACACATGCACACACAACTACGAGAACTAATACACAAGGTCCCAGGACGTAAGATCAACACACAGAAGCCAGTTAGGTCTCTGTGCACCAGAAGGAACAGTCCAAACACAAAGCTAAGAATATAATCCCGTTCATAATAGCATCACAAGAATAAAATACGTAGGAATCAATACTTAGGAACAAAAAGTACAAGATCTGGGGAGGAAACATCACTAAACTCTGCAGAAGGAAAGCAAAGATCTAAAGAAACACAGGCACAGTCCGTGTGCGCAGACGGGAAGGCTCATTATTAAAAGAGCAGTTTTCCCAAACCGATCAATAGATTCAATGCAATTCCCGTCAAAATTTCATTAGGCCTTTTTTTTTTTTTAACAGAAATTGCCAAGCAGGTTGTAAAATTTTTATGAAGTTACAAAAACGTCTCATCCACGTTGACGGTTACAACGCTTGTTTCAGTAAAGTTAGTGACGTCATTGAATCACACATTGAAATGGTCAAACGTTAGGATATGTAAATCTGTACCTCTGTAAAGCTGTTTTTAAAAATTCCCAGCGATGCTTGTTTAACACTGTGGGAACTCAGTCTGCATCCCCTCAGTCCGCGAGAAACTCGACCTTTCCTGCACAGTCCGAGCAAGAGACGGTGAGAAATCCAAGCCCTTCCCTCCCCCAAGTGGGGTGCCAGAGGTGTTGGGGCCCAGAGACCCTTGAGGGTGAGGGCTCTTTTGATGTGCTTTGCTTTTGGGAGTGTCATTTAATCCCAGAAGTCCGTCTGAGTTCAAATCTCCCTTGCCAGCTCATATGCTGTGTGACATTAAATAAGACAGTGACCCCGTCTGAGCCTCAGTTATTTCAGCAGAATTTGAACTCAGGGTTTCTCACTACCAGCCTAGTGTTCTTTCCATTACGTTCATGCCTCCTACACCCCCTTGGCCATTACAGACTCCACGTATTTCTGTGGCTACTGGGAGCCTGAGTGAGCCACGAGTGGCTTCTGCGGGGATAAGCCGGCACCAGGGAGACGGGAGGGCCTCGGCTCCCCCACGCCTGCTCACCCACACGCCCGGGATTCTCAGCTCCCGCCCCTGGGGAGACACAGCCCCCGACTCGTCTGCCCACATGCCCTTCGACAGCCCTTAACCACCCCGTCTCACCACGACAGCCACGCCCTCACATTCTTCCCAACCCAGCGCACACGCACGTCCCCAGCCTTGCTGCCCAGCACCACCCCCCCACCGGACTCCCCCTCGGCTGAACACCTCAAACAAACGTGGCCCGTGAGACTCCGCCTGGAAACAGCATTGGCTCTCGTTTCCTGAGCTGCAGGCTTTGTCTGCCGGCCTCCTCTGGAGAAAAGGTCACTGCGGCTCATACTTCTCACTTGATGTGACACTCCTGAGCTCCTGTGCGCTGGAATCGTTGTGGGTGGCTTGGCGGAGACAGGGGTCTGCGAAGTGGCCAGAGGCAAAGCTGACCTCCCTCCCAAAAGGCCAGGAGCAGCACTCTGCTTGGCAGGCTAGGCACAGAGTTGAGGGCTTGCAGGAGAGACCAAGAGCAAGGAAAACCCAGGGTGAAGCCAGCAAGCACAGATCCAGTCCCCTCGGGCTGAGGAGTAAAGGACACAGGCTGGTAAACTGAGGCAGCCGTGGCTCTGGAGCAGCTGGGAGGAGGGCACGAGCCAGGCTGGGACATCGGAGCCGCTCGTCCCCTGCCCCTGTCCCCTGCCAGGTAACACGCCAGCCAGGCCCCCTCCCTAATATTCCACCCGAAGCTGGGAGACAGAGGAAGCTGTCCAGCTTGCTCACTGGGGCGGGAAGCCCGGAGAGAGGCTGAAGTGAGCTCACTGCATTCCTCCGTCCCACAAATCGCCACCCGGCACCTACTGTGTGTCCCGCACTGGGATTGGTGCAGTAAAAAGGTGGAATTTATATTCTGGCCCAGGGACAGGGAAACTTCAAAATAAAATAATCAATAAGCAATCCTGTAAATACCCAGCATGTCAGACAGAGGGAAGTGCTAAACAGGAAAACAAGGCAGGGCGGGGGTGCAGAGCAGAGGGGGGAAGGTCAGAGGTCAGGGTGGGGACCGATCTCACAGACAGCCCCCCCCCCCACGCTACTCTGGGGCCTCTGGCTTCGGCCATGAGGGAGGGAGGGCATGGAGGGGCTGGGACAAGGAGTGGGGCTCTCCTGCAGCCCTGTGGACACCCCCCCCCACACCTCCCCCAGCCCAGGCTGCAGCCCTGTCCTGATGACAACGATCCTGGTGGAGCCTGAGAAACTTACAGGCAGCTGTGTGTGCACCTACCAGAGCAGAGGCTGTGAGTGAGGCTGTCTTGTCCTCGCCCTTTCCCTGCCTCCCAGGGCTTTGGGGCTAAACACTGTTCTCAGGAAGACAGGGTCAAAAATGCTGCTTGCTACCGTCCCTTCCTGGCAGGAGACCCCAGACCAGGGTAAGCAAACGCCCTCGCGGAGGAGGAGCCAGAGAGCGAACAGTTTAGACCGTGAGGGCCGTGGTCCCTGTCTAAGTACTCAACTCGGCCACTGTGGCGCAACACCACCACGGACACTACACAAACGAATGGGCGTGGCCGGGTCCCAATAAAGCTTTATTTACAAAAGCAAGCGGTGGGCCAGACACGGCCAGCAGGCTGTGGTTTGCTGACCCCTGACCTCCAACACCAACTGGGCTTCATACGTTCGTGACGGTTCCAAGGTCCCCCGCGAACGAAGAAATAATAAAAGCGGTAACGATGGCGATGATGTGCGTGGAGTGCCAACTTCCCATCATGCCGTTCTTCTGTCTGATGAACCGCTATTGCGCTGGGAATACAGAACCGAATGCCAAGGGGGGAGCCTTGCCCCCCAGAACTTGGAGTCTGATGGAAAGGTCCCAGGCACCATACAAGGTAGGTGCTGTGTGTGTCCCCAGTTCCCAGGTGACGAAACGGAGGTTCAGGGGGGTGACCAAACCTGTTCACAGTGACAACAGTTGGTGAATGGTGGACACAGGTGAATCCCAGTGCTTCTTAGTCCTGTTTGACACCCACACGGTGGCACATCCTGAGTCACCCACTGCCCCCCGGCAGCGGGACAGCCCCCAGCCAGGAGCTCAGGTGCAGAAGACGGCCCCGGTGGGAGCAGGGAGGAAACCGGGGCCCGGGGCCTCTCTGCACCAGCACATGAAACAATGAGCTAGTATTTCTCTAACAACCTGATGCCTACCTGACATCATCCTTGACACTCCTTTTTAAACAAAGACTTTCTTCTCTTGCCAATGCCTTCACCCTCAGACAGGAAGAAGCCCTTTGATCTGTGGATTCCTTCCCCGTGTTCCCCAGGACTCCAGCTGTCAGGGTGACGAGCGCCCCCATCCCGGCAGATGGCGGACATGCCTTTGACTAACAGGGTGTAAGAACCCGGACTTGGCCCAGCCTGGGCGGCCGGCGCCCAAATGAGAAACAGGCTTGCAGGGTGCAAGGCGGAGGTGAGGCGAGCCCTCACCTGTCCTGACGTGGGGACCCGCAACAACACACCCCAAGATGGGCTCTGTGCACCTGCCGCGTGTCTCCCAGCAGCCTCGAGGCCACCCCGGGACCAACATAGGTGGGGCCGCAGAGTCGTCGTGTCGGAGACGAGGCCGTCACCCTGCAGGTGCTCCGGTGGGGGCGCCCCGACGAGCTGGCCCCAAGCGCCACCTGCCAGACTGAGACGGAGGGCCCTGTCCTCCGGGGGTGGCCTGCCCCACCCGCCAGGGCTGCAAACTGTCTACCGAGCACGTCCGAGATGGCCGCCAGGCGAGGTCACTACTCTGGGAGCCACCACTGCCCACAGAAGGCGGTGCTTCGGGACCGGGAGCCAAGTGGGGAGGTGGGAGACGGCCCCTCCCCGTTGCATCGTGAGCTGTGAGGGGTTCACAGAGCCCCCAGGCACCAGATTCCACCGAATCGCTGCCTTGTGTTTACCCACAAACCTCCCCTCCAGGACTGACATGAGCTCCACCTTCTCCTCCAGAGTCCACGGTGACCAAGGCCCCGCCGCTGGGCCCCGCTTGGCGTGGCCTGGCTTCTGCTGGTCACTGTCTGCTCCCTTCCGGGGGCGTCTGGAGGCCAGGTCCCGAGGGCCCACCTGCCATCGGTCAGATGCCCTCAGACACGTCGGACGCCGAGTAAAGTCAGGGAAAGTCCCCACCGCCCAATACTGGTGGCGGCTCTGGTCTGCACCAGGAGCTGTTCTGCACCAGGAACGTGGCCCTGGTCACTGCCAGCCCAGGGTCGGCTGGAAGCCAGTGGTAGAGGCAAACTAGGGTGGCCCGCACAGTTCTTGAGCCAGTTTTGCTAGGACCTAAGTATGCTTTTTACGGTTTTTAAATGCAAGAAGTAAAACATGAGAATGTGGGACCACGTGTATGCGGGTCACAGAGACTAAAATATTTCCTGTGTGTCCTCTCACGGTGTTGGATGAGCCCAGGAAAGGAGAGGAGGGGTTCCCGGGAGTGCCACAGACCAGAGACCACCGCACACGGCCATGTGAAGGGACGAGTACAGTGGCGGGCTGCCAGCTCACGGACCAGGGGCTGGCCAAGCCCCAGCAACCGTTCACATTCGGCCCCAGACCATCCTCTCCAGAGCAGGTGAAGCAGGGTGGCCGGGAAGCTTCAGTGAAATACCACTTGAAAGCCACTGAGTTCAGTGGCTCCTGTGGACGGTGAGGGACAGGTGGACGGGTGGTAACCAGTACCGGGAGAGAGCTGGCCACTAGCCACAAAACCTGGTGAAAGCCACTGTCGAGAGGGCGAGGACTGTCACCAGCATCACACGCTTTGGCTTGGGGCTGCACCTTTTCCCAGGAGAGGGTCCAAGCTCAACCTCTTTCTTCCTGGCGAGACTGGGGGAGGCCTGGGAGGCGGATCTGGTGACAGAGACCCCACACAGACCCCAGCTCACAGGTTCAGCACCAATCTTGCGCAGGGAGAGAAGAGGCCCCACCTCTGGGCACGTCCTGGTGCCTGGAGTTGCAGCAGTCACGTCAGTGGCCTGGAGCACCCACAGCCTGGACTGTCCCCTCCCAAGCTGAGTCTGGACTCAGCCCCACGACTTGCCGTGGTCAGTGGGACATCAGCTATTGCGACGGAAGTGAAGGCTTGAGCGTTTGCAGGCCGGGGCGTGGCCCTGCTGTAGGAGGCAGAGGAGATCCGCTGGGAGATGGCCCAGGAGCGGCCGGCACAGAGGGCGGAGAGCAGGGAGAGGACCCTCGGAGCTGCGAGCCACACCACCATGCTGGAAGCCCAGGGCCATAAGAGACACGAATCACTGGTTACAGCCACTAAATATGGGGGAGGGGGGCTTGTTAGGGAGCATGGGCAACTGAAACAAATACCCAGCCCCCCCCGTAACCGCAGATGGTTTTGTCTCTTTAGCTCATCTCTGTTTGCACCGAAAATTATGACAACCTTGTTGCAGATGCCAGTGCCCCCCTTCCTGAAACCCAGATGCTTCTCTAGAAAACAAGATCGAGTACTTTACAAAGAAGGAGGAGAGGGACGGAGGGAGGGGGGTCTCCACCCCTAAAGACGGGTCCACCGGATCACCTAGTCACTGCTCTTCTGTCTCTGACGGGAGCCCCTGACCCTGCAGGACTGGGGGTGGGGGTGGGGTGGGGGACAGGGGTGGAAGGCAGAAGGGCCGCCAGTTAGGAGGCTCTCGTATTAACCCGGGGGTGAGCCAACGTTACACACTAGCACAGGGGTAAAGTCACATATCGGGGACCGGGGCAGGAGCCCCGAGGACAGAAGGGGGGCCCACCAGCCACTCTGGCCTGTAGCTGCTGCCATTTATAACTGTGTGCCCTTGGCCCGCCACCTGCAGAGAGTCATTTTTGCAATAAAATAAATACCAGTAAGTCCATACACATAGGGTACTCTGTTCAAATCCTGAGAGTGCTAAGCCAAGAAGTAACGATTTGTGGAAGCAAAGAAGTCCCGAAGTTGGTAGTTTCAACATGGGATTCTGTGTCGGGCTGTTCACATTTCTAGAAGATGTAAGCTCAGCACGATTTCTGGGGCGCGAATACTGACTCTGGGCGCCGATCTTCGTAAACACGCCAACAGAAGTGCGAACAGAAGCGGTCAACATCACTGTAGAATGCTCCAGGTGAGACCATCTTCCATCTAAGTTTGCAAAAGCCAATTTCCTTTTTTAAAAATTTTTTATTAACGTTTATTTATTTTTGGGAGACAGAGAGAGACAGAGTGGGAGTGGGGAAGGGGAAGACAGAGAGGGAGGCACAGAATCCGAAGCAGGCTCCAGGCTCCGAGCTGTCAGCACAGAACCCGTTGCAGGGCTCAAACTCATGAACTGTGAGATCATGACTCGAGCTGAAGTTGGACAGTTAACCAACTGAGCCACCCGGGTGCCCCTGCAAAAGCCAATTTCAACACCAACAACCTTAGAAAGGGCAGCAGACAAAAGCTTTTCACTATTAAAAAAGGTGCCCCAGAGCTTGGGGCACCTGCATGGCTCAGTCGGTTAAGCGTCCAACTTCAGCTCAGGTCATGATCTCACTGTTCACGGGTTCGAGCCCTGTGTCCGGCTGTGTGCTGACAGCTCGGAGCCTGGAGCCTGTTTCGGATTCTGTGTCTCCCTCGCTCTCTGCCCCTCCCCCACTCACACTCTGTCTATCTCTCAAAAGTAAGTAAACATTCAAAAAAAACTTTAAAGAAGGACAGAGCTTGCCTGAAATCAGATGCACCTAACACCCAGGCTGTGCACGGATGGGATGCACTTGGTGGTCCAACCAACGTAACGCGATTTGTCTCCCTCTGGATTATTTTTTAGGAGATATCAGGACCTTCTGAGGGGTCTTTGAATGAATTGTGTTTTAAAACGTCCTTGTTAATGCACCCCCATGTTTATAGCAGCACTATCAACAATAGCCAGAGTATGGAAAGAGCCCAAATGTCCATCGGCTGATGAATGGATAAAGAAAATGTGTTATATATACAGAATGGAATACTACTCGGCAATCACAAAGAAGGAAATCTTGCCATTGGCAACTACATGAATGGAACTAGAGGGTATTATGCTAAGTGAAATTAGTCAGCGAAAGACAAAAATCATAGGACTTCACTCATATGAGGACTTTAAGAGACAAAACGGATGAACATAAGGGAAGGGAAACAAAAATAATATAAAAACAGGGAGGGGAACAAAACAGAAGAGACTCAAATACGGAGAACAAACTGAGGGTTACGGGAGGGGTTGTGGGAGGGGGGATGGGCGAAATGGGTCAGGGGCACTAAGGAATCTACTCCTGAAATCATCGTTGCACTAGATGCTAACTTGGACGTAAATGAATGAATGAATAAATAAATAAATAAAGACATTAAAAAATATGTCCTTGTTAAGACTAATAAATTTTAATCACTAAATATTTGTGGTACTTCAATTTTTTAAATAATTTTTATCTGACATTTGTGTTGATGTGTTTTTCCTTTAATATTTTCTGTCCTCAAACATCTGAATCAGGTTCAAATGAATGTGAAATGCTATCAATTATTGAATCACATAATGTCAGAATATATTGATGTAAAGCAATGATAACCACGCATTGAAAAACAAAAAAACCTCTGAACTTTCCACATAATCCTACCACAGAATTGATCGAGGCCTCTCATTCTTTTTAAATCACATGAAGTGCTACAGAAAATGTAGAGTAACTTACAACTCAGGAACTCTTGGCGATTTTTCAGAAATTCTGATATGCTGTTCCCGAATCCTAACCTTTATCTCTGTCGGGAATTTGGATGTCATGTCCCGAACCGAGCTGGTCAGAGAACTGGGCCAGACGAGGACAGGAGCGAGGGGGACTGAGCTGGCCAAAAGACACACACCCAAGTCGGCAGCCGAGACTTTTGGTCGCACGTGTGACCACAGGAGCTCACAGAACCGGGCACGGCAGGCACGTGGGCTCCAAAGACCCACCTCATCCCTTGGGGTCGTCCTCGCCTGCAGGTTCAGAGGCGGCTTGGGCAGGGGACCCGGCACATGGGGACCCGGTTTGTGCAGACCACCGTGGCACGCGGGTAAAAGCCCGTCCCTGCAGGCACGGGGACCCCTACCCGCCACCCGCACCACACGCAGCCTGTGACGGGCTAGGAGAGGTGGGTGGCTGGCTGTCCACACCTCGGCTTCCCAAGCCCTGTCTGCAGGGCCTCTGAGCTGGACACAAGGCCCTGCATAAACATGCGGTATTTTGCATTGAGGCCTGTGAGCGCTTATCCGAGTCAGAAACTGTCACCTGCTTCCACTGAGGGATTCCAGGCCTGCCTTCCCGGGGAAGTTACGGCTTTCCCAGGCACAGTGACTCCCACACGGGGTCCACGGAAAGCACAAGTTCCCGGCAAGGCAGCTCATCGCACACCACCTGCTCGCCCTTGCAGCAAGTACTCCGAAACTGTTCGCTGGGCCAGGCCTGAGCTCGAAGTGTTGGATGTGCAAAACACACAGTGCAGAGGGGAAGGTGAACTCTTACCTTCCAGAGACACCTATGAAATACGCCATGTCGGGGAGAAGAAGCCAGGCCTGTGTGAGAGGTGGGACTCACTGAGCAAGGAGCATTTCTGGGGCTTGGGGGGTGACAGGCAGGTTTATTAACCCGATCTGCCCACCTGCCAGTGGAAATTTCATAAGAAACTACCCCATCGATAGTGCTGGTCACGATGGGGCCATGCAGCCTCAGAGTTAGGGGTCCAAGGGCTCAGCCAGAAGGCCTGGCTCAGGGCCCAGCTTTGCCATTTACCAAAGGCTGTGGCCTTGGACAAACACCCTGACCTCTCTGTTCCCTGTTTTCCTCATCTGTGACATGGGGGTAACAGCGCCCATCTCGTCGAGCCGGGGACAGAATGTCATTGTGGGACAGTGAGCTCTCACTGCTTGGTCCGGGAATCTTCCTCATTTTCTAGATGGTGACGCCGAGGGTCAGAGTGGCAGAGAGGCGAGCTCGAAGCTGCGCAGTGGAGGAAGTGGCATAGCCGGGATCGGAGCCCAGACGCGTGAGGCTCCAAAGCCCTCTCCCCTCCAACATGGGATGCACAGAAGAGCAGAAACCCCCGTCTGCTCAGACGGCCGCGGCTGGCCAGCAGCCAGCACCCCACAGCAGGGGAAATACCTCCTTGCTCAGGGATGCCCCGCCTCCCCCCGCCCCCTGAGGGGCCGTGCAGGGGCCTGGACGCCTTCGGCACCGGGAGGGTGCTGTAAGGAAGGCAGGTGGGAGGTGAGGGCAAGCCTCCAGGACCTGGTTTTGCCACTTCCCCTGTGATGTCCAACCACACAGCCTCCGGTCCCTGCTGTCCCCCAGGGTCCTCACTGAAACCTCACCTGCCCGGGAAACTGTCCCCAGCCTGCACAGCCTGGCGTGCCTGAAGAAGTCCAACATGGAATCAGCACGGGACCCCACAATGGCACTTCTGGGTGCAGACCCGAGACAGGTGAAGGCAGGTTCTCCAGCAAAGCTTCCCAGCAGGTGTTCCCAGTGCTACTGTCACGCACGGTAAGGAAAAATGCAGAACCAGCCCAGGCGCCTGCCCACCCGTGGGTGAATGGATAGCCACACTGTAGCACATCCACGTAACAGAATAGTATTCAGCCGCCAACAGGAGTCGAGTACTGACACGTGGTTGGGTGCAGGCGAGCGAAATCGTGCTAAATGGAAGAAGCCAGTCTACTGTGTGGCTCCACTCACAAGAACGTTCCAGAATAAGCATGTCTACAGTCAGAAGAGTGGTTGCCAAGGGTGGGGAAGGGGCGAGTGGTGGCGGGCATGGGGTCTCCTCCTGGGGTGAAAGCGCTCTGCACTTAGAAGGGTGGTTTCGCTAC
>NW_024412421.1:35857434-35896851 GCF_014898765.1 Herpailurus yagouaroundi
GGTGATCAGATTAGAAAGGGAACAAGGGGAGGATCGTCGAACACAACGGATCCAGGGATGACATTGGTGGCTCTAGGTAGAAGCCGTGCCCACTGCCTGAGGGCACGTGGCCTCAGACAGTGCTGGCATATGGGTGCCGAACTCTCACCCACCCACCCGCTTCCTTCGTCCTTCTGGAAAGTACAGGACAAAGCTCACACCTCAGGGGCTTGGACAGGGAAACAAGAGGCTGGGGTGGAATCCCAGTGCGGCCTGGGACGGCCATGCATCTCAGACGGAATATGACGGTCTCGAGATGCTGGCCCCTCGGGGTGACCGGGTGAAGGGGCAGGTGCTCCCACACTTGCCACCCAACCTCACACCTTCTCCAGTTCTAGAGATGACGGGACAAGGGGAGTGACCGGCCCAAAGTCCCAAAGCAACGCTGGGGGAGTGGGAGTGCACCGAGGCCCACTGGCTCTGCAGCCCGCCGGCCGCTCCCCTGCCCTTCCGGCTTTGCCCCTGGACCAGAACTGGAAGATTCGGGGGAGGGTGGGGGGCTGGTCCCTTCCTGAGGGGGTTCACTCTAACATGTTTTATTTCAGGGAAACAAGGATGAGAGGCAGCCTAGATTTGAATCTTCTCAAATTGTCAACAGCCCCCCACCCCACGCAACCATGAACCCCAACAGACAGACACTCAGTAACTACGTTTGAGGCTACAAGTTCTTAATGACTTAAGTGGAAAACCGATGGACTGATACGGAATCAATCTGTCATCTCGAGAACCCAGTAAATAACGAGAGAGGCTCTCCTGCCCGGAGAAGCCGTCCCTGCAGCCCCCGACTGCGCCACAGGTAACCAAATGGCAGACTAGGAGAAGCGTCTCTGTGTGAACTTCCTCCAGCCGACAGATGAGAACAAAATGATAGAACTTCGCTGTTCTGCAGCCCCCGATGAATTAATGGAAACACTTTTAAGCATCAAAAACAGGATGGAAAGAGGGAGAGATGACATTTCAAGGAGAAAGTCAGAACTCTCTTAGAAGGGCAGGAGAAAGACAAACTCTGGAAACACCGACAGTAATTTCAACGCCAACAGGTACGTACACGCGTGTGGACGCACCTGGCTAGGTGCAGGCAGAATGGTGCCACTTCATTGGGAGAAATTAACTTCCCTCATGCCTTGGAAGCAGAACGTTTAAATAACCAGAGAGGAAATACAAACCCTGACGTTAATCCAAACATCTCTTCTTATTTTCATAATAGCCCCGCCAAGTAGGAACAGCAAAGTCGCGTTTAATCAATGTATTTCATGGCCAGGGCAATTCCATTGTCCTTCCCGTCTATTTTTGGGTTTGACCCTGGAGGCAACTAAGATTCATTTTCAGGAAACAAATCCATGAAAATTATACCACTTTTTGTGCTAAATGCACAGCCGGTGCGTGCAGGCTCGGCGTTTCCGAGCAGCGAGGGTACACACCGCGTTCCTCGCCCTGAATGCCTAACATCTGTGGGTCCACAGGAGAATTAATTCTTCAGGAAAAGGCCCCTACCCTAATTAGATTTTACTTGGCTTATTAGTGAATCTCATTCACTGACTTAATGAGAAACAAAAGTCATGTGATAAAAGAGTCACGAGCAATAAAACGTTAACTAAATTTATACAGCAGAGGGCTTGAAATTTTCCCGCCATATCAGCAAAACTGAAATCCACAGTGGAAACACGAACTGCTATAAATGGCTTCCGACCTAGGCACGGGGACTATTTATATTCAGGATGTGGCCTATTCCGGAGAGAGCGCACACAATGTAGGCATTTAGAGTGCTAGACGTGTGTCCAAATCTTAACTAATTGGGGGCAGTAATAATTGCTAAGGTTTACTTCATACTTCCTATGTGCCAAGCTATTCCAATAGCTCTAAATGCATTAACTCATTTAACGTCACGAGGCAGACTATTAGTGTTCCCATTTTACAGACGGGGAAACTGAGGCTCAGGAGGTAAAGGGGCTTACCCGCAGTTACTCAGAGAGTAACTGGTGGGGACAGAGTGCAGCCTCCAAGCCAGGAGAGCCAGCCCCCATCACTCCCCACGCTTAAAAATCGAGAGAAATCTTTCATACTTTTTTAGTCAGACGTTATTTTTTTGAATCATTGTAGACCAACTCAGAAACGTGATTGCATGTTGGGATCCCCACGCTGTCAGGTGCAGCTTGAAGGCAAAGACCCTCTGGGCCCCGTTTCTGATCATAGTATCTGAATTCCAGTAAGTTTCCAAGGAGAGACTGGGGTCTTTGAGCTTCTCCAAGGGGAGCACAGGCTTTACAACTCGAGGTTGGGCTGAAAGTCCGTCATCAGAAGGACATGTTCATGCAGCACGTTAGCCTGACCCACGGTGGCCGTGGGGCCACCACGACGGGACAGGTGCTCACGAGTGGCACTCCTGCAAGTTAGATGCGGCCCTTGTCCGGAAAGGGCTGACGCATGATTTGCAGTGAGCCGGCGGAGCCTCATGCTCTCTCGGCGGCCCCACGCGCTCTGAGAGGGCAACCTTGCTACCATCTGGTCGTTGGGAGAAAACCCAGGGTGGAGGGCACACCGCGTCCAAGCAAGGACCTGGGGAGGGCTGCATTCGCCCCAAGCCCACATCCCTTCTGCCACAGGCCAGCCCCTCTGCCAAGCCATCGAGCAAAAGCCCTCAAGGGTATTTGAATCCAGCTGGAGAGAAACTGACTCGGGGCTGTGTGCCGTTTCCCAAGCTACGGTGGCATCTGGGCATGTGACTGCTCAGCCTTCTCTGTGCCCCAGAACACCTCCCGCTGGGGGCAGCGACCACTACCTCATCACGTGAGGGCCCAGAGGGGCCGTCCATCCAGCCCCCCAGCTGCCAGTCGGGCACGGGACCCAAGCCGAGCCACGGGCATTGTTTCTTCCTGGAATACCAAGTTGGAGCGGAAATCCACAGGAGCCAGCACGTGGACAGGGGTCACCGAGGACCTAGATCCCGGGGTTCCTGGTGCCCAGACGCCCGGGTCTGGCTGGTCCCCCCTGCTCGGTCTGAATGTCTAGCTCTCCTTTGGATCCGCTGGCCCCCAGTGCTCTCTGAGAGCCCTCGTTCTGGGTTCTCGTTGCTTACTTGCTGCTGGAAAGTCAGCTGGACTCCTCGCTGCGAGGGCTGGAAACCTCTCTTAAGCCGCCTGCACCAGAAACGCATTGGTTCTTCCCTCAACTGGAAAACTGACGGGGTGGGTCTGGCCTCGGCCGTGCCTGGGTCCGGGGATCCCATGAAGCTGCCAGGAATCTGTCTCTCTCCGTCTCCTGACGCTGCTCATCTGTGTGCTCTCAAGGGCAAACGGTCCTCAGCAGTCCCAGGTCATCCTGCTCCAGAGAACATGAGACCAGGAGAAGGGAGCCCCGGGAGCGGCCTGGGGAAGACCGGGGTCAGCTCGGGATGGCAACACGTCCACCTCTGCATCCATCACTGGGGGAGGGTGGTGGTGGTGGGGGGGTGTTCTGTGGAGAACTCAGAGCGGCCAGACCGGGTCACAGCCACCCACAGGCCAGGAAGCGGGGCCAGCCTCACACAGGTGACTGCGGAACACTGTGGACTCCCCAAAGGAGGTGAGGCCAAGCAAATGCTCTGCACCCCACAGGGACAAGGTCACCCTGTCACAACCAGAGGGCCCCCTGCCAGACCAGCGGCAGCGAATCCCCCTCTGAATGTGGAGAGTCTGAGAAAAATCGGACCCGAGGAAGGACGGACACTCCAAGAGCTTCCGGGAAAACCCGTGCATGGACTCCGGATAGCTCGTGTGGAAAAAGGGCGATGTTCCAGGCAAGATGAGGGACGGCCTCAGCCCCACAGGGGTCTTGATGAGGCCCACCTTCCAGGTCTGGAGGGCTTCCAGTGGGTGAGCAGCGGAAGAGACGGCCCAGAAAGCACAGCACGTCCCGGCTGCGGTCGCCCTGAAGCAGCTGGAGGGGAGGTGAGAGAACCCTACGGGAGCCGAAGAGCCAGGACGCGCCCCCCAGGCCGGACCTCCCCAGGGAAAGATTGGTTTCCACATCCTCCAGGCGGAAAGAAGACCCGCGAACTCGGAGGCACCGCCTGCGAACCGGGGCGTTCTGCAGAGACGGGAGGCGTGGGAGGGTCTGCAGCAGCGCAGCGCCCCGCGGGCCGCCCGCTCCGCTCCTACACAATTCTGGCGGCTAACCAGTGCTATCGGCTTGCAACCATCTCCGTCCACAGGCATTTACTCCCCAAACCACAGGCAGACGTCCACCCCCGGGGACAGCTCCACCGATAGCCTGGAAAAGAAGGCTGGCCACGGCGCCACGGCACAAAGTGGGTCCTCTGCGGCCCCCACAAGTCCCCCCCAAGGGTGAGTCCTGCTGCCCACAGCCACGGCGTGCTCGTCAGTGTGCGCCCGTACCTCCCCTGTCCTGCCTGGACTGCCCACCGCGACGGAACACCCTGGGACCCCTTCCCTGAGATCGGAACCCTCGTCTCAGGCTCCGCTTCCTCTGCAAGGGGGGAGATTTGCACCCATTCTGTTCCTGCTGAATCCCTGGTACACGTAGTAGGTGTTCAATACACTTGATGGGAAAACCAACATTTAACATTTATTATTCGACGTGGACAGGCCCCTGTAAATGTCAGGGAACTTTCTCGAGAGAGCGGGGATGTTTGCACCCGGCTGAGGGGGGCTGTCAGTCTGCAAGGGCAGCAGTTACACCACCTGGTGAGGGCACCTGAGCTGCCTGGGCCCACCCCCCAGCAGGTCTGACCCAGCCAGGGCAGGATGGAGCCCGGATGTCCGTATTTTTACAGATCCCTTTGATGTTTCTAATGTGCAGCCAGGCCTGAGAACCACCGGGTTCAAGTGTAAGTGCCACATCACTATCTTTTCCTTTCTTGTCACATTGGTTGGGACGATTTCATTTTATTTTTTGATTTTGATTTTTTTAGAGAGAGAGCACAAGTGAGGGAGATGGGGAGAAAGGGGGAGGGAAGGAGGGAAGGAGGGAGGGAGGGAGGGAGGGGGAGAGAGAGAGAGAGAGAGAGAGAGAGAGAGAGAATCCTAAGGAGGCTCCACACTCAGCACAGAGCCCAACTTGGGACTCGATCCTATCACCCTGGTATTGTGACCAGAGCTGAAATCAAGAGGGACGCTCAACCAAGTGAGCCACCCAGGCGCCCCAGGACTATCTCATGTTAAAAGTAGCTCAATACAACTAGTTTATGCCAAAGGGGGGCTGGGGGGGCAGTTAATGATAAAGACACAGGATGTCTGTGGAAGTCAAGGGCAAGGCTGTCCCGGGACCCTTCCTTGCTGCTTCTGTATCTGGGTCATCTCTCCACAAGCCAGCACTGCCTGTCCTCTGTCCCCAGAGCAAAGCGGGACCACACCTGGGACGCAAGTGGGACATCTCCCCTGGTGAGGACCCCAGTCGGCCTGGGTCCCGGAGGCTCTGATGGCCCCAGCCCAGGTCAGGGGGCCTCTGGGACCAGGCCACTGTGCCAAAGGGACAGGTGCTCACAGCAAAAGCTAGGCACCCCAGGCATGGAGTGGGGGCAGGTGTTCAAGGGTCACACACCCCCCCCCCCCCGCCAGCTCACAGCGTTCCCTGTAAACGGCTCTTATCTATCCCCATTCATCCTCTCGAGAGAGCTACACGCCCCTCCGCACACACACGGGACAGCCTCTCCTTGTCTCTTCTAACGAACTCCCTTCACCTCCACGGTGGCCACTCTCCAGGCGGTAGCATCTGCAAACGCGTGGGTTTGGGTTGTTAGAAATGTTCGCAAGATCGCATATGCAAGCAGGCCCGGGGGCCTGAGGCACAAGAAAACCTCACTGAACCTCCTGCCTTCACTTCAAACTTTGATCCTTTGTTCATCATCCATGTTTTGGGGGTTTCAGTCACTCAAGTTATTATTTATCTTGATGGGTGCAGTTTGTTCCCTGCTCCCTTCCACCTGCAAGGGCCTTACCTGCCCCAGCCCGCGTGCTCCACCAAATAAAGGTTTAAAGCCTTGTGGGCACCACCTCCGTGTGGACAGCTCTCCGTGTCCTCATGCTCTGGGACACACTCACTTCACCTGCCTAACACGCACTCAGCCATGAGCTTTTGCAAGTCTGCTGGTCCAGACCCCTTCCCGCCCCACTGAAGAAACAGAGGCCCCCACACCGTCAGGCGGCCCCTGCCCCCCATCCGCAGCCGGGCGGATCATCCATCGGGAGGAAAACAGGAAAAAAGGAGGGAAGCCAGGGCTCTCCTCAGCTTCTGCCGCTGCTGGCTTTGTCTCATTTCTGGAGGAGCAAGCCGGCGCTGGCCAAGGGAATCATAAATTCCGCCGGAAGGGAGCCTGCGGCTCTGAGCAGAGCCGGCGCTGCCCCTGGGGAGCTGGAGCCTGGCCGCGGAGAGATCACGGCGAGCGCCCCTTCTGCCTCCCCTTGCCTGCGCCCCGCATTGTCAGGCAGTGACATCACAGGGCAGGGAGCAGAGACCACCCTTGAAAGGAAAAGTGAGTCACAGAAAGGGCAGAGGGTGGTGGAAGGGGATGGGGCCAGCCCCTCCTTTGCCTTGGCCAGCACGGTCATCTCAAGAATAGAAACATTCTCGAGTTGTGGGAGGGGGTTGCTTTCCAAGCACATCCCTGGTGCCCGCCCCCCACACGCCGACAAGGAAGTGTGTCATCTCATGGAAGCCCTCCGAGGAAGGTGCTATTTTATTCCCATTTTACACATGAGGAGACTGAAGCTAGGAGAGGTATTAGACTTCCCCAAAGTCTCTCACTCCATAAAAAGTGGGGCCAGGATCCAAGCCCAAGCTTCTGGAATTCACAGACCCTCTGAGCCACGTTGGGGCCGACGGGCAGGAACCCCAAACAAGGGGACCCATTCTCTGCCCCCAACTCTCTGTGACAGAAGCCAAAACGTACTCCCCAAATCCCGGCTCCAAGAGCACCCACATCCCAAGCCCCCCATGGACCTCCTCTCTCTTCTCTCCCCTCCAGCACCCCACATCCCACCCACCAGCAGGCTCCCAGACCCTTCCCTTCCCAGATTTGTTCTCTTCCACAAGATCATTTGGAATACCTGGGTGGCTGGCCTGTTCCCCAGGCTCACTGCCCTCATGCCAGAAAGAAGCTTGCCCTGGGCTGATGAAACTCAACGGAGCCACCCACCCACCCATGCCCAAGATTCCTGCACAATTATGTGTAATTTTGGTGGGGGGTGGGGGGGTGGCTTAAATATTTCAGATGATACTAACGGGCTGGCTGGAGCCCTTCTCTGAACAGGCTGTCTCCCGGACGCCCCATCTCAGCACGTATCCATGAACGGTCAGGGAGGAGCCCTTGCTCCTGCTCCGCCAGGAGCCCTCCACCTCCAGAGTGAACGCCACATCCCTTTCCAGAAGTGGGAGAGCAGGCCTTCCCACTGCGAAGTTCATTTCCTGCTCAGACCAGGTGGAAAATCTGCTAAACCCCAAAGGTCAAGCCCAGTTTAATTTTATACCCTTTTGTTAAGAATGTTCCCTTAAAAAAGAAAAAAAGAAAGAAAAAAAAAAAAACCTCTTAATGTTTCTTTCCAACTTTTCAAAAGTTAATTCATGTGGAAGAAAAAAAGATTAGGATAAAATTTCAAATATTAAATTCAAATGCAGGATTAATGACTTTTATTTCTAAGCCCAAGAGATTGTCTGGAATTCAGGACATTTTTGGAGGAGTCAAAACCAGACATAAGCAGATGCGGTTGTGTTTTGGACCAAGTCAGCACAGATTTTGGACCTTGAAAGACTATATCCACGTGCATCTTAATACAAACAGTCCCCCTTTTCCAAAACTCTCCATCCAAAATGAATTAGAGCCATCGGCTTGAACACGAAGACTAAACACCTTTTACATGTACGTGAAAGGAGCTGACAAATGTAAACCTTTATTAAACGCCCCCTCGTGCACTGGAACCGTTCTACCCACCTCCCCCTTCACCCTTGTCAAACACACGCGCACGTGCGCGCACACACCAGAGGGACAGGTGAAAATCGCTAATCTGAAAGAAGAAAGAGTAGTCTTTCCACACCGTGTGATTTCCCCGGAGTTACTCAATACACTGCGATAACGTGCGTCAGAGTGCATCTCAAGTTCTGCTGAACCCAAGAAGCACTGAAAACTCACACGATGGCCCAGCCCAGAGTGGTTTGGACCACTTGGGTAAAGTCTGAACAGGAATCTAGATGATTTGTCCCAGTCCAGGGAACAGTATCCCGCTGTCCAACAGCATTGGCACGAACAACAGACATGGAACAGGGAGAAGGTGCCCGATGACTGGGGGTCGAGGGCTTTGGGTGAAGGGGCTGTTCCGCGGGCCGTAAACGCTCCTTGAAAGAAGGGCACACGTCCCAAAACGTTTGGGAAATACTTCATGCTCTCCAGCAAACTACGGCCCATGGGCCAAATGGCTCACCATTGTTTTTGTAAATAAAGTTTTATTGGAACAGGGCCACACCCACCCACTGCCTCTTTAGGCTGCAACCACAAAGACCACGTGACCAACAAAACCTAGAGTACTTGTCAGCAGCTCTTTGTAGACGAAGTTTGCTGACCCCCGCCTGCTCTAAGACCGCCTTAGAGGTTGACAAATCACATCAGTGCATTCGTGGCTCCAGGAAATCCTGCCCCGAGGAAACCTACTCCACTTGTTTAACACGGTATTTCACAACCATATTTTATTTGACTTTGTAAAAAAAACCTTCTTCCTCCATGAGATACATATTGGTTCCTTTCACAGGATGGGCTTCAAACACATCTTGGGAAACGCTGGTGTGTGTGTGTGTGTGTGTGTGTGTGTGTGTGTGTGTGTGTGTGTGCGCGTGTGTGCGTGCGCCACCCAGGCCGTGATGCTCTGTTATAGCCGCCCAAGCTAACACAGAAAGTAAGGCTTTTCAGCAGAATGCTTATGAAAAATGCCAGATATTTTATGGTTCTGTTTTATGAAAAATTCTTCCTAATGTGTAAGCATCCAGCCTGCTGCTGGATCTGAGTTAAATCGCCCACTGACTGGCTGTGTGAGTTTGGGCAAGCTACTTGTGGTCCCTGAGTCCGTGTCTCCTCGTCTGTGACACGGGAGCGACCCTCCCTCACTTGGGAGCCCTCACTGTGGCTGTGTCTGTGTTCGTGGAGGCGGACGCTGGGACAGCACGGAAGGGCCGCCAGTGGGCAGCTGTTCTCACGATCACCGTGTCTCCACCCTACGGTGACCGACTGTGCTCTGCCATCAGGTGGCTAAGAATCCTAAGGGAGGAAGGACACGCTAGAACATGCGTCCTGGTCAACGACTACAGGGATGCGTGGGTGTGAGGGGAGGCAGAAGTGGGGCTCTGGGCCTTAAGGAAATGGGACACTCTGCTCGGTTTCACGTGCGGACGGGCACACGCCTCGCTGGGACACGGAAATGACACTGACAGGTTCTGGTGCAGGACTCGGTCACGTGGACTTGGACCCGGAGCCCCTAAGCCCACGGCACTGTGTCTCACAGCGATAGATCCTGCTACAGAGCAAGCCCCGCGTGGCCGCCCGGGAGCTCCTGGGGGGCTGTGTGTCTGGGCATGATGAAAACAGCCCCAGGCCCAAGAACACCCACCTCTCTCCTCCAGCTGCAAACTGGGGCTACCCTTAGGACAAGCACAATTCCTGTCTTTATTCACTGACTTATTAAGCACCTAACAAATACAGATTACACACCCACGTGTCCACAGACAAGGGACACGTCAACAGACTGGGCAGCCACGGTCTTCGTGTTCCAGGACCTTACAAATCACAGACGTGCCCAGTGCTGTGGGGCATAAAATGGGGTGACTGAACCCTACAGCAGGGGCTCTGAGGAAGGAGCACTTAAGCAGTGATCCAAAGCATGAACACTAAAGCCCCAGGGGACGGGGAGGATTTAAGGGAGTGTGCCGAGCACAAGGAACAGTATATGCAAAGGCCCCGGGGCAGCAGAGTGCAGAGTAAGTCCCAGATGAGTTGTAGAACATAAATCCACAAATGCCACCTAATCGTCTTACTAGAGGATTATCGGATTATTTTTTATTTGTTAATTTATTTAATTTTACTTGCTTTTGCCAAAGTCTAGAGGCCGGGCTCACTGGTTGCCCCAGAAAGCCCCCTGGAGAACCCGCTCCTTTCCCTTCTGAGCACCGGCCTCTAGTGATATGATTGACGGTACATTCTTGCCCCAAATATTGCTTGAATGCTGTAGACATAGTGTGTTAGCGGTTGAAAGCATGGGCTGTAGAGGGAGACTCACCAAGGAAAATTCTAGGCCTGGACACTTACTACCCGTGTGACCTTGGGCAAGTCACTTCACCTCTCTGGACCTCATTTCCTTGTTCGAAAACGGGGATGATACAACAGCACCTCCCCTGTAGGGTTACTGTTTAGGGTTTAAAGAGTCGCTCTATGCAGGCCCTGGCAGGCACATAGCGGGAGGTGTTTTCATCACTGTGATTACGCGGAGCTGTTAGGAAAAGCGCTCCAAGAGTGAGCGCTGGTGTCAGTCCTTACAGTGACAAGCATCCTGGCTCCTGGGCTGATTTGATTTCTGAACGTGGACCGTGGGTGGGTGGAGAGCAGACACAGGTATAACGTCCGTCTTATTTTGCCGTCCCTCACACGGCAGCGATGCGGCCACTCTTCCAGAAGGACCAGTGAGGCGCCGGGCTCCAAGACACCCCTGTCGGCGCTCCTTCCTGTCCAGGTGCCGGAGGAAGAGGCCCATCCCCACACAGCTCGGCCGACCGTGGGCCGGGCTCCCCTGGGATCTACGAGGCCCCCCACACGCTCTCGGGGCCTGGCTCCTGCGGGCCTGACATTCCCACAGGTGCCGCTGGCAGGACGGCCAGGGAGAGGAGGCCAGGCCAAGCGGGGAAGTCTGCAGCCTGGCCATTTGCTCCCCGGGCTCGGGGTCACAGGAGCTGGGATCATCCCGGTGACTCAAGCCACAGGCCCTCAATCTGTCATGAAACCCCAGGAAAAAATACACTGAAATACTGTTTTTTCACCCCATTTATTACCCTAATGAGGTGCTTAACCTGGAAGCACTGTTGGCACCAAGTGGCAACATGCGACCGGCGGAGTGTGCCCGCTGTGCCCCGGCCTTGCCCGTGGACGCAAAAGAGGTCACCGCAGAGCCCAGGGAGGCTGGGCATTCTCAGGGCAAGACGACAGGGACCGGCAGGAAGGGGGCGACAGAGCGGGGTCCGCCCTGACAGCTTCATGGCCCTGCACCCGCTTGCATAAAAATCCCCTCCGCAATGACGTCCACGGGCCTATCTGTGCGAGGCCCTCCTGCCGGGCGGGCCGCCCACTTTGGAACCCGGAGCCAGGAGTCAGCTGTTTCCAGTTACAAGGGGTTGCGACCCTTGGGCCAGTCCCTGGTCAGGACTCAAGGGGAGACTGTCCCACGGGCGTGCCCCTTCCCTACACGGAGCATCTCTCAGGCACCAGGCGGACCTCCGGCACCGGAGAGCGATGTCTGGACACGGCTGCCCTTGGCTCCTGGATTGACAAGCAAAGGTTCCCAGAGCGAACGAACAATTGCTTCTCGCCAGCCATCGACCTTCGGTGTCCGAAGGGTCCTGCCAGTTCCTAAGCCTTTGCAGGTCAGGATCTGGCGTGTGTGAGAAGGTGCAGGGGCCCACACTCAGAAGGACCCTGCACTCGGTCCAAGGCTCTGCTGGGGGCAACTTGGAATTCATCACAACGTCTCAGCAAGGCCCCCATCTCGTCTTGCCCTGGATCTCAAACCTCCAAGATCACTCAGCTGGGGCTCCCTCACCTCACCTGGTCCTGCCCCATCGCTGACCTCCCAAAGGACCTCCTGTCAGCCAAGATCTCGCGAGACCCTCAAAACGACCCCAGTTTGGGAGACTAGTTTTGATCCTTGTTTTGCAAACATGGGAAGTGGGGTGCAGGGATTGTAAGCAGCGTTCCTGAGCCCTCACCGCTAGTAAGAAGCCGACTCAAGGACCAGATGCAAACTTGTCTTTTTTTGTCTCCCACGAGGGTTGAGGAGGAGCCGGAAAAGCCTGAGTGGGGTCTCAACACAGCTCAGTGTCACCAAGAGAGACGTGGAGAAGGGAGGGACTGGACCATTTCCCCGGAAGAGAAAGGGGCATCAGGGGGCAGGAGCTGAGGCAAAGAGGGCACGGGGACACCCCGGCTCCACTAGCATGGGGGGCTCTATGGGACCCTGGGAGGGGCTGGCCTCTGCCGGATGGGGAACTGGAGCTCCCAGATCTAGCAGTGAGGGGCTGCGCCCCAATGCTCCCCGTCTGCATGACCCCAGCGATGATGAGAGACCCCCTTTGGAACGAAAAGCAACCCGATTCCATCCTGTTCACTGCGGCTAGCATCAGAAACAGAAGAAAACGTGTCTCGTGCACAAGCAGATGGAGCCTTCTAGAAGCAAAGGCTGATGGAAGTCAGAGTCAGGAGGGGGCAGAGAAGTGAGAGTCCTGACAGCACTCCAGCAGAGGAGACGCGCAGATGGCGAACGCCCACGCCAACCCCCCAGCTAAGACGCCACAGTGGCGAGCAACAGAAACCCCGGCGGAAACTGGCTTCGCTGCGTCTGGGATGAGCCAGGGTCCAGGGAACGGTGGGACAGCACGGCGGTGCCTGTCAGGGCCGGTCCCTGGCCCTTGCCCACCCCCAGGCCCCAATCCAGAACTGTGACGATGTCCAGGGGAAGTCCAGAGACACACCCCCACAGCGCTAAGAAGGGGAGAAGCCTTTTTCCACGAGACCCGCAGCTGCCCTGGGACCCGAGAGACTGCCCAAGCTCCCAGGGCCGGAGAAACCACAGCGGGGCTCCCCCAGGGTGCAAACTCCCCCAGGTGGCTGGTAGGATGGGGGAGAGGTTAGAGGTCTACACCTTGGCTGCAGCGTCTCTCCAGACCCACGCCATTCCTCAGCGTAGATGAGAACTCCCAGAGAGGAGGTCCGGCCTGTGCACTTGCTTCCGAGCCCTGGTCCTGAATGTCCTGCCCGTGTGACCGCAGACCAGTCCTCAAACTGGGCTGCCTGTGGCTCTCCAGGAAAACGTCAGAGTTTGTCCCATGACCTGTCAGGCTGTAGGCAAGGGCATTATTCCCGCGTAACTGAAGTTCGCCTGGCTGAACTCAGGGCGAGCCGCCTCGGAGGATGGCTTGCGTTATCTCCGGGAGCGCCAACAGCAGGATTAGAGGCTGAACGCCCAGGACTGACTCCCCAGATGATGCCAGAGAGCAGCTCTGGTGGGGATTCCTGGCCACTGCTCTAGCCCCACCATGAAAGTGCCTTCCACTGTGCTTAAGAGAAACCGAGTGTCGGCGGCCGAAACGAGGTGTTGGCACGTGCACTCTTCCCACACGAGGTCTTGAGATCTAGTCTCCAAAATCGCCAGGGCTCCTTCTTCCCGTACGTTGTGGGTCCATCCACGTGGCGACACACCCAGCCACTGGGAGGGGACGAAGGGGCAAGAGCACGGCCTGCCCCTCACCTTACAGGCCCGCTCTGGAGACTTCACGGCTCCTGGGCCAGGGCTTGTAACACTCACACCACAGCAGCAGGGGAGGCTGGGGACACGGGCTTTCTTCTGAGTGGCGAGGGACCTGGTTTGACATTCTACTACTACGGAAGGGGGGGTAATCAGCCGCCAAGACAAGGCCTCAGGCCATGATCTCATGGTCTGGGAGTTTGAGCCCCGCGTCGGGCTCTGTGCCGACGGCTTGGAGCCTGGAGCCTGCTTCCGATTCTGTTGTCTCCCTCTCTCGCTGCCCCCCGCCCTCGGCTCGTGCTCTGTCTCTCTCTCTCTCTCTCTCTCTCTCTCTCTCTCTCTCTCAAAAATAAAACATCAACACAAATTCTTAAAAGTGTTTTATTACAAAAGGGATAGGCATTCGGTACAGAAGGCTAAAGGGTATCCGACGCAGAGAACATGAGACACGAGCGTTGTCCGGAACCTGGTCGGCACTCGCACCAGGCAAGGCCCACCCTGCTCTGGGATCAGACCTCAACGTCCACAGAGAAACCACACTTTTGTGACGTCACAGATTTCGTGTGTGCATCCCTCTGTGGCCTCCGGACCCTGAAAATCATGGTTTCCACACGAACAGAACGAGACAGCTGTCACAATGCCCCTCACACTGTGTGTGGGGTGAGGGCAGGTGGTGGGCACCTTGGACAGATGGTGCCCTGTCCCCTCCCACCAAGATTCCCTGAAGCCCCCTAGGTGCCCTGGGGGAGACACAGAACTGGTCATACTAGGTTTCTGTCTCCCATTCCTACCCCCACTCTTCAGCATCCTACCATCCAGGGGCAAATATATGAGACAGTTTGTTCGTAACAAACGTTTTACTAGCACTGTCCGCGTGCAGGTGCTTTGCAAACATTAATGTGGTTGATGACGACCCTAGGAGGTAGTTACTCTTATTAGACACATTTTACAGATGAGAAAACTGAGGCCCAGAGAGGTCAAGTGACTTGCCTCAGGTCACACAGCTACACCTAAGCTATCGAGTTGGGATTCGAACCCAGGCACTTGGGCTCCAGAGATAGCGCTGGCAGTAAAGACAAGCCGGCTGACCGTGGAGGAGGACCCCACGTCTTCCACAGAAAAATGGGAATAAAGACAGGACGTGAGCCCCTGCTGTGCCGCTGCTTTTGACAAAGGAACTCCAGCAAGGTTAGGTGTTACCAACGGCCCTGAACCCTGGCCACACGTGAAAATCCCCCGGGGTACCTTGGAAACCGCTACCCAGGTCCAGCACCTCTCTGTCTGGGGTGGGGCCCAGGAACCCCTACTTTCTAAGACTTGCCAGGCCACTCCGCGCAGCCAGGTTTGAGAACCCCAACTCTCGGCAGCAGCTGTGTGGCCTGGGCTCCTGGCTTAGCCTCCCCAGGCCTCTGCTTCCACATGCGCGAGTGGAGACGCCGTTGCCGTGGTGAGTGCGTGCCTGCAGGGGTCTTGCACCGGCTGGGTTGCCCCCCACCCGTCAGCTCTCGCTCTATGGCACATGCTGCTCTCGGTGCACAGAGATCGGGGCACCGTTTTCTCCGGCTGCCCAAACAAAGCACGACAGGCTGGGCGGCTGAGGGACTCAGGCCCCCAGCCCAGGAGGCTGGAAGTCTGAGATCCAGGCGTGGGCAGGCTTGGCTTCTCCCGAGGCCTCTCTGCTGGGCGTGCACGTGGCCGTGCCCCTCCATCCTCCATGGCCCTCCCTCTGTGCATGTCTGTGTCCCCATCTCTTCTCTCCTAAGGGCACCAGGACCCACCCCACTGACTTGGTTTCCTTAAGCACCTTTTCAAAGGCCTTGTCTCCAAGCACAGTCCCATCCCGAGGTCCCGGGGGTTGAGACTCCAACGTGAACTTTTCAGGGACACGATTCGGTCCAGGGCAATGGGTTAAAGCAGACAGCACCCGTTCTGAGGTGTTTTCTCGGGCGCGCTGGTGGGGAATCCACAGTCACACAAATCCTGTCCCCTAACAAGGCACAGTGAGACGGCAGCTTTCAGTTAGTCACTGATAACCGCTCTACAGGCGCTCCTGCTCCGGCTTCGCCCCCACCGGCCCTGCGTGGGTTAATCGGAAGGTCTCCGGAGCTGGGGGGATTTACTGCCCCCAGACCTTTATCATCTCTCCCTGACGCTGAGGGCTCACATTTCCCACTTAATTACTCGTCCCGCAATCAGAAGAGATAGCCAGTCCTGGGCTGAGTTGGCTGCAGCTGTGAACTGTTTATTTACTTTTCCTCGGCCGGGAATGGCTGTAATTTGAAGGTTCAGGTCTCAGCTACCCTGCCTGGTGCAAAGCCTGCTAAACGCTTCCATATTGCTGGGGGTGGAGCTCTGCTGGAAGCCGCCCCCGCCTCCCTCCCCGGGCGGCCGCTGGGAAGCAGGTGCTCCTGGTTATCCCAGGGGGCCGAGGGGCAGCAGGGGAGCACGGCCAGCCGCACCCCGCCCTGCGCTCCACCGGTGAGGGAGGGGCTCGGCCGAGAACCCAGGAGCCGCAGCCCGAGAACCCAGGAGCCGCAGCGCGGACAGGGACCCGCAGATGCCAGGACGGGCTCGCCCCAAAGGAAGCACCCCCTCGGAGCCAGGCCGTCCCCGCCGCAGTGCAAGCCACCACTCTCTCTAATTCCTGCGCCAAATGGTGTAATTACCGCTTAAGTTGTCAAATGGCATCCAGATGGTCTTACCTTTCACACCAGTGGTTTAATAAGCTTTTAGGCATGACCTTTGCAGCCCGTCCTCCACCTGCACAGCCCCCCGGTTTGTGAAATCCGAGCCCACAATTAGATCTGATAATGAGTGCCCGGGCGACCAGCCTTGAACTCTGTAAGCAATCTTCGAGGGGTGCCCAGTGAGTCACCCCATGCCACTGACAAATGGCATGTGTCCCCCACACGCGGAAGGGCCCCCATGCACACAGGCCCCCAGAGGCCGACCCGGGGAAATCACAGACGCCCCGAGAGATCCAAGAGTGCATCTGGGGGGGCTGGGCAGCCCCGAGAACTCGGGCGGACTCTTCCAGGAGCCAGGTCCCAGCAAACCAGAGGCTCAGACCTCACCGACTACCTCCAAGGCTGCTGTCCGGGGGCCGTCTGCCCCGGGGCAGCCCACCCGGGAGGAAGTGTTTCTAGTCCTGCCTCCCCCATCAGCACCAACAGGTGAGCACCCCCAACATGGGGATCACCCTGCTGCCACAGAGCTGCCCAGGCCCTCTGCAGGTAAACAAGCCAGAGAAACTCCCCGCGAAGCTGTCGGCACAGAGAAGAAACGATCTCACGCTGCAAAGGATCACATCCTACTGTCCTGAAAAAGTCAAACTGGTCTTTCCCAGCATGGGGCAAAGTCCTCTACCAGTTATGGAGCTCACACGCACACATGACGCACCTTTCCTAGGGCTTGACACAAATTCACTAATTGAATCCTCGCCCAGCCTAGGTGCTGGTTTAATCTCCCATTTGTAGATCAGAGAACCACGGTGCAGAAAGGTTAAGTTATCTGCCCTAAGTCACATAGCCAGCAAGTGGCAGAACTGGGATTTGAGCCTAGGCGAGAAGCAGAATGGGTACAGTTACTTAATTATTTAACTAATTAAAAACGTGATATGCACACAAGATAGCATGTTATACGTATCGAACAAAGTTTAAGGATTTGCACAAGGGTTTGGAAAATGCCAAGTGTTTGCAGCACAGCCCGCACGCTGATATTCTCAGTGCCCTGGCGATCTGAAGAAAAGGGAGAGACACAGAGACCAGAACAGATCAGAAGCCTTGTCTGCAATGGATTGCAACACTGGCTGATGGAGGAAGGAACCAGACACTTGAGCTCTTGGCCAGGGAGAGAAGTTTCCATAGGAGAATCTTGTCCCTGATCTCTGCCAGGGCCTGGTTAGAGCAGACCACAAACCAGAAAACCATGGGAGACTAAGACCCAATGGGGAAACTGGCGAGATGTCTTTGTTCCAATCTCCTCATTATATTTGACTCTTTGGGGGACATCACTGTTCCCTCTTCTTGACCCTCATGGAGATCCTGGGTTTTAATGGTCTCACCTTAGGTTGTCACTGAAAACCTACTCTTAAGATTGTGTTGCCATTCTTACTAAGGTGTGAATGACTGACATTTAGGAAGAAGAACTGTGTTTCAGGTTGTCATCTATCACCTTAAGGCCAACTTGAATTTTCAAATAAGGAGACTGTAAGAAGGCCCAAGATAAACATGAAGTATAGAAACATCATCATTTGTGCTAACATAATGGGAGGGACACAATGGCTTTCTGAAGTCCCTCTGCACATACTACGGAATGCAAAGCAATGACGGCATAGACTTTTAATGTGAAGAGATGCCCAAGAAGGCCATCCTTAGGCAGGTTTCCCTCTTGGTCCCCACTCCCAGGGAAGGCAGCCTACTCTGTAAACAATTCTGTGCTAGAACATCCTAAGGAACAAGGCCTTAAATACGCAAGTAATTCATTCCAGTGGTGACATCATCTGGCACGTGATGGCTCCATTTCAGTATGAGCTGGGGGTTCCTGGTGACAATTCCAGGACTCAGAAGCCACCTGTATTAGATGATTACAAGAAGCCCGCCTGTCTTAGAAGTTCCAGCCGGTCGAGTGTTCAGCTGGGAGATCACTGGCTGACCCACCTTGCCATCCACGGAGCTCCGCTAAAGCCACGGCACCTGCGGCCCCGGATGCTCAGGAAGCTCTTGCCTCGGAGCCTTAGCGTGGGCCCCTCTTTCTCCTGCGTCTGCCTAGAGGACAATAGCTCCTCACTACAGGGGTCACTCTGCGCCCTCCCCGCTGGGGCGCTGGAGCCTTCCCGTTCACCCTTCTGTCCCCATGTCCAGGAGGGCACGTGGCCCACAGTGCTTGGTGACCACAGATGCTTCCCACACACCTCCTTGCTCACCGCCTCATGTCCTCATCCTCCCCATCATCACGTGGCCCTGGTGGGCGGGGCTTGGGTCTACCCAGTGCCCGGCTGGCTGCAGTGGGCTCCATCAGGTTGGGAGTGAATAAGGCACACTAGTTCCTCAAGAAGACGTTGTCTACAGACCCGCCTCTGAGAACAGGGCCCCCGTTTACTCCTAAGTTGAAACGAGACATGTAGTAACAGGTAACACGTGTTAGTTGCCCCAGAAGGACACAGTGACATGCTCCCGGGAAAGGCGGACAGAATGCCAGGCTGGTGACGCCTGACCCCAGGCGTCGGAAGAGAGCTGGGCAGGGGACGGTAGTGGCCATGCAGCCTGGAAGGGCTCGTGGCTTTGCGAGCCTAGCGGCCCGCCCACGTTCCCCCAGACACCTCCCATGCCCAGTCTGCACCCAGCCTTGAGGTGGGTTCTGTTACAGTGCCCCTTCGTAGATGAGAAACTGAGGGTCAGAGACACCTGGCAACATGGCCGAGATCACACAGTGGCAGAGCTTGAATCCGAACAGGAACCGGCCTAGAGGACACCCACGATACCCCTGTCCCCAAGACGAGGAAGGAAGGAGCTTGGGACGGAGGGGTGGGAGGTGGACGCCTTGGTTTCTAAGACCCAAGTTGGTCTCCTACTTGTGTGTGTGTGTGTGTGTGTGTGTGTGTGTGTGTGTGTGTGAATGTCTGCGTAGGTGGGTGTAAATGTGTGTGTGCACGTGTGTGTGCTTGCGTGTGTGCTTGTGTGTGTAGGTATACATGTGAACTGATCTGTGCATGCACGTGTGTGCACTCATGTGTGTTATGTGTGCATGTGAATCAACGTGTGTGAATGTGTGTAGGTGTGTGTGTGTTCCTCCCCCCCCAGAAAGCCTCAGGAAGACAGCACGAGGCCATTCGGTCTGGCCACCATAGTCCGCATTGGACTGTGCCCCTGCTTTGGGAAAACATAAGCCAATAAACATAAAGCCAGACCCAAGCCTGCAGTTTCCTGCCTTGGGTCAACAGAAACCCTGAATCGCACTTGGGGATTCCCTGTGACACAGTCGAAAATTCACAGAAGACAAGGACCCCAAAACTCTGAGGACCCCCCCCGGGCTCCCCTTCACACCAACTCTGAGAAAGGACCGTGGGACAGGGCGCCTGGGTGGCTCAGGTCATGATCTCAAGATTCATGAGTTCGAGCCCCACGTCGGGCTCTGTGCTGACGGCTCAGAGCCTGGAGCCTGCTTCGGATTCTGCGTCTCCCTCTCTCTCTGCCCCTCCCCTGCTTGCACTCTCTCTCCCTCTCTCTCTCAAAAATAAGTAAACATTTAAAACAATTAAAAAAAAAAAAAAGGACCATGGAGCTGACAAACAGTGGACCTACCTGAGCCCCACCCCCACCGCCCACTCAGGTCTCTTCCACCATCTTGCAGCCGATTTGACAGGGGTGAGGCTCTCTTGACAGGCCCAAATTCAAAGCCAGCTGCACCCCTCAGCAGCGGTCCAGGTGCTGGTCCAGGTGAGCAGTCCCTCCCGGCCCCTCCGGCTTTCTCGCCCGGGAAAGAGGGCGCGTGTCCACCACCTCGACCGCCAGCTGACCCTCAAATAGTGCACGTCAGCCCGAGCCCTCCAGGGAGGGTAAGTAGGAGCTGCAGCACCCCACCCTACGCAGGAGGGAACTGAGGCCTGGCGTGCACCGTCTCTGCAGCCCAGCCTGACGCGACCTCAGCGGGCGCTTCCGGAGGGGAGCTCAGTGTCGCACAGCCTCCTCGTGGGACACGCGAGTGTTTGCCCCCCCCCCACCTGCACCGTCCTGAGAAGAGTCGGCCCTCAGCCCTGAGAACCCCAGGACTACGCAGTGTGTCCCAATTCAGGGCTCCTGGACCCCAGGGGACAGCAAAGAAGTTGAGTCCCTTCTTTATTGCCAACATCTGGGAACTTGCAGTGCAAATAGCACTGGTCCCACAATGAGGCCTCAGAGGAGGCTCCGAACGCTCAAGGTCTCTGCTTTGGACTCGCTTGGGTGGGGTTTGTCCGGTGCTTGTGACAATCAGAAACTTTGACAGGAAGGCCATGTCTTTGAACATCATTATGGACAGTAAGAATTAAGAATTAATCTTCTGTCCCAAGAACCCCATAAGAGGTGACATCACCCCCAGTCAGTAGAGGAGGAGACTGAGGTTCTGAGAGGCTCTAGGACAAGCAGAGACCAGGAGGCGCAGCGAAGCTGAGACTCAGCCTGACTCGGACTGACTCCAGAGCCGACCAAGCTGCCAGCCAGCATTTCCCGACGAGCCTGCTCACAAGAATGACCTCGGGCCTGGTGTGAATAGTCCCTCCTGGGACCCCAGACCTAACTAGTCTGACTCTGAACCACGGGCCTGAGAATCTGCTTTTTTTTTAATTTTTAATATTTATTTCTGAGAGAGACAGAGTGCAAGTGGGGGAGGGGCAGAGAGGGAGGAAGACACAGAATCCAAAGTGGCTTCCAGGCTCTGAGCTGTCAGTACACGGCCTGACGTGGGGCTCGAACTCACAGACCGCGAGACCATGACCTGAGCCGAAGTCGGACGCTTAACCGACTGAGCCACCCACGCGCCCCTAAAGTATTTTTTTAATGTTTATTTTTGAGAGAGAGAGTAAGAGCATGAGCAGGGGAGGGACAGAAAGAGAGGGAGACACAGAATCCGAAGCAGGCTCCAGGCTCCGAGCGGTCAGCTCAGAACCCGACACGGGGCAGAAACTCATGAACGGTGAGATCATGACCTGAGCCGAAGTCAGACGCTTAACTGACCGAGCCACCCAGGCGCCCCGTGAGAATCTGCATTTTCAAACAGCCATCCCTGGAGGTGGGCTTGAGACCACCGGCCACACTGCAGCACAGAACTGCATTAATTACCGCTTTCCATCCGCTCCCAGCTGGATGACAGCGCCTCTCAGAAGTGGCACTGATGGGAAAGGAGGGACGGAAACCCAGCCCAGGCCAGGCAGGCAGGCCTGTCCTGCCCTCGCCTGCCTGCACAGCGCCCCCGAGGGCCACGCAGGGCACTGCGCCCACCGCAGGCCCCCCGCCCTGGCAGGGAACCCACAGGCTGCCTCCGCGCAAAGAATGGGCGGAAACACTGAGGGCAGGAACTCACCCCTGCGTTTCACACCGCTGTCCGCTGGGACCGGCCTGCCCGAGGATCCAAGGGCCAGGAGCAGCTGAAAAGGCCAGGGCCACGGGGAGCCCGGCCACAGGGCAGCCAAGCAATCGCCGGCAGAAATCTGCAAGCTCATCACGGAGCTTGGAAACCTTGGTGGGGCCACAACACAGGACGCATCCTGCTGGGCAGAGATAAGAGGATTCCCAGGTTCTCACCTCCCCCTGGGGACGGTGGGGCTGCCGGGGCTTGGAGGAACATGAGAAAGGTGCCCCTAAGCACCGCACCGCAGGGAAGCTGCCTCGGCCCCCCACCCTCCCCTCAAAGCTCTGGGACAGGACCTGGGGGGAGGGGCCACAGGTCCGTTGGGTGGGTCCGGTGCCCGGTGCTCCTCCCTGACACCAGGCCTCAGGCTGACTTTCAAACTGGCTCTGGGGCCCTGGGCAAGCGGTTTTGCTCCTCCGGGCCTCAGTCTCCCCACCTGTAAACTGGGCTGCTGCAGGTGGACACCACCTCCCAGCCTAGCCCTGGGGCTCGCTGCCGTCGCGCGTGCAGAGAAGCAGCTGGTGCGCACGGAGGGTCCTGGCGGCCACAGCACCCGCTGCTCTGCCCCGTCAGCCCTCCCAGCCAGGCCCAGCAGGTGTGGCTCGTGGGCCCCTTCCGTGGCTTCCACCCAGAGACAGACAGACACTTGTGGAGAAGACGCGGGACGGAGCCGGGAGGGTGGTGGTCGTTAAGCTGGGACCCAGAGGCCACCCTCAGCGGTGTCACGCGAGGCTCGTTCTGAGAGCGTGAGCGAAGAACGCGGCTCCAACTGACTCACCCTCCACCCCTGCTGTGTGTGGCGCCCCCGCGGGGTCAGATCCAGACACTGAGCCTTGGTGCTGCCTGTGTGCCTCGGAAAGGGTGACAAGCAGGTAAAAGCTGGCACTCGGTGTGCTGTGTGTGCCCGGACCCTCCCACGCCCCTTCCACGCGTGATCCTCCCCGTGGCCCTCACAGGCCAGGGAACGAGATTCAGAGAGGTCAAGTCACCTGCCCAGTGTCACCCAGCCGCAATCAGAGTAGTACACAGCCTGCACAGTGCAGGGGCCCGACACTTGGGAGCTGTGTCTCTGTGGAGGGCAGGGGTCTCGCCTTGTCCCTCTCTGTGGTTCCCACAAGACGCCAGCTCCCTGGGAGAACCAGCCTTTGAGGGTTCGAAAGTGTCAGTTATTTCCCAGGTATGTTGTGAGCACGCAGTATCTGGGGGAGCGCCATGCTGCTGGGGCACGCGGGCGTCGGGGGGCAGGGGTGGCCTAGTGGGTCCTCAGTAGCTCCTGCCGCCACCAGGGACCCACACTGCCCGTGGGATGTGTGTCCTCACCTCCAGGTTAGCTGAATGAGTTCAGGCAGAGTCAGTGTGTTTTGGGGGAGAAATCACCAGTAAAGCCCAGAACCTGCCCCACTGATCCGGGGGCAGGTGCTCAAGTTCATTTTACAGCTGCCATCATGAGCCCACGGAAAACTTTGGAGACGCGCTCTGGAAGCCACCATGTCCCGCTTCCTGCCGTGGGTCCACCAAGAGCTGCCGAAACGCATTCAGGAACTCGGGAAGGGGACTGTAGCCGTCACCACGGACGTGTGCGCTTGCCGGGGTCTTCCTACCCGCTTCTCCCTGGCCGCCTATAAATGGAATCTTTTGGAACACTCCTGGGAAACCGTTTGCTTTCCTGATTAAATGACACAGACCCAGCTGTCGCAGTCCTGGAGCCCTTCTTCCTTCCTCTTCTGAACGCCGACGTGATGTCTGGTGATGCAGCAGCTATCTTGAGACCATAATGGGACAGGTCATAGCAATGCAGTAGAAAGAACGATGGGCCCTCAGAACTGTCCACATCCTAATCCCCAGAACCTGTGAAAACGTTACCTTACGTGGCGATGGGGAAGTAGGGTGAAATGAGAGTCTCTCATCAGCTGCCCTTAACAGAGGGAGAGTACCGTGCATCATCTGAGTGGCCCAGTGTAGCCACCAGGGTCCTTACAAGTCCTTACAGCAGAAGAAGACAGTAGGGGGCAGATGTGACCGGAAGGGAGGTGGAAAGACACCACATCGCCGGCTTGGGCGAAGGGACAGAGGGCCCCTGAGTCGAGGGGTGCCAGCGCCCCTAGAAGCTGAGAAGGGCAATGATTCACCCCTGGTGCTTCCAGAAGGACTCATCCCTGCCGACACCTTGACTTCGGACTTCTGACCTCCAGACTGAAGACTAGAGCCACCGGGTCGGTGGTCAGCTGTCACAGCAGCCACAGGGTGTGAATGCAAGTTGCCTGAGATGCTGGCTTGTCCGCACGGAGCAAGCGCACGAGCACCCGCAGCCAGACAGCCTCGTCACGTGGCCGGAGGGACCCTGTGCGTGGTGCAGCCACTTCAGGCTGGGCCACTCGTGACTTGGAAGCCCAATGCCTTCCCAATTGGCACCCATGTCAGCCAGGCAAGCCTGCATCTCAGAACCCTTCTTGCGAGAGAGGAAGATGCCCGCCTATGACCGCACTACCGGGTCCGAAGACGAATTCTGAGTGGCTCCGGGCCTCTTCCCAGAAAGGAAGGTGCAGTAAGACCAGACCTCCTTGAGCAAGGCTCTCAAGAAAAGGTTTCCCCCCACAGAATGCCCTAAAGCCCCTCAGCACTCTAAAGAAAGAGACGAGTTGTTAACTGCATGTTTACCGAACCCTGACATGAACCGAAGACACAAAAGCTAAGTGCAACACACAGAAGTGTCAACTTGGATAGGTGTCGTGGCAGGGTCCGTGGGACACAGACGTGTCCGTAACCGCCTACTTTTACTGGGTACAAGTGTTCTCTGATTTAAGGGGGGGCAGGAAGTTCACCCCCGACAAGAGCCCACTGGCGGACAGCCCCCGTTTGGGGAACACAGCTTGACCGTACGTAGCTTCCGCACCGTGTTTCCCCATCTCCTTTATCACTTGTCCTGCGACGAGGTTTCCAGGAATGGCCACGGGGAGATGCGGGGCTGCCTCTGCTCATTTGCGCCCTGCGACGGAAGCCACAAAACCTTCATCAGGGCCCTCCTGCCCTGTGATGGGCAGGGGAACCCGGCTCGGGGTCACCTGGCACAGGAGGGGCTGGAGAAGCAGGGCATACGTTTGATCCTCACTCCGAGCGCACTCAGACACCCAGCTGCGCACCAGAAACACGGTCCCGTGAGCGGATTAGCACAGGGCCTGGCCGGTGATCCGTGCTCCGTAAACGCTAACTATCGAAATGTTTTTCTTTCTAAAACTCACAGCAACCCTGTGAGAGAAACCTGGGGAATGTTCCCAAAGAGCGGGCCAGGAGTCCGAGGCTGAGAAGGGCTCAGTGACAGCATGAGAATGGGGCCCGTGTCCCGCTCCCCTCGAGCAGTGTCCCTGTGGCACCCAAGGGCTGGTACCCGGGTCGAGCTGCCAGGGCAACCACTGCCCCCGTGCTCTTCGCAGGCACCAGCACCACCCTGCTCACACTCTTCTCAGCAGCCCCGGCAGGGACCCAGCTGCCTGCTCTCAAGGGGAACCAGCCACGAGAGCCGGGGAAGGGGGTAGTGCCCCGCCCAGCACCTCAGAGCCCAGGAGGGGTGCGGGGAGCAGCGCCGTGCCCAGCGTCTCAGGGTGTGTGAACGCAGGCGGCCAGCAGACTTCCTGAGCTCCCCACCAGGAACCCCAGTCCCACCAGCTGCCACCCCAGAGCCCTTTCTGGCCCCACAGTGTGCAACGAGGTCAGGAGGAGGCTGTCAGCCAGAAGCAGAGAGAGCTCACTCCCAGGGCCAGGCTCTGAGCTGAGAGAGCCCGCTGGCAGAAACCCCCGGGTCACCCAGGAGCCTGAGGGTTGTGGGGGCTACAGCAGGACCAGGGAGGCAGTGGCACCTCCCAGAGTGTGGCTGAGAAGGGGGAGCCCTCATCCCCAGCACGACCCCAACCCCAGGCCCCTGCAGGCCCCAGACTTTGTGCAGGCCCAGAGACACCCTCAGCGGCTGCGGCCGGGACCGCGGGGCCAGGCGGGGGGTTGCCATTTGAAGCCCACTCTGTCACCAACCACTGGGTGAACCCCCAACCTCTCGGTGCCCCCATTTCCTTCTCCGTGGAACAACCGTCCAAAAAGATGCCACCCACTTTAGGGGGAGTCTTGGCCAAAACCCAACCCCGTATTTTCCCAACCGGTAGAAACATGTTAATTCATTTTGTTTTTCCTGAGTGAAATCTCCAGAATGCGAGGAGATAAACATCTCACCAGAAGGGTTTTTGCAAAGAGAAACGCGTCCCTCACCTTCGAACTGGGAGGGCGTCCATAGCAGTCACCGATGACCCACGCTGTGCTCCCAGCCCTCTGCTGGCTGCCTGACCACATCTGCTCACCACCCCACCCCTCCTTGTTGACAGGATTCTGGTGTTATTTGGCTTGGCAGTGGACCCGACTAAAAATATGCAGTTTCCCAGACTCCTTTGCAGCGAGAGTGGTCAGGTGACGGCGTCGCAGCCAGGATGACGGAGGTGAGCTGCCCAAGAGAACCCTTCCGCCACGACAGGACAGCGCGCCTCTAGCTGGTGCAGCCCTGAGCCTCACGGGTGCGGGGTACATCTCGTGACCGAGAGCCCACGGGCTCTGGGCCCCAAAGACGGGGGAGCCGGGCCCCCGCCCAGACTGCCCTCCTCCAGCCGCCCGGGGCCTCAGACAGCCCGATCCCGTCACTGCCCACCAACATGGTCCCCGCTGACGCGCTTGCTGAGTGTGAAGGGCTGCGGCCCCACCACTCCTGCACGAGGGGACACCAGAACGCAGCCAGGTGGCCCCCATGGAAGCCGCCTCCCCCTCGCCCGTCTGAGACGGTCGAAAGGCACGCCATCCAGTTGCTATGTTCTTGGCTTCCTGGGGGCATGGAATGGCAGGCTCCCTCCATGCCCTAAGATAAGTGTTTTGTTTGTTTGTTTTATCTTATCTGTTTCTGCAGTGAAACCAGCCTCCCAGTTCCCCGAGACATAAATGTGATGCCCAGAGCTGCTTTCCCCCCCACCCTGGGTGGTGAGTGACAGGGATCCCCTCCCAGGAGGGACCTCAGCGTCTGCATCTGCAAACCAGGGTGGCCACACCCCGCCTGCCCGGTTGGGGACAAGTGGCATGAAGCTAGAGCAGCCCCCTGCACCCTGACCTCCGCCCGGGGCTCAGACCACACCTGCCCTCACAGTCCCCTCCCCACTGAGGCCCGCAGGAGAGCCCCGCGCCCCTCCCAGGATCCCTCACCCAGAGGCCCGGATTCCTCTGCACCCACATCAGGCTGACCTCTCACACCTCCATTCGGATGCCCATCTGGACAGCTTCCCTGAAACTCTGTGCACCTGCGGCCCCATCAAACCCTGCCTGCAAAGCCTGTGGCTGCCCACGCACGTGTCTGCCTTCCCAGTGGACTATGGGCCCCGACAGACATGCTGTTCGCAGCCGGAGACCAGAGCCGTCCAAGCACCCCGTGCACAGTAGCTTCTTGGCTAGATGAATGAGTGAGGGCATCTGGCTAACTCAAGGGGACCCCAGAGTTGAATTGAGAATATGCTCGTGCATATGACAGCCGGGACAGGACAGGATGAAGACGGGAAATATTCAGATAACCACCCTGAGTTTTTCACTGCACTTAAGTGGGGTCTTGAAGAAAAGAGACTCACTAGTCTCAGCACCCCAGGGGAAGGAGCAGCATGTGCAAAGGCACTGAGGCACGAGGGAGCATGGAGCCTTTGAGGAGCAGGCAGTCGTGAGCATGGCTGAAACCTCGAGGGCACGTGTCAGGGATCAGAGAGAGGAGAGTGAAGGCTGGATCATGGTTGTTGGCTTTTATAACAATATTATCACTAATCCTGCTCAGAATAATGGCGACAGTTATTACCTGCTGTGCTCTGTGTGCCTTACACATATCACCTCAATTCCCACAAGCCCCCTGAGGTAGGTCCTACTGTCATCCCCACTCTACAGAGGACAACACCGAGGCCCAGAGAAACAAACCGACTTCCCCCAGGACAGCTGTTCGGAAATGGCTGAGCCGGAATCCCAGTCTCCGTCGGCCCGGCTGCACGACCGTGTTCTCAAGGGCCATCTTAGACCACGCGAGCGGCTCGTCACACTGGCAACTGGGTAACAGCTTTCCCCACAGCAAGCTGCACACAACGAAGCCTCGCGACACGCGAGGGCAGCATTTACCGGCCCTGCGCCTGGGCAGTCAGCTGGGCGTCCCCGCCGACACTGGCTAGGCTGACTTACGTGTGCAGGAGCTCCACGGCGCTGACCGGGCGAGCGGGCTGCACGTTCTTCGTCCTTCCTCAGGCCGGCACAGCCACGTCTCATGCTGGCAGCAGGGCCGCGAGAGTGCTGCTGGAAACAGGGACATGTGTCTCCAAGCTTCTGCTTGTGTGAAGTTTGCTAACATCCCACTGACCGAAGCAAGTCGGATGGCAAGACCTGGATCCAGGGGCGAGGAAACCCACCTGCCTCTTGGTAGAAGGAGCTGCAAATCCTCAGCAGAGGGCTTGGCCACAGGGAGGGGTGAAGACCCGAGAACATTTATGCGTTTCACCTGCTGCAGGTGGGGGCGGGTGGGGGGGGAGCGGGGCGGGGGGGGGGCGCTGACTTTTCCAGGGCTATGGCACACGCCAGTGGGAGAGCTGCAATCCCTGCCCGGACCTTTTGACCTCAAGACCCCTGCCCCACGTGGCTGGTGCTAGATCCCACCAAGAAAAACAGAAACTTCGCAGAGCACTTCAAAGGAGCAAATTCAATACCTGGAACCGGTTCTGCGGAGACGGAAAAGGCCCACCAGAGTGGGGCCCAGGGGACACACAGGCACAGGGAGCAGCGAGCATCCCCGTACTGCGGGACGGAAGGGCAGGCGAGGGCCTGTCCCTGCAAGCAGCACCATGGGCCGAATGCCCCGTGGCTCCCGCCTCCCCCCAGACCAGGCGAAAGCAGGGACGCGGGAGGCTGTGCAGGCAGCCGCTCAGGGCCCTGCAGCACAGGACGGACAAGGACGGGAAGAGGGGAGGAACCGAGGGCCGAGGGCCCCCAGAGAGCCAGCTATGGGGCATGTGCCCCTCCGTCCCCCGTGTGCTCCAGGGCAGTGCTTCTCCAGCGGCCAGGACAGGGCACACACACCCGGAGTCTGATGTGGGAGGTCTCGGTGGGGCCTGAGACTCCACATTTCTAACCAACCCCCAGGCGGCGCCGACACCGTTGGTCTGTGGGCCACGCTTCCCACCACAAGGCACTGGCATGGGAGGGTCACAGGGTGTGCGAATGCCTTCAGGAAGACCGTGGCCTCCACTCTCCCTCCTTCTGTGAGCCTCTGAAGCAGGAAGAGGAGAGAAAACCAAGATCCAGTAAGTGCAAGAGACTCACCTGGGGTGTCCGGCCGGTAGGTGGCCAAGACGCGATGCCAGGCAGCCCCCTCTGCCCATTTATTTCGGGGCTCCAGGGACTGGCCCAGAGACCTTTATCCAGCACGTTCTATAGGCCCCGCCTTTACGTTCACAGTCTCAAATCTTCACAACCTGGAAAAGGAAGATTGTCAGCTCCATTTTATGCAGGAGGAAACCGAGGCTCAGGAAGTTTAAGGAATCCCCCACGGTCAGCAGCGAGTGAGGGCAGAGCCCCACGTGAGCCCCAATCTCCTGCTCCAGGAGTGACACCTCACTCGACAAATACTGACTGAGCACAGCGCTCAGGCCCTGCTGCACAACGTGGGGTCTGTGATCCCCTGGCCTGGATTCGAGTCCACAGCAGCTGTGAGGCCTCGAGGGTCTCACTCGGCCTCCCCGGGACTCAGTTTCCTCAACTGTCAGACGAGGGTAACAGCAGTCCCTACCCTGGCAGGCAGTATCCAGTTGTCTCAGGCCATGCCTGGCACATGGCCACCTCTGGATTAACACCCACCCTTGTCGTAAGTCTGCAACAATCCCAATGCTTAGATTCTAGGCAGGGGAGACAGTCAACCGGCAAACGAAAACACGGTAATTTGTGAAGTGGCTGAGGGTCCAAGATAAGGGTTCCAAGAAGGTGGGGCACCGGGGTGGTCAGCGAGAGCAGCCATCACAGAACGGCAACATGGCATTGTTGTCTGAGCCCCTGTCCAGGCCGGGTCCGTGGCCACAGGTGCTCGTGCCGCAAGGCCGGGTGATCCGAGGGCTCCCACTGGGAACGTGGCTCTGTCCCCAGCAGGGCAAGCCCAACCGCAGCCTGGGGGTGCACCTGCGTGCCCAGACCCCCTCCAGGGGAATGTCAGCGTGGAACTTTGGGGCCCCGGCACGGCTCCTGCTGGGCACCTTGGAGGCGGCCGTGGCAGGGCCACTGAGAAAAGTGGCACGCAAGGCTTGTTTCCCCAAACCGCTCAGAGACACTCAGAGCATTTCTGAGAGACAGGCAGGGATTTGATATTCTGGCACTTGTTTGCACAAAGGATCTCAGCCTTCTTTCTCCTGACATGCAGCTTAAACGTGTTCGCTGACCCCTGAATGGAATCCCACGATTCCCCATCTCCTTCTGAGAGAATTTCACGGGAGGGAAGGAGGAGGAGCTAAACGCATTGTGTCCTGTGGGCTTTATCCCCCCACTGACGGCTCTATCCATTCACGGTCCGAGACTGGATGCCGAATGTGTCTTCTGGTTTGTTTGGGTATCTTTTTTCTCTTTTCTTTTACCTTTTAACTAAAACACAACACAAAGTAAGAGCTCTGATTGCATTCAGCTGTTAGGAGGGAAGTAAATGCGCCTCCCCACCTCTGCTGGCAGAGATCAGACGTGACTTTCTCAAAAAACAGAAAGTGGAAAGTTTACAAACACAGGACTCAGACTCCGCAATGGCGCACCTCCGCTCCTAGCCAGGGATTTGTGCGGCCTGTCCTCCCTGCTGGCCACACAGGCCTCTGCGTCTCTGTAAACCCACAGGCAAACGTGGCACCCGGGCCACTTTCCACCCTTTCACCAAAATAAAACAGTAAAGACTAAAGTATAAAAAAAGTATTTAAGAAGTAAAAATTAAAACAGTAAAAGCCCAGAAGAGAGGAGACAATCACCCTTGCATCGACTCAGGTCCCAGCAGCCTGGTCGGTCGGCAAATGGAAACATAAAAATATTTTAGACTGAAATTGGGCAAATAGTCTGGTTGAGTTCATTTTCCACAAAAGTCTTGCCCCAAACAAGCTTATTCATGTACATGAAGTCTGAAAGCGCTTTTCCTAGCTGGGTTTTTGAAACCTGAAATATTTTCGGCTAAATGAGAAAATGTTCGCTGTTGAATGGCCTATTAGAACTGTCACGAATGTGATTTCTGGGAATGAACAAGATGGTAAGAAGGTTGGCCGGAGCAAAAATGTAAGTCAGCATTAATATCTGGTGTCATTAAACTGTCCCTTAAGCCACGGTGCCCAGTGACACAAAAATTTTTGTGTTAATTCTAATACGATCACCTCCCTGGGTCTGCACAAATCTGAAAGGATCTCTCTCCAGAATCACTAATGTTATTTTCTTCAGTTTCTACATATCAAATAGCTCTCTCTGTTCTGCTAACAGACCAAAGTATTTGGGACATACAAGTTCATATTTTCTCCGTATCAATTTACAAAGGTTCACTTGATACAAATGTGGCTCAATAAACAATGTTTATTTTTTATGGGTTAGTATCTTGCTCAAGAAAATTAGAACTAAGTTTCGGGAAGATTTATTTTCATTTTAACTATTGTTAGCTGGTCACTGCCACTCAATACTTAAATGACTTTTCCCCCCAAAGGGCAAAATCTTTAAAGCAGAACAGAATTTATTTAAACAGCTGGGTTTCTTGCACGATCATCTTGTTAATACGCAGACTTACGAGCAGTAGGTAACTTGCACTTTGTAAATACATACAGGTAAAAAAAAAAAAAAAGCCAGTACATCATTCGATTAAATTTTTAAAGAACAATATTTTATCACTACTAGACGCAATGAAGGCATTCTACTATGTTACACGTACTCATATCTATGTCCTTAAATATTATTTCACATTTAGAGTCAAATTAATTCCCTTACCATCTTTTTCTTCCCCCAAAACAAACGATAACATCATTTTTAGGAAAAGAAAAAAACCTTTCTCTTGGTATGCATTTCAAGTAGTTTCAACATGCATGCTTTTTTTTTTTTCAAATTAAAAAAACAATGTGGCAAATTATTACCTAAAACAAATTAAGGAATCCTGTTGTCCCGTGAAGAACAAAAACATTGGAATCATCCAAAATTGTCTTAATTTTAATTTTAACATTAAATATATTGAAGGATGTGCTCATCATATTTTGGGATTCTCCCTGGCAAAAGACGAGGACAAAAAATATTTGTTTACTTTTGAAATAAAGTAGACATTCTTCCCAGTGGAGGAGGAGGACACAGTCATCCTGAAAGCACTCCTGGGAGAGGAAGGGTAGAAGCCGTAAGAATCTGGCAGCTCCCATTTTAGCAGGTGCCGACAGAATAAAAGCCAAGGTCCAGGGCGCGTATTCCCACACGTATGGAAAAGCCGTTTTTGAGAGGGTGAGACTCTGATCCCATCACTATCTGCACATGCCTGATTTTCCTTGGCCATTTGTCTGCACATAAAATTCCACGCAGTGCTATGGCCATGTAACACTCTGCGTGATTATTACAGGAGTATCGTAAGGGTATCTTTTTTCCTGCGTAATATAAACAGGCCATAGATCGGATCTTGAAATAGCTACTAAGCTTCTTCCATTTTTATCTCAAACATCTCCGGGAAATACTTCTTTGAACGCTAGCCGGGCGCCGTCTCGGACCATTCCAGGAGGGCGACACATTTGCTAATTAACATTTGGCTTAAATACTTTAAATACTTTGACAGCTCGGCGTGTTTCAAGTGAGGCCTCAAAAACTCTTTACTTCTTACGTTTATAGCTGACTGGACGCACCCCGGGGGGGAGGTGAAGGGGGACCTGATGGGGGGACCTGATGGGATTTCGGGCTGAATCTCAGTGTCTTCCCCACCCCCACCCCCACGGGCCACTCCAGAAGTCACAGCGCCATCTGCCGGGCAGCAAGGGAGCCCGCATCAGAAGGCCAAGGTTTCTGCTCTGGCAATCCAATTTGAAAGCTTCAAAAATGTGTTTCAGTCGCCCTGTGCCGTGGTTTCATAGCCAGGAGGGCCAGGACGGGATACTCCAGGCAGACGCGCAGGAAAGTGGCCACAGCCTTTTGACGTGCCTCTGGTCTGCAGCAATCTTGCCCTCCCCTGTCACCCCCAAAGAGGAGGTTAAAGAGAGTGAGAGCATTGCTATGTTTAATTTCTAAGAGTTTTCGATGAGTTATGAATTTCTGGGGTGAAGATTTATTTTCCCAGTGGTCGGCACCCACCTTTTCCTCCCCACACTCCCCCGGGGCTGGGGGCAAAGGGGGTACACACACACACACACACACACACACACACACACACACACACCCGTGCTCACACCCACCCTGGGGTTCTTTAACCTGACGAGGCTTCACGAACACGAGAGCACAAAACTAGGATAACCCAAATATTATTCTGAATCCCCTTTCCAGGCACTTACGCAAAACAACTACCATTTTTGAAGTTTGTGTAACTTTTCCCTAAAAATATAATCACATTCCGATTATCCCTCCGAATGAGGTCAATTTCTGGATTTTCTTAGGCAAATAACTGGCTTGCTTTTCTCATTCTCCCTGCTCCTAACCGATCGCTGGATTTGCCTTGAAATTTGAGCATTAATCACTTTCTCTTCGTAATTAAGCACAGGGTATTCTTTTCATCGGAGAACTGTGTCCTTTCAAAACTGCCCTGATTCCCTGGAATAGTTTCGTGAAAAGAAGTAAATTGTAGACTAGAATATTAACCTTCTTACAATCCTCCCAATATTTCACAAAGACGTTCAGAAGATTTTTAAGAAATAAGCAACTCATGTTAAATGAAAATTACAATTAAATTTATTAAGTATCACAAAGCATCCATTTTTAAAGAGAAACATTTTTACTGAACCTTACTTTTCTTTATTGCACGTCATAAAAATTTTTTTAAATGTCCTAGGAGCCTAAAGTCAGGCTTGCTATTGCATTACCGTCAGGGATTACTTCATTTCATATATATATGTGTGTGTGTGCGCGCGCGCGCGTGCATGTATACCAAAGTATTTACATTTTGTAACTTAATTTCTCACTCAGTTTGAAAGATCTGGACATTATAAAGGCAAGCTCATTTTCTGCTGGAACAAAATGAGAAAATGAAAATTTTAAAATTCGTTTTATTAGGTAAATTCAGTGGGGACTCACTGCTCGCCCTGAAATAAGCCAGCCTCCTTCTGTGTACTTTCGCCATCTTTCGGAGCCTCAAAATGAGAAGTAGAGGGAGTCACGCTGGGAAGCACCCCCCCCACCCCTCCCCTCCCCATGGATGTTTGTGCAGAAACTGTAGAGGTTCCTTTCCCAAAATCCAGAGTGGTGCCGAGGGCTGCCAGAGGGGTTCGCGGAGGAGCCCGACAGACAGTGTGCTGGTAGAGAAAGAAAGGGGAGGCAGGACGGACGGACGGACAGGGGCAGAGAGGCGGTGGAGGAAGAGTACTCACAATTTCCAATGTCTGCTGCTGTCTGTCTCCTGGTCCCGGTTCCAAAAGGAAATGTGGCTCTTTTGTGCAGAACCAGAAATGAGCATCCAGGAAGCCAGCAAACTCACTAGCTAAACGATCAATAGAGAAACACAACAAAATAAATTACCAAATTTGGGGGGAGAGGGTTTCTCCAATAAAGGAAAAGAAAATGCGTCAAGGGGAGAGGGGGTGGGCAAGAGCCTATTTTATTTTTTCCCGTGACCGGAGCTGGGCCCCAGGTTGGCCTCAGTGTGAAGCCGGGTATTTGCTCTCCTGTACCCACATGACATAAAGGGTCACCCGGCTGACTCAGGGCTCGGGCTCCCGGCAAACCCCGAGGCCCGCTGTGTGAGTTGTCCGAGTTCCTGCCGCAGATCTGAAATGAGTTTTCCTATGAAAATACACTGAAAACTCAGCGACCCCCACCCCTAACGAATGCCTTCAGTGACAGGAAATGTTAACCATTTTAAGTGCTTTTTATTTGCATTTGCTCCACGGCTGAAGGAGTGAGGGAGAAACGTACTCTTAATGGCTGGGGGTGAAGGAGACGGAGGGGGCAGCCGGGCCGGCAGTTTCTGGGCACGGGGGGAGCATCCTGGGTCCTGAGTCACCCCAGACAACAGTGACCTCGCCTTGAATGCCCGCAGAAGGAGGAAAGGGTCTGCACGCTGCAGTGAGTCGTATTCCAAATTCTCTCGTGTTGTTGATAAATGAGAAGCCAGCACCTTCTACCCGCCAGCCAGCCAGCCGGGGAGGCTACAGACAAGGGCCCATCTTGCAATGTTTGTGGTGCCAAGATGTGTTTGTGTGAGTGTTTTCTCCCCGGGATCAAAAGGGGGGAAAAAAGATTTTTCCCCCCAAAATCAACTAACCACCGCAGCTCGGAAACACAGGGAATGTGTACAACATTGTCCTTCAGAAATCCATCTTGAATTTTTTTTATATCCTCTCTTTGATCAGAGGCCGACAAAGAATGACATTTTTCTCCATTCTGTTGCATTTAACATGGACTGGCACGGGGTGAGTTTAAACAAACAGATGGCCCAGGCATGAACGTTCCTTTCAGTCAGAGAGGCTGGAGGTGGGCTGGCCTGAGGGGGCGGGGCGCTGCTGTCGGGGGGACTCGGTACAGAGAGGGGGGCAAATAGGGCAGCATCCCCAGGGCAGTTAAGACAGGACTAAACCCATGATGAGAACCACGTACGCTACCTCCGTGCTCTGGGCCTGGGGTCCCCCTTCGAGCCCACAGGGTAATGGGAAATCCTTCAGCAGAAAGAGACGGCCCACTGCATTCCAAGGTGTCAAGGAGGGAAAACAAAACAAAACAAAAACCCTTCCAAGTGGATTTCAGATCATCGAGTGCCCAGGGAGTGCACAGTAAGAAGGGTAGGCGGGGAGAAGGGCCAGGTGCTTGTGGGAAATTTTGCACCAGAGCCTAGCTCTAGGCCCCTCGACAGGCAACGGGAAACTGAGAAGGGCCAGCCCTCGGTTGAGAGGCTTTAAGCGCAGGCATAAGCCGGGCCTACTCCCTCTAAGCCCCATCAGAACAGCCACTTGTGGCCTCCGTGTGTGGACTCTGAGCCACTGACACATGGCCACCAGGAACCAGGAGGATGCACACACCTAGGACACATGTTCCGAGACATGTGGACACTCTGAGGTCACTGCTGAGAGCCACACAATTGTGTCTTCCCTGCGTCGGAGAATGGAGGTGTTGAATGATGCCTGTCTCCCCATGGATGTTCCCCTTGACCTCAGAGACCCTCCAGACCCCTCCTCCTCAAGTGCACAGAGACCACAGAAGAGGGACAGACCTCCTCACCACTGCCCACGTACCAGGCATTAAAAGAAGTCCCCAAATCCCAGCCAAGTGTTTGGATGAGGTCTGTCAGCTGGCATCGGGGCCAGTGGGTGATAATGCAGAGGGCACATCGCAAGAGAGATGGTTCAAGCCGGCTTCTCTGTTTTCCCTTGTTCTGCACCCCCCACAAGCACAACCTCCTCCCCGTGCTCCTTCCTCTTGTGGGCTCAAGGTGGGCAGCTGCAAGGAAGGGAAGAAAGTTACAGTCGGATGGAGTAATTTATTAGCAATCATGTAATGCCCTCGAGAGTGCAGTCAATTAGAGGCCGTGCGTTTACTAGAAGCTCAACCAGACCAGGGGAGCTGGGGACGCGAACCACAAATACTGACAAGGCCACGCAGTGAGCACAGTCAGGGGCCCTGTGGCTGGAGGCCCCCACAGCCCCGGGGCCGCCCCGCCCTCGTACCTCCCATGGCCGTGTCTCCATTCCCTGAGCTGACCTGTCCCCAAGCTCGAGTGCTCAGATTCCAGCTCTCCACCATGCTGGGGCAGACACAGCCCCATGCCCGGAGCTGGCAGCATCCTGACAAGCTGGCGAAGGCAAGAGAGCCTACAGGGGGAGGAAGAGGAAGAATGTTCTAGAAGAGGACAGAGTCCAGACTCTGGGCCAGAATGCAGGCAGCATCCACACACTCTTCTACTGGTCTTTCTCTGAAACACAAACAATAAACCAGGGGCGGCGGGAACACATGTGTAAAAACAGCGTGCGGGCTGCATACATACACACACGCACACGCACACCTTCTTGGTGTCATTTATTTAAAGCCCAGACTATGTCTTCTTACTAAAGGCCTTTTTTTTTTTTTCACACTTTTTTAGCCCCTACTCTCACAGAGCTTCCCTCCTTAATGTAAACGTAGGGATTTCCCACAGCACTGGAGCTGGAATGTTCTAAAATGCTAGCATCGACACATTTCTACTCCATTTTATTACAGAAACGTTATTTTATGGCACGGAGAGTGTGGTGTGTGTGAAAAGCAGGCAAAGGAGGGGTCCTCCTGCAGAGGGGGGGCTGCCCGCGGTGCCGCTGCCTCGTATAAATCCCCAGAAGTGACAGTCAAGCAGGCAGGAGAATTTGGGAAACCAACAGACAAAATATACAGTGCAGCCCGTGGGCCTCACCTTTACAAGGCAGAGAGAGCTTCTGGAATGGATGGCCCGGGACCTCCGGGGCCGCTCATTAGGTACTTGATGAATTGGACGGGGGGCCCACGGCCCTCCTGGGGTGGCGAAATGCTCAAAAACCAAGTTTTATTAACCTAATAAAATGAAAAGGTAAAGAAAAGTCAGGGAAATTTCAGCTAAAAGGATAAATGCAGGAAGCATAGTAAGTTCACCTACTTTGACTATATTTAGACCCATTCTGGCGGACAACAGCAGTTCCCACAAAGACCCCGCGTTCCTGATGCTGGATCTCAGCTGACTGGCCAGCAATGTGCCACGGCTGGTCTGGAGACATCCGGGGTGCCTTGTGCTCACGCTCTTAGGAATGAATTATAAGCCCGTACTTTTTCACCTCCTCTAATGCCAAAGCCAGGAGTGCAAGAAGGGAAACCGGCAAAGGGCACTCCTTGGGGCAAAGAGGGGTTCCGGAGAGTGACCCTGCCCGACCCTGGGCAGGAAAGGAATGCCATCAGCATCCAGGAATCTCAGAGCGCCCACCTCGCGGAAGAGAAGTCTGAGCAAGAATTACAGCAAACAAGTCAAGCGCAGGCAGACGTGACAAGGTGTCCATTATTTGCAAATACCTTCAGGGGCCCTTGACTCTGGAAGTGGGGGCTAGGAGGGTCTAGTTCAGGAAGAGGCCAGCGCAAAGCGAGGCTTCCTACCTCTCCTGACTGATGCACCACGGCGGCGAGAGGCCAGGTTGGTGGGCCACGCCGTGGGGACCTGAGAACATGCTCAGCCGACGCGACACGGCCAGGCCCCCCAGCTCACTGGGCTTGAACCCCCCAAAAGCAGGAGAGCTTTATTATCTCTGGATCCCAGAGGCCAAGGCTGCTGGCAGGTGTGTGCTCACACAGGGCGGGCACACGGGAGGGAGGACACGTGTCAGCCCCACACGTGTCAGCAAGAACACGCACAGGGGAACACTGTCTCCTGTCGCATTCCCAGCTCAGAGCTGGCCTTGTGGCACCATCCCCCACGTGGCAACCTGTTGACAGCAAATGTTCTGTAAGCCAGAATCAGCAAGCCCAGCGCCCCGCAAATCACCCTCCTAAATCCAAGAGGAAGATGTAGGCCTACCCAGTGGGCTGGAGCACACTCCCCAAGGCCGTGCCTTTCTTTTTAAATTTGTTTCATGTTTATTTATTCTTGAAAGAGAGGGGGAGGGAGACAGAGACAGGGACAGAGAGTAGGGGAGGGCCAGAGAGAGAGAGGGAGACACAGAATCCGAAGCAGGCTACAGGATCCGAACTGACAGCACAGAGCCCGATGCGGGGCTCCAACCCGCGGACCATGAGATCATGACCTGAGCCCAAGTCGGACGCGCTTAACCGACTGAGCCCCCCAGGCGCCCCTTTGTGCCTTTCTTTTTAAACGTAAACTACAGAGCCATGCTCTAGCCCCTCCTGGCTCTCCATGTCCCTGCCAGTGGGGACAGCCCTGTTGCTCTAAAAGATGCTCTCACATCTCATCGCTGCAGGGGATATTTAGGGCAGTGAGACTCCTCCACATGACTCTGAGATGGTGCATACGTGACATCATACGTTTGCCAAAACCCCCAGAATGTCCACCACCAGGAATGACCCTCACGTACAGTACGGGCTTTACCTAATGATGGCGTATCCACAGGTACTGGGGGTACCACTCCCACATGCTGCGTCGGTAACCCGGAAAACTGAGGTGGTGAGGCAGGACAGAGGTGGCGACTCGGGCTTTCCGCTCTATTTCTGGGCAAACCTAAAACCACTCTAAAACCAGAAGTCTACTAATAAAAGAACCTCATTGCTGAAGTGACAGAAGGAATGTTCTTTGCCTGCTCTCTTCCCGTTTGGTATTTCCCGGGACAGGATTTTCAGAAAGTAGAAAAATTCAAAACAAAACAGAAAAATCCCACCAATGCACAGCCGTTTCGGCCGCCCGTTTGGGGGCCGTCCTGGGCCGGGTCGGAGCCAGGCTAATTTCAACCGTGTGGCCATTTATTTTTTATTTTTACACCAACGTCTCATCGTGCTGAGTGTAATGACAGGATCACCATAAATACACCAAGATCCTGCTTTCCGTTTGCAGTTGGCTGACAAACGAATGTCGGCCTGTCAGCCCGTCAACTGGGATTAGTGGAAGGATTCTGGCCCTGCCCACTGAGCCCGCCCGCGAGTC
>NW_024412421.1:35896951-35925854 GCF_014898765.1 Herpailurus yagouaroundi
CCCCCCCCCCCCCCCCCCCGCCGACACCATCACACCCTCTGGGTCCTCCTGCAGCTGCGGGGCCGCTACCGGGCCAGATGGAGCAAACTCAGGTTCTGGCCCTTTGGCTCCTCTGTGGGAGGTTTTCATGAGGGCTCCTGGGGTCCCGAATACCGTGCCCAGAGGGAGACCAGGAATACAACCCTGCCACCAGCTTCAGGTCTGCGTGGTCCCACCGTGCCATCTGATCTCCAGCATGGGGAACACGTCCCGTCTCTGACATCCCAAGGAAGGGGGCTCAGAGGACCCAGCAGCCCAGATCGCAGGCTGTCTCCTGCCCCTGCCGGCCCCGACAGGGGCAGCCACTGTCCAAGCATCTGGCCCCAGGCGCCCTACCCGTGAAATTACACCTACCCACCCTGGGGTTGGGAGGGCAGGTGGGTAGAGGATACCCGGCAGAAAACATGAGCTCCCCCCAAAAGAGGTGAGTTAATATTCAATCTTCAGCCGGGACAGGCGCCCCATCCGTCCATTCCCGCCCTTCCTCAGTGATTTCCTAGACTGAGCCGCAGATGTGTTTATGGCACTTCTTAACTGAAAAGTGAGCTCAGCTAGTACTGACCATAATCAAGTACTAATTGTAGGAGCCGGCGCTTAGGGGCATGTCCGCCAGGCCCCGGCCCGTTTCCCAGGTCGGAGGGCGGCACGCAGTCGCCGTGCTGCTGGTAAGTGGCTGACCCGGGACCCCGCAGCCCGGCCCGTCTCCACCAGCTACCTGTCAGCCGGCCACCGAGGGGCTGCCTCCCACTAGGTAACCCCAGCGCCAGGACAGCGAGCACCCGTGTCCCCACCAGAACTGACTCAGGAACAGGAGTGCCACGGACAAGGGCTGGAGGAGGAGGAGACGGACACGGGTGGGCTCGCGGGCCCCAAGCCCTGTGCGGCTGCTGTCCCGAGTGGGTGCCGGTGCGGGGCCTCGCCTGGGAAGGGTCTCCCAGAGCCGCCCTCTCCCACAGAGCCCGGAGCAGGCTGTCCCGGAGGCCGCAGCCTCCCCGCACGGACGCTACCATGAGAGGACAGGAATGCCCAGCACAAGCGCTGAGAAGGTGTGCAAACAGGCGGGGTGGGCACACAGGCCGCAGGGGCAGAAACACTCCTGTTCCTCCACTCGCCTGGGGCGCATTGCCTGACCTGGGGCAGCCTTAGCTTTTACGTCTGTAAAATGGGATCCTGACTAACACCAGGGCTCTGGGGCTTGTGTGACACCAGGCAAAGAGAAACCGTCCCACCAAGGCCATGTCCTCTGCAAGAAGCACTACTCCTGCCCTGGGGTCTCGAAATCCCTCCCCCTCACCCCCTGCCTGGTCTCCCGGGGACCCCACTGGGCTTTCATCCTGACCTGACTGCATGTGGTCTCTTCAATGGGAAACCGAGCATAAGAATAAGAAAGTGCCTACAGTATAAAATGTGTGCAAATTTATGCAAAATTTTGGGGTTGGGGGGGGCCTCACTCCACCGGAGCATCTGACTTCAGCTGAGGTCATAATCTCACGGTTTGTGAGTTCAAGCCCCACGTCGGGCTCTGTGCTGACAGTTCAGAGCCCGGAACCAGCTTCCGATTCTGCGTCTCCCTCTCTCTGCCCTCTCCCTCTCATGTTCTCTCTCTCTCTCTGCCCCTTCCCCACTCACACTCTGTGTCTCTCTCAAGAATAAACATTAAAAAAAATTTTTTTAATTGTGTAAAATAGACTGACACTTACATAGAGTCTGGGAAGAAGTACACCAAAATGCGTCACCTTGCCTCAGTGATGCTGTTTTGGTGGTCCCTTCCACGGTGTTCCGTGTTCTCACTGCTTCGGTAAGAAAGAAGGGAAAACTGCAAAGGAGAAAGAAATATAAATCAGAGGCAAATGGATGGTTTTCTTCTCCTGGCCCACAGTCATCTCCCAAGTACTTGGTGGTGGGGGGGCCCCACAGTCACGGCGGCACAGAGCTTCAGACACCCATAAGCCTTGCTGGGGCCAGGATCGGGCTCCTCAGGAAGGGCCCCTCCTGTCCCCGCAGGCCTTCCTCTGCGCGCCCAGGACAGGGGGTTCCAGGTTTGCAGGGGGCCCTGTGAGGCCCTCTGGGGGCTGTTCCAAGGTCTCAAGCCAGCTCTGGCGCCAGCCAGACCATCTGCCCTGGCCAGGACCCCGTCCACCCTGCCCTGCTGTCAGAATGTCGACGTTTCTCCACACCTTCTCTTTCTTTTTCGCCATCATCAACAGTGATGCAACGAGTATGCTCACACAGAATGCAGCCTGGCCTTAAAGATGGGCACCCAAGGGAGGACAAAATCCAAATTGCACACCCCTACCCCCTTGACGCAGGCTGAAGCCCGAGCCGGGTGGCCCTGGGAGCTCTGGTGGTTCGCTGTTTTAAGCATCTCGGGTTGTGAGGATGAAAACCAGCCCACCCTGGCAGGCAGTGCGAAGTTTCGCATTTGGTCCCTCTCCCCCAGTCTCCAGAGCCCCACCAGAACCACAGGACTAAAAATAGCCACCACCACAAACAAACGAAAAGCACACCGAACGCTCCAGCATCGGGAGGGAATTCACAGATGGAAAACCCCAGGCCCAGAAATGGACAACATGGTACAAACAGAACCATGTCCGAACAGTGGCCGGCAGATCCCAAACTTCGCCCCGCAGTGGTCAGGCAGAAGGGCAGCCACAGTCCACCCACATAGCCAGAGAAGGCCCGGGACGCCCGCGGGTGTGGGCAGGTGGCAGGGCAGCCTGGGGCCCTGGCCGGTCGGAACGGACACGTGGGACCCGCACAGATTCCGATTCTCCTCCTGCCCAGTGAACCCTTCGCTCCAGATTCTCCGCCACATGACTGTGATCAACGATAAACAAACTTCGCCCTGGTATAATTTGGGTGATTCTCCTTTCCTTTTCTAAGAGGAAGTACTCGTCTGCCTCTCCCCGCAACTAGCAACATTTTTGTCTATTTCCCCAACTCCCCTTTGACAGAGAACCCCTGCACACTTACCCCTGGCTGATCAGAACCCCCTGCAGGCGCGCCCACGGCTTGTTTCTGAAGGTCCTCCACACTTTGCCGACTGACTCACTGACTAGGGGCACAGGTGCGCCGCCCCTGTTGTACCAGCAGAGCCAGCCTCTGGCACCTCGGATGCGCCCTAATCCACCCAGGGCCACCCACTGAAAAAGACTCCAGGGGTCCAGCTGCTGTGCCCTCCACGCCCCGTGGCAGAGCCCTTCTCCAGGGGTCCAGCTGCTGTGCCCTCCACGCCCCGTGGCAGAGCCCTTCTCCAGGGGGTCCACACACCCTGCTGCTCTCCATCTGGCAGTTCGATTCCTCCAAGTTGGATGCAGGGTCGGATTGTATGTGCATTTCAAATTTCCAGAACAACGGCCTTCTCCCTCACAACCTGCAGCAATTGTCACAACCACAGCCATGCGTGAGCGACCATCTCTCCCCATGTTAGCTCAAGGGCCTGCCCATCTGTTATATCTTCATCCATCTGAACCAGCCCCATCCCCACGTCATGTCTGAGCCCGAAGGAAGAATGTGTTGCCCCCTCTGATCGGTGCTGCCTCTCGTTCCCTTCCCAGTTACGTGTGGAAGGTCCCGGTGGCCAAACGGGGCTCGTGGATGAGGCGCTGCACTCCCGGGCACGTGTTCATCTGTCTCCCCACATCTCACCCGTGGAGGACGTGGCCAGAGTGCCCTTCTGAGGACACCTCTGATCAGGCCCTGTCATCTGCCTCCAAGCCCTCGAGCCAATCCGTGAGCTGACTCCCGGCACACCTGCCCACTTGTCGCCCACCAAGCAAGGCCTCTGCCACTCTCCTGTGTCGGCAGGCCACGGGGATATACACGCAGCGCCACCTGCTACACACCGGTCAGCAAAAGCAGACCCATCTCTGGCCCTCCTGGAAGCGTGTCCAGTGGCAGAAACAGACACTGCTAAACTCATCACACAGAAGAGAAGTTCTAGCTGTGATAAGTGTCAGGAAATTGGGCGGATGGGGCATCGTGAAGCCTGACACAGAGCTGACCTGGCCTGAAAAATCTAGATGGCTTCCCTGCCAAGGAAGCAACATGAGGGAAGGGGTGGGGTGCAAAGTGACACAGAAAGGACACATGGTAGGACTTAGCGACTATTCAAACCCCGGGGGCGTCACGAGCACAGAGCCCCACGTGAGCTCAGGGGGTAGGAGGGATAGAGCATGGCAGGTTTGAGGACCCAACAGAGGAAGCAAAGGAAGTCAGCACAAGTGTGGCTGCAGGTGTGGCTGGAAGAGAAACGGGGCAGAGCACAGGAACTCTTACCACCCACATTAATCATTTTGCACATTATCACGTTCAAGCCCCAAGCCCAAGGCCATCAGAAACACAGCTGCAGGCACCCAAGTTAGGTTTATGAGCTCACTGAGCAGGGAGGGCACATCATGAGTAACCACGGGCACATCAGGTCAAGTCACAGAAGGGTCCCTGTAGGGCCGTGTGTGGGCGAGGGTTAGCAGGATGGCCCGGGTGGGCTGGTCAGAATCTGTAAGCTGCACAGGGGACTGGAAGAGCCAGGGGTGGCCGGGGTGGGGGGGGGGGGGGGGACACATAATCAGATTTGCATTTGGTGGAAGAAGGCCAGGTTATAAATATATTTTTAACTGATGAGTAGACATTCTGTTTCCATTTCGCTGTGAAACAAACCATCCCAAACTTTAGTGATTTAAATCAATGAGGATTATTTTGCACGTGAACCTGCAATCTAAGAAGCTTGTCTCCATTGCATCAGGTTGGGGGGTTGGGGGGAGGGTGTGTCTGGAAGGCTGGGGGCCTGGGGCTGCTCATCAGGACACGTCCAGTGGCTTCTCCACACGTCCAAGGCCTCCTGACCAGACCGTGGTGTATTCCAGGGACTTGTGTCCCAGGAGGGAGAACGCGCCAGAAGCCACCTCCCCTGGTCTACAGTCTGAAGACACCATTTCTGCCACAGTCTTTCCAGTGAGCCCATCACGAGGACCGGCCCGTGTTCAAAGAGAGGAAAGATTCCACCTTATGTTTTAAATCCACCACAGTAGAAAAGCGTGAAGGAAGGATGCAGAATAGGGTGTCTCGATTCGCCTCTGGAAAGATGACTGGGTTGCGGCATGAAGGCCAGGCACAGGGAGGCCAGGGAGGCGGCTGGGACCACAGCCTGAGATGGAAATGAGGGCGTGTGGCTCAGGGATGGAACCCAAGAGACAGAGTGAGCGGGGCTTCCGGAGCCGGCAGTGAAGGACAATCCCCAGGTTTCTGGCTGACTTGGCAATCGCCTTGCCCTCACCTCTTCCTCCTGGCCCTTGCGTGCTCCATCTGTCATCCAACCACCCGCTCAGTGTCACCTTGACAAGGTTTCCCGATGCCTCGGGCTGATACGGCCACCCCCACCGATGCCACCCATCAGTCTCTCCCTGCCCAGCCCTCACTCCGTTCGTGGCACGTACCCTTTCCTGAAATTATGCGGTATGTTTGTTTCTTTGCTTGTTTAATATTTGCCTCCACCCCTGGAGCATCGACTCCATGATGACAGGGACCTGGTCCACTATTCATCATATCTCCAGTCTCTGACACAGAGTAGGTGCTCAATGAACGGTTTTCAAAGACAGTGAATGACGGTGGCAATGATGGTGGGAGGGCCATCTTCTGAGACAGAGAATCCTCAGAGAAGAACCAGGTTAAGAGAAGAAATGGTGACCTCTTCCTCAGACATGTTGAGATTTGAGTTGCCTTTGAGATGCACACAGGAGTGGAGAATATGGACCAAAGCTCAGAGAGGGTTCCAGGATGGGTATAACGTCATAGTCTTCTGACTAAAGGAAACCACAGAAGTGTGGGTACAGATGGGTTTGCTTGGGGAGAAAGTGTCAACTATGCAATAAAGTGGGCCTAGGAATGACACCTGAGGAATCCCAACATCTCATGGTCAAACAGAGGAGAACTTAGTGTGCAAGGAGAACACAGCAGACACATCCAGAGATGCAGAAGGCAGGCCAGGAGGTGCAGGCCACGAGAGCCAAGAGAGGCAGCGTTCAGGAAGGATGGGGTCGCCGCACGGTAAAAGCCACCCATGGTCTGAAGTCAGGTATGAAAACTGTCTAGTTGGATATAGTGGTGTCAAGGTCACTGGCGACTTTGGCAAAGCTGTCTGAGTGGGACGGTGAAAGCAGAAGACAGATTGCAATAGTCGGCAGAGTCGAGAGGTGAACAGATGGAAACAACAGATATCGACAACACTCTTGAGAGACACAGCGTGAAAGGAGAGAAGAGGAATCATGTGGTAGCCACAGGATGGTGTGGGGTGAATAATGTTTGTTTTTTCCTAACGTGAGAGAATTGGCCATGTTTATACACCTTTTTAAAAAATCACTTGGGACACCTGGGTGACTCACTCAGTCAAGCATCCAACTCTTGACTTCGGTTCAAGTTGTGATCTCACGGTTCGTGAGACTGAGCCCTGCGTCAGGCTCTGTGCTAACAGTGCAGAGCCTGCTTGGGATTCTCTCTTGCCCTCTCTCTCTGCCTCTTCCCCACTCACTTGTTCTCTCTCTTGCTCAAGAATAAATAAACTTAAAAAAATCACACACAGGGGCGCCTGGGTGGCGCGGTCGGTTAAGCATCCGACTTCATCCAGGTCACGATCTCGCGGTCCGTGGGTTCGAGCCCTGCGTCGGGCTCTGGGATGATGGCTCAGAGCCTGGAGCCTGTTTCCAATTCTGTGTCTCCCTCTCTCTCTGCCCCTCCCCCGTTCATGCTCTGTCTCTCTCTGTCCCACAAATAAAAACATTGAAAAAAATTAAAAAAAAAAATCACACACAAAACATTAGTTGTTACCTGCGATTTGAAATATAGATCTCTATCTGACCACAGTCCACCTTCAAATACTATCATGTGGACTCACAGGGAGTTTAAGATTCTTACAAGACTATACTTCCAATTCCACCCTCATTTTGTTTTTGCTTTTTTTTACACTTTTCACCCTCACATATGATATAAATGCACTATCTACTGTGACAGTCAAATATCTTTAGAGCAGTTAAATGCAAGAAAAATAAACTTTGTATTTATCTTCATTTTTACTGTGCCCAGAACTTTTCATTTTCTTTATGTGGATTCAAGATTCTGCCTGGCTTCATAGAGCTTCTGCCTCAAGAATTTCTTCTAACGTTTCTTGCAGTTCAAGTTTGCTGGCAATAAATCCTGTCACTTTTTGATTATCTGAAAAAAAATCTTTACTTATCCTTCATTTTTGAAAGATATTTTCCACTGGGAATGGAATTCGGGGTTGATCATTTTTCCCCCCTTTTATTTCTCTGAAGATATCATTCCATGGTCTTCTGGCTTGCATAGTTTCTAAGGAGAAGTCTGCTGTCACTCTCATCGCTGTTCTGTATATAATGTGTCCTTTTTCTCTGCCTACCTTTAAGATTTTCTCTTATTCCTCAGTTCCCCACCCCACCCCCACCCCCATATCCTAGCGAAAGCCAGAATGAGCTGATCATGTTCTCAATGATACGGATCCAGTTAAGAGGATAGAAGAGAGAGAAACGTTGACCATTAAGGTTTCTGAGAAGAGGAGCTGCAAAGTCAGGTGGAAGGATGGGTGTTAGGTATGAAAACAGGCCATTCTTCACTGCAACGGGAACAACCACCAATGGAACAATGGCGTCTGTAAATTGGTCTCTGTATTAGTCGAGCTCTTCTGGGGTAATCAGTAGAACAAACAACTCCATCATCTCAGTAGCTTATACTAGCAGACTTTGATTTCTCATTTGTGAGCCTGTGGCTTGGCTGAGCTCAGTTGGGCTCAGTTTGGAGTCTTCTCCCAATGTCCCTGATTCCAAGGAGCAACACATACTTGGCTTGTTTTTCTCATGCAGATGGCAGGAGCAAAAACAAACAAACAAACAAAAAGGGTGGAGCAAGGTTTCATGACTCTCAAGGCCTCTTCTTGGAACCGTGCCATCATTTCTGCCCACATTCCTTTGGTCAAAGCAGGTCGCCTGGCCAAGTTCAAAGTCACTGGACAGGGAGGTGGGGGCTGGGGAGTGGGACACGGGCATCTGTGTCACAATAATATAATCTACCAGAACATCTTTGGGAGGACAAGTTAAGGAGCTTCTATTTCTTCTATGAAGTAGGAGACAAATCCAACTCCTGCAAATGAAGTTGTTTTTGAGCAAGTGGAGAGGGTTTGAAAGAATGTGGAAATATTTAGGTCCTGTGAAGCACAAGCTTGAGGAACATAACTATAGGTTTGGTCTTCAGTGAGCTCTTCAGGAAGAGAGAGGCTTACCGTGCAGGACGCGGCTGGCACTACAGCTCTGGCTCTCACTTGGGCTCAAATTTACATGCAAATCCTTTTCTCTAGACTCAGTTGCTCTGGAGCAACATCATCTCGTCGCCCTGGGGGAGGAGTGGGAGAGAAGGTGAGGACACACTTTCACCACACTCTCCCTGTTTGGTTTTAGGAACACGAAGACTCCATGAAACTGTGTTTTTGTGATTATCTTTTGGAGTAGAAGACACCCACCCCATCCAATTGCCAAGGTAATTTTTCCCCCCGTGTCATAACAGAAAGAACTTGGCCAGGTTACACTCCAGGTGAGTGGAAGCTGGAAAATCCAGGCAGCTGAGGATTCTGTCCTCAGAGTTGCTTTGGCCCCAGGCTGGGTTTTGCTAGAATGTTCCGAAGGTCACGTCAGAATGTTTCCATCATAGCCAGATGCACTCTGGTGTTTACTCAGCCCTCTTCCTTTCAGTGTTAGGTACCATCATATACAAGAGAAATCCAACGCCAGGGTTCAATTCATTCCACTTAAATTGTTAAAACGCCTGTTTCTGGCTGCACTAGGAGCCCTTTATGTCCTCCCTTTTGACCCAGGAAGTACTCCGTACCAGCAACTACCCTGTCCAGCATCTGAAGGCTTGCCAAGAGACTATTTCAAAACTCACCTCTCCTGTTGATCATAACTGGACTATTTCCCAAGCCTACTGCCCTGCTAGCATGAGGAAGGAGAAGTGACCACAGCTCCCCAAATGTCACATTCAGTTGGCCACAGGATAAGCCAGTCACAGGGTGTGCTGTGCCACAATCCCCAGGGTAGCCATGTCCTTAACATGCCGTCCTCTTGGCCGTAACTTACTGGGCTAACTCCCCGGAAGACTGGGATTCAGGGTGACAATCTGCACGTGGGATGCGCTGAAGCCAGGAGCCTTTCACCACTGCCATGCACGCACCCAACTGGCCCTCCAACAAGCTAACTCAGCAGGGAAGTCCCTCCAGGCTCCAGGACCAGCCTGGAATGTTATAGGAATGAACTGTTAATGTGTGTGTGGAAAGCCAGGAAGCGCCAGGCATCACTGCGCAATTACTGGGGTGGATGGCTTGTTAGGGCAAAAGACCGCATTTGAACCGAGTCCACGAAATCGGCTTTCCTGGTCTGGATACTGATGTCTAATCCTTACAACTCTCTGAGACGAGGGTACATGCATTTCCATTTTGCACAGGAAGAAACTGAGACTCAGTCATGGGACTTGTTCCAAGTTTCACAGCTACTGGAAAGTGACAGCTAGGTTTCAAACCCAAATAGCTTCAGGACCATGACTGTTCCCATCCGAAATGCTGATAAATAATAAATTATAAGCTCCACATGTGACCAGTGTGGATTCTAAGAATGTGAGATTTAAGGGGGAAAAGGACTTTAGACATTTCTGAGTTTCACAGAGCTAATTCCACTCTCACAAGGGTAACTCTATCTCCCAAACTTCTCAGCATGCCTGTTTCCATCAAGCCCTCATCTCTTAGGGATATGCTACAGATTGGGTGTGAATGACACATCTGCGTGGCAATTTAGCAATTGCATGAAGAGCCTCAAAGAGATTCATACCACTTGTGCTCACTGGATCAGGACAACAACTATATGGGCAAGCCCACGTGAGACCAAGCAAGTCAACATCAAGGACCCACCCTGAAGAAATGCATTCATTCATCCATCATTAATTAATTCATAATTATCAACTGTGTACCTGCTACATGCCAAATACTCACAATGCGTATTTTTTTTTAAACGTTTATTTATTTTTGGGACAGAGAGAGTCAGAGCATGAACGGGTGAGGGGCAGAGAGAGAGGGAGACACAGAATCGGAAACAGGCTCCAGGCTCTGAGCCATCAGCCCAGAGCCCGACGCGGGGCTCGAACTCACGGACCGCGAGATCGTGACCTGGCTGAAGTTGGACGCTTAACCGACTGCGCCACCCAGGCGCCCCTGCGTATTTATTTTTAAAAATGCAAATGTTTATTTTTGAGAGAGAGAGGATCTCAAGCAGGCTCTGCACGGACAGCAAAAAGCCCAACACAGGGCTCAAATTCACCAACTGTGAGATCACGACCTGAGACAAAGTTAGACGCTTAACTGACTGAGCCACCCAGGCGCTCCTCACAACGTGTATGTTGAAGGACCATCATAACAGTGTTGATTTTAAGAGCAATAATTATAAAACCACCTAAACACCCATTGTTAGTGAGATAATTACATCCCAAAAGATCCAGATGTTGGAAGACTCTGAAGACATTAAAGTTCAAGTTTTCTCATAATCAGTCAATAGAAAAAATAAACAAAATATTAAATAAAAAGCATGAAACAACTTATATTTAGCATGACCCTAATTTTGTAAGGATATACAAATATGTGTTCGTGCACAGACAAAAATTGCAGGCAGTGTATCAAAGGGGTGATGGTAGATTTCTTGGAATAATAACATTGAGTGATTTCTATTTTATTCTGTGTGGTTTTTCTTTCTGTATGTTTCCAGTCTTCAACTCGAGTGTAGGTTAGTTTTAGCACAAGGAACAGGACACAAAATGTCACTGGCTCACTTGAAAGAGCGACATTTTTTGGTGCATGGGGCAGGTGCTCCCACCTCCATCAGCATGGAGTCTGCAGTCCGTGTGGCCCCTCCAAGCTTCTATCCCTAACGTCCCGACTGGGAACAACAACAGTGCGTTCCCGTCCATATGCTGAATAGAACCTGTCACCTCCCCTCCCCAGCCTGTCCTTGTCCCAGGGCTGCCATCTTGGTCACTGGCTCTTGGATCTAGGCTTTCCACCTCCCGGAAGACACTAAACTCAAGGGAGTCGATGTGTGTGGTTCCTTCCACGTGACAGTTGCAAGATGTTCTGGTAATTCCGAAAGGGGCATCTTCCTGCCAGTGACAGTGATCCCTGGAAGCCCCAGATCTAGACCCTGCCAGGCATTCACTCCCTTAGGAACAGATCTCTGTGGAGTGGACTTGTGGTTCAAATCCCAGCAGAGCAGCCCAGTACCTCTACGACCTAGGGTGGCGTATGATACTTTCTCTCTGCCTTGGGTTCCTTAGATGTAAAGCAAAAATAAAATACGAACCTCCCTTCTGGGGCAGTTGTGTGGATTAAGAGCAATAATGCTTGTGAATACTGAGAACCGCACATGGGGTGTAGCAGTGTGCGTTCACTCCTGTGACCGGTGCTCCCTCTGTTCATTTGGGTGCCTGTAAGTCTAAGGAGCCCAACTGTCAACAGGATGCCCGTGACAAGCAAGTCCCAATCACGCATTTGTGAACAAAAAATGCTCCTTTGTGGTTCCCACTGTGATTAGAATTATTTCTTTAAAAAACATTTTAATGTGGTAAAGCACACATAAGATCCAGCAGTTGGGGCTGTTTTGCACTTTCACACTGTGCCACCATCACCACTACCAAGTTCCAGAACAGTTCACCTCCCACAAGGAGACTGTACCTGTCAGCAGCCACGCCCACCCCCTCCTCAGCCCCCAGCAACCCCTCCCCTTCTTTCTGTCCCCAGGTTTACCTGCTCTGGACACCTCCTGTACATGGAAACCTACAACATGTGGCCTTCGTGACTGGCATTTTCTACTTAGTGAAATGTTTCTAAGGGCACTCACGCTGTGCTGTGTGACAGCATTTCATCCGTTTTCATGGTGGAGTAGTACTCAGTCGTGTAGACAGACCACGTATGTCTGGCCGGCGTCTGCTGATGGACATTTGGGCTGTTTCCACCTCTTGCCTGTGATGAATAGCCCTGCTATGGACATCCCTGGACAAGTTTCTGTGTGAGCTCGTCTTCATTTCCCTTGGGCAGACACCCAGGTGTGGAATTGCTGGGTCGGAGGGTAAACTCTGTGTTTCACTTACTGAGGAACTTCCGGACTGCACCATTTTACACCCCCACCAGCAGTGTGTGAGGCTTCCGATTTCTCTACATCAGGACTGTCTCTGGACAAGACCCTCGTAGGGAAGGCCCTTGTCACAACCAGTGTGCAGCCAGTGTGCCTTCCAAAGCATCTGCTACTCCACGGAAGACCCGTGCCTCAACGGAAAGTGGCATGGCACCACTTAGAAGGGCCACAGAAGGTGCACACAGCCGCCGTGCGAGGCTCTCTCTCACAACACACGTGTGAGGAACACGGCAAATCCCACCAGCACCCAGGACAGCAAAGTCCCCAGCACCTCGGCCTCCAGGAGCAGCAAACACACAGACGGTGTGGGCACTTTGGAGACAGTCCCTGCAAACACGTGCCCTGCGCAGGCTCCTGTCTGTCTGCAACGTATCATCACCGACAAAGCATCCTCCCTTCCCATCTCAGGGAGCCCCCACCTTGCCTGGATGGAATCAGTGGGTTTGACTGAACTCAGTGTGGGGCCCCATCACGAACTCAGCAGCTCCGTTTTGCGCCAAAATGTGTGGGGTGTGTGAAAATGGCATCTCCCTCGGGCCCTGGGCCTCCCGTCTCAGAAGTGGGTTTTACCAAACTCACAGAAACAGAAAGTGGAACAGAGGTTGCCAGGGGCTGGGGTGGGGATTGGCGATACACCAGGAGAAGGGTACGAACTTGCAGTTATAAGAGGAGTAAGTTCTGGGGAGGGGGGTCTAGGATGCGGCATGGGGGCCGCAGCTAATGACGCTGCAGTGTGTAACTGCAAGCTGCCAACACAGTAGATATTAAGTGTTCTCACCACACACACACACACACAAAACTATGCAAGGTAATGGGTGTTAACCAACCTTATCGCGGGGATCACTACACAATATATACACATACCAAATCATCACATTGTAAAATTAAACTTACACAGTGTTCTGTGTCAGTTATATCTCAATAAAACTGTAAAACAATAAAAGTGGGTTTTACAACTCCAAGGAAATCCAGGTTTGTGCTGGAAACAGGTTTCCCCATAACAGGCCAGAAGAGGGTTGCATGGCACGTAAAATGCAGGGTGGGAGCCTGTTAGAAATGCGAAACATCGGGTCTTTTGGGATCAGAATCTGCATTTAAACTTGGTCCCCAGGTGAGCCCTGTCCGCGGTGGTTTGAGAAGCACCTCTGGAGGGCACACACAGGGCAGGAGTGGGGCTGAGCTCAAACCTGGACCCTCTGACCGTTCTGCTGTATGAGCAGGAGCAGATTCCTCAACCTCGCCAAACTCTGCTTCTTACCCACCTGGGAAAAGGCATCCAGGAGCATTCAGTTCCTGTGATAACTTTCTGCTTCAGAGTCACATCTCATGACATGTGTTCTCGTTCTTATTGCTGCAAAACTAATTACCAGGAAATTCGCAGCTTATATAGGTAAATTGTCCTGTATCCCACAGGACTTTCAGATGCACCCTGGACACTCATAAAATTTTAAATCCTATTCATAATTATCTGAGTCCATCTTATTTTGCACAAGAATAAAGTGCTTCAATATGCGTTTAATTTCTCAGGAATATGACTACCGTGTACATCACAGGAAGGGAGGTTGTGTTATATCTACGGCGAACTTTCTCAAGGCTGATCACCATGTCAGAAAAACACATCACCAATGACAGAATCATCAAAAACACCTCTGTGCCACCCACATCTGTACGCCATAGTGCACACTGTACCTTTTGATCTAAACCTTGGAGCTGCAAATTTATGGAGCCCATTCAATTTAAGTGAAATGCTCCCATATAACCTAAGTATAAAGCTATTCCTCAACCATCCAAATCAGTTGTACTTTCTAACTTAAAAAAATTGTCTTCTTTTTGTCCATTCAAATGTGTTAATAGATGCTTCCAGAGACAATCACTTTATATTGAAATTCTAAGGTAGAGAGAAGACAGATGATTAGTTAAATAGGAATGAAGAAGGATGGATGGATGCATAATGGATGGGTGTTTGGATGGATGGATGGATGGATGGATGGATGGATGGATGATGGACAGATGGATGATGGATGGGTATTGGATAATGGATATTGGATGATGGATGGATGGATGGATGGATGGATGGGTGAATGATGGATGGATGGTTGGATTGATGGATGGACAGATGACGGATGGATGGATGGATGATGGATGGATACATTGTAGATGGGTAATCGATGGATAGATGGGTGGATGGATGGATGGATGATAGATACATGGATATTGGATAATGGATGCTGGATGATGGATGGATGGAAGGATGGATGGTTGGAAGGATGGATGGATGGTTGGATTGATGGATGGATAGATGACGGATGGACGGATGGATAGATGATGGATGGACGGATGATGGATGGATACATCATGGATGGATAATCAATGGATAGATGGGTGGACGGATGGATGGATGGATGATGGATGGATAGATGAACAGACAGGCAAGGGATATACTTGACCTTGATTTTGTCACCTGGATAAAAAAGGCTTTAAAATATCTTAGGGAAGTTCTCTTTGGTTTTCTCTCCTGAGGATCACCCTTAAAGAACATGGACTCTCAAAGGCCCCTTTTGTCATAAACCATGAGGTAATTTATCATACTAAGATTTTATGCTTTTCTTTGATAAAATAGAAGTGCATTGTGAAGGAGGAGGTGAAAAGAGGAAAGAAAAGAGGAAGACAGGCAAAATTCAATTCCATGAAAGCTCACTCCCTTAAACTATCCATATTCAGTTAACTTCCAGAAAGCCCCATGGGCCCCTGAGGAACCAGAACTTCTGTACAACATCCTATTATGTGTTTGTGACATCCTGTGCTATGACACCCCCCATGTTCCACGGGACACACTGGATAAGCCATCAGTCCAATTCAACCCCATTTGTTCACAGAGGCCAGAGAGAGCAGGTGGCTTGTCCAAGGGCACAGAACAAATGGCTAGGCTGGAAAAACCTCAAGCCCATTCTCCTTGGCAAATACCCCTAAGAACATACCGCTCAGACTCCCAGCCTCCCCCCAAACACGCCCATCACCTGAGAAGCAGAGGTAGGGCCTGCCCAGGTGTCTAAGTACTCAGCAGGCCCGGGCACTGAAGAGGGGCTGCGAAGCCAGGGCTGAGGAAGGAACAGCTGAAGGCTGGTGCAGTCAAGAGAAGGATCCGGATGCTGATCCCCCACCCTCCCAGATCTACAGCCCTGGAACCTGGGCCTCTTCCTCAGGCATCTATCTCCAAATACGCAGCCAGTTCCCGAAGCCCACTTGCAACAAGGTGGCACGTCCTGGGCTGACAACACCCTCCAGGGACAGCTGGTCTCTCTGCTGGACTTGGGAGCAGCAAGGGCCAGCATTTGGGGGCTCTTGTTGCAGAGGATACGTGTTCAGGCTTCGACGCGAGGCCCAGGGCACAGGTTTTATTTTGCTCTGGGGCTGTCTGGCTGTCTAAGGTTGCAGGCTGGGGCCGGGGTCTCTGCCTTTCACCAGGACCCCCTTGGAAACTAAACAGACGCCTGTGGGGGCTGTTTATTCTGCACAAGAAATAACAATTAGGCAGCCGGGGGGAACAATGGGCACTTGGAGAAACCCAGAATGCAAAACAGCAAGAACCAAACAGAACTCACTAGTAAACCTCGCCAGGGGAAGGGGGCGGGGAACGAAGAAAGACTCGGTCAGATCGGTTTCTGAGTTGCAAGAGCATTTGGTGATGGAGGAAGTCAACATGTGTTTCCATGTGCGCTCTTTACGAGAGGAACGCGCACATTTATGGGCCCCTGTACGATACTTGCCGAATCTCGTGGTGTGTTTGGTTTTCCCAGCTAAATTATCCACGTTCCTTTATCTGGTGCAGGGTATGGACACGGTTTATTCGCTGGGGGGATGGCGCCCTCAGCAGTGAAGGCGGCGGGTGGGGGGACTCCTCAGAGACGTGTTCACTCCCTTCCCGCCCCCCCCCCCCCACCGCCCGCCGCAGACCTCGGACTGAGGAGTGTGCGGCCACCTCACACCAGCGCGTCACACGTACGCTGAACCGCCACGTACTTGTTTTGTCTTTAAAAAGATTTTAGTTTGGAAAATTGTTGCAAGTAAAGTGGCTTTTCACCTAGATTCCCCTTTTACCATGTTGCCCTCTTCGTCACACACGGCCACACACGGCCGCACGCTCGCTTCCGTGGCCGCCGAGCCTCTTGAGAGAATGTTGTGGCTGCCACGGCAGCCGCCAGGCCTGCTTTGGCACATCTCCTCACCACGGCGACAGTCTCGGACACCACCACGGGACAAGTACCGTGCTGCCCTGCAGCGCACGAGGCAGACTCAGGTTGGCCCACAGGTCCCCTGACCTCGTTGCCGCGGCGTTCCCCAGGCTGGGGGGGATGCTCTCCGCCCGCTGACCTGTCTGTCCAGCCTCTTTAATCGGAGACATCCCCCCATCTTCCCGTTTCCCATGACACGGGCATTCGGGGAGGGTATGAGCCAACCGTCTGGTCAAACTTCCCTCAGTTTGGGTCAGTCTGACGTTTCCTTGCTATCTGATTCAGGCTATGCGTTTGGGGCAGGAACAGCCCAGAAGTGGTGCTGTGCCCTCGGGACATCGCACCGGGGGCCCAGGGACAGTGAGCTTTGACCACTTGGCTAAGGTGGGGGCCCCCTGAATTCTCCACCATAAATGCACCTCTTCCTTCCCCTGTAATTAGGAGGCTGTCTGCAGTGCCAATGCCTGTTCCCCAGAGACTCACCATCAAGGCCGTTAGCCTGAGTAACTTGAGGTTTTCTCTGAATAGTCCCACTTTTTGCTTAATTAAGAGGAAATACCACACCTCTGCCATAAAGGAAACACCAACATCATTTTTCTTTAAAGCCAGATAACAGAAATAGAACTTTTCAAAGTCAGCTATGTTTGCCTTCTTATGACTCTGAGCTGAGGCTGCTCCCTGTTAAAAAGGAGACGTCACCACATGTTGGGGACTTGTTAGGGACCCATCAGCACCCTGCAGAGACGCTCTCCACGCTGCCTCACAGAACTAACCCCATACCCGGGTACACTGTATGCTGAGAGATCCCTGGGAGGACTCTGCCCTGAGACTCCCCGCAGACACCGTTCAGCGTGCCCTTCAGGGCGGGGTGACCCCCACACCCACTGGCAACCCGGAGCCGATTCCTTAGCTGGAATACCCAGCAGGGACACAGTAAGGGTGCACCTGCCAGGCCTCCTGCATTCTGTCTCGAGTTCCCTCAGCTTCACACTCCTTTTTCCTTCCCTAACCCTAACAGGTTGATCCTGAGGAATACCCACCCCACCTCTCACTGTGCACTGGACTCCCGAACCGTTCACTCCAGCGGACACTGCTGCAAAGGCAGCATCACACGCTGAACTTCTGAAGGCCCTGCCTGCTCGCAGACAGGATGCAAACTGGACATCATGCCCACATCCGAATACCGGATCTTCCTCCTCGGTGTGACCCAGACCCTGCACCGGTTCACTGGCTGACCTCAGAGACTCAGCGCTCACAAAATCCGTGAACTCGGCAGCCTCCGTCTAGCGCCCAGGGCAGGGTCATGTTTTCCATAAAAGCTCTCCTAGGGTATGAAACCCACCTTTAAAACAGAGCTGGTCTGCTGAGAGTGAGGAGCCCTGAGCCCACAGACCCACTCCTCCATTCTCTCTCGACCCCTCCACACTGCCGCCACGGAATGCCGAGTGCTGCGTGGAAAGAACCCCGGTGGAGAATCCCCATTCTAGAACACCACACAGGGAGCCCAGAGAGGCTGGCCCGTGGCCCCAAGTTCATTTACATTTATTCTTGCAGATTTACGAACCACTCAGAAGGGAAGGCATTTATTAAGCAAATATCCTCCTTGTGCCAACCTCCCAGGTCACCCCAGAACTCTCTTAGATGCTCCTGACAGCTGTCACATCTAAGAACCATTAGCCCCACGCCACGGATGACGACGCTTGGGTTCGTGGGCGCCACAAGGTTTGCCCCCCCCCCAGGACGGTGGCGGAGCCAGATGCACAGTCAGGTGTCTCTGACCCACAGGGCCGCGCACGCTGGCGGAGCTGTGAGACCCGCCGACCGGGAGGAGGGGACCCCGGCGTGCTGTGTCACCTTCTGCCCCTTCTAACAGCACCTTTGGGAGGCGGGGCATCAGGGTCCCCTCCTCCTGAGTTGAACTCACAGGAAGGAACGCTGGGAGGAAACTCCATGCTTGTTTGGAGTTTGGTTCTTGGTTTTGGTTTGGTTCCGTTTTGTTTTAACACACCTCTCCCTCCGCACATGAGAGTCTGTGAAGATGGTCCTCCCCAGGGAAGCTCACAGAGAGCATTCCCCAGACACCCTGTGGCCCGAGGAAAAGCCCAGGTCTGCACGGTGGTCCCAGGATGTCACCCTGCAGCCGCCCTGGCGCTTCACCAGCACTTGGGACCCAGCCGGCGGCAAAGACCCTGCTGACCCAGCCCGACACCTCATATGTGGCCAGTCAGGGAGCGGCAGGGGGGTGCAGGGTCTGGGCCCCACAGATAGAGCAGATGTAGCCAGCCCCTCCCCCTTCCCCTGGGGCTCAAGCAGGGAGCGGGGAGCACAGTGACAGCATCTCTAGCCTTCCAGCTAGAGGCGCCAAGGGCTCACAGGCCGGACAAATTTTGTTCAGGTTTCAGCTCTGCCAATGACTAGCTGTGTGACCTTAGGCAACTTATCTACCCTTTCTGAGGCTTTGAGTGCTTCAAGCACAACTAAAAAGGTTTCTTGGAAAAGATTAACTGGGACAACACATGTAGAAAGCTTGGGAGAGTAACGCACAGCCCTCACTGTCCACTGGTAATAAAACAGTCAGAAATTCAGGGACAGGGAAATTTGCACGAGATAAAGCTATGTTTCAGTGATACACTGTATATGCCCTATGCTGTGCGGTTCGCAAACATGCAGTCGCTGAACCCCTCTGCTCTGCAGATCTGGGAAGTATCCATGCACATGCGTTATGTACACATGTCCAAATACTGCAGCCCCACTGGCCTAAGATCTAGGCAAGGAGCGTTCATACAGAAACACTGTATACACACGTTCATACGCGCACGCACGTTGTATTACGGAAACCCCAGCTGTCTTTTAATGTAGGACACAGTTTTCATACATAGACACTGAATTTACTTGGTCAGATACAAACTGTATCACGGAACCCCCATCTTCGTATGATTTAGGAAGCTTTCATGCACATAACACTTATATGGAATGCAAAATACAAATACAATTTAATAATATAAAATACAAAAATATAAAATTTCTATATGTTCAGATATAACTGCACCATCGATCCATCCAAGCTGTCGTATGACCTCAGAAGAAGTAGTTTTCATATGTACTCACTGCGTACGTATGATCAGAACACACACCGTGTTGCTGCATATCCCCCACGTTATCCAATGACCTGGTGAGTCTGTTCATACGTGTTCAGGGCATAAACCCAGGGTGTCATTCCATGTGTTCTGGTCCTCTTTAATATCTTTCGACAATATTCTGCAGTTTCCGTGGTACGAGGTTTGCACTCCTTAGCTCACCCCAGTATTATATCCTTTCTGATGCTGTCGTTAGTGGAACTGTTTTCTTAATTCCATTTTCAGATTCTTCATTGCTCGTGTATGAACACACGGTTGATGTTTGTATATGATGTTTGTATATTGAACTTGTATTCTACAACCTTGCCAAACTCTTTATTATGATTATGGCTGAGCCCAAGATCAAAGGAGCCTGTGTTCCTGAACCGCCACGTGGGGAACGCCTGCTGAATCCACGGTCAAGTGCACGTGAGCAACGCACAGACACGTGCCGTGTTAGGCACCGAGGTCGGGGGCATCTGCGTAGCAGCTGCCGTCACCTTAACTAGCACAGCCTCCTACGTAAATGCCACTTCCTTTCTGGGTCGCTCCCGCCCTAAACGAGGAACCTTCCCTTGATTCTCTTTCTTATTTGTTTCCTTTTCAGCCTTACTAAAAACTGTAACTGTAGCTGCCTGTGTCATTGGTAAAACGTCTTTCTTCTAAGGCAGAGGCTCTGCTCACGTCATTCTTCACTCTACTGCTTTGCTCAACACAGCACATAACACACTACACAGCAGCACAGCAACTATTCATTGAGTGCGTGAGCACACGTTTTTCTCCTTTTCTTTGGCTTCTGCGCCTGCTCGGAGCACTTCCGGTGCTGACAACAGCTGTGGGCTTCAGGGGCATGGCGAACACCACTCTGAGAGACCTACTCCTGTTCCCAAACCACCATCCGGGGAAGGAAGCATCCCCACTGGTACTTCGCTAACAAGACAGGGAGTCAGGATTCGAACCCGAGTTCGAACATACTCCTCCACTAGACATCCTCTCTGCAAATTCGACTTCCCGACCGGTTCCACAAGACGATCCGGCTCTGCAGGGGGCCCTGAGCTATTGCAGCTCCTTCCAGGAGAAGTGCAGATCTGAGAGTCTGGGGGTCCCCCAGAGCAGCCAAGATCCCAACCAGGAACCATCCAGTGGTGGCTGGAGTGGGAAGGGGGTGCCTGAGGACTGACGCCCCTGTGAGGCTTCGGTTCGGCTCACACCTGAGCACACGGGCTCACAGGTTAGATAACACACCCACGGTCACACAGCTAGTAGATGGAGGACCCCAGGTCTGACCGGACTTTCATCTCCTCCACCCACACCCCAGCGTGAACGGGGGTGCCTGGCTGCCAGCACATCACTTGGAAGTAGAGGGAGCACACTCAGAACGTCCTCAGGACTTACTGGCTGCCAGTCTGGAAAACTGCCTCTTGCAAAATACACATCTACAGTTTTGCACAAGAGTAGAATATAAAACACCCACATATAAATATCTACCTCTCTCAGTCTCCAATGCCACATTCACTTTGATTTATGGAAGCATTTCCTTGCAATACGATATGCCGGAAAGTGTGAGCCTATAGCTCAAGAAAAAAGTGAGGCATCTTAATTTCAAGGCAAATTAATTAAAATGCAATCCAAGCTCTTTGGAAATGACACAGAAATAGCATTCAAAGCTTGGTGTCCTTCCAGACAGAAACAGCCCGTCCCGCCTCCGGCCGGCATGATCCCATCGTTCAAGGAGCTCAGCTTGGGGTATCACCTAGCACTTTTGTTGTTAGTATTCCAGTCTTTCCATCCTTCCAATAAATATTAAATAGAGAGAGTGCTGAGTCAGGTGGTGTTTCACTCAGGGTCCCAGCAAGAATCAGAAGGCACATTAAAAAGAGGCAACTTGAGTAAAGTTGAACAAAGGAACTGCAGAAGGTGTAGGCAGGATCGAAGGAAGCCAGGGGGGTGGTGCAGAAGCCCCAGGCAGCAGGCATGCGGGGAAGGGAGGGAGCAGGTACCAGAACCCAGGGAAGGGAGCAGCACAGTGAGGGTCCCTGACGGGAGCCAGGGCCTGGGGTAGGAGCTTCAGCAGAAGAAAACTGAGGGAAGAAATATCCCAACCTCTCTCCTCCCACCGCGCCCCCCCCCCCCCACCACTCCGCCCCTGCCATGCCTCCTGGTGGCCCAACCCAAGCCAAAGGTGGAGAGTAAGGAAGCCACTGGTACGGCCCACCCAATCAGCCTCTGATCCCCGGAGCAGGGCAGGGAGGTGGAGGCGGGTCCCAAGGGCGCACAAAAGACACTCAGCACAGACGGTCTCACCCTTGTCTCCTCCTAGGTGTGTGCCCCTGACACTCCACCTACCTGTCTGTGCCTCGGTCTGCTCTTCTGGCAAATGGAGACGGCACCTTCACAGCACTGGGGACGCCGTTGTGAGGAGTCACAGCGAGCCCTCAGCCCATCACGGCTGCTGGTCATTCACAGGATGTCACAGGCTGGAGGCGTGCAAGGCTCAGCTATCGCAATAGAGCTCATGTCTCGGCCCCTTCTTCCCAGTGCTCGCCTAAAAACCCTGAGACCTCACAGCTACGTCACACTCCACCCCATCACCATGGGGTGATAACGATGACGAGGTGATATTGTGGCAGGACTGAATGAGCTCAGGTGCGCCACAAGCATGGAGGGCAGTGGCCCCGGCTTTCCACTGAGGAGGAGTCTGCTTCCCTGCCCTTGAATTCAGGCTGGTCGGCAACTGGCTTTGGCCCAGAGAGCAGCTGAAATAGGGGTGCTGGAGTTTTGAATGCAGCCCTCAAAGGGTCTTGCGCCCTGCCCCCAGAAACTTCACCGCCAGTGGGCCAGCCCAGCTGGCCTGCGGAAGGACAAGGGACCCCGTGCTGATGCAGCAGACAACCAGAGACGCTGAACGAGCCCCTCCAGGACCAGAAGGACCTCCCAGCTGAGCCCAGCCCAAGCTGCTGTAGAATCACGAGTAAGTAAACGGTGGTGTTTGAAACTGTTCCACTGGCAGAGGTCTGTTACGCAGTCAGATCTCATTGATAAGGCAAGTGATCGATCACTGGTAGCAGGTGCTGTTACTGCTACTATTTCACCGGCAGTGATATCAGTCAGGCCTCTTGGGCCCTGGGTCATCGGTCCCACGAATATCTGTACAGCTCTCGGGGCCACCAGATTCCTTGCGCTTTTTCCATACGGTGCTGTGGTCTGCATTTCACAGCTGAGAATCAGCTTCGGAAAGGGGACTGGACCCTCATCCAGGGAGTGGACAGCCAGACGGGGGCCCCAGTGGGCTCTCCCACAGTCACGGCCAGGACTCCCGGGGTGGAAGCTGTCCGGATCTTCTCTGAAGTGTGGCATTATCTGAACACTTTCAATTTCATTTTAATAACTTTGTTATTACAGGGTGGAGAGCGACAGGAATGTCTGAGTGGCGTTCTTTCTACCCTCAGTTCCACCATCCAAGTCAAACTCTGGGTTGGCCAGGACTCTGCCAGTGACAGAGCCTTACATGGTGTGGAGACCCCGTCTTTTCCACTGTCTGTGGCTCTGCCCTTCTGTGCCGATGGCATCCCCAATAATGCCAGCTGTGACTGATGACCTGGGTCGTGTGACCATCCCCAAGCTGGCCCGTATACTCAGGTGTAAACGGTCGTTACTGACAGGTCTTGGGAAAGTGTTCAAACCTGGTACATGATGGAGGACGGCCAGCCCAACCCAACTGCAAGAAAGGGTCTCCCTGGGAAAATCGGGATGTCATTGGCCAAATATGAACAGTGGTGGGGGCCCAACAGATCTGCACAGCCCCAGCTCTGGCCTCTGGTCTTGCCCCAGCCCAACGATAACCCGAAACTCCTAGAAGCGGAACGAGCCGACTCTGACCACGTCGAATCCTGGGAGCTTGTAGGTCGGGAAACGTCACACTACAAAAGATCTGGTTTCTAGATTTATTTGAGTAAATCATAACATATTTTAGCACCTTCTCACCATACTAACGTGGCTGTGGCTCCTTCAGAAAAGTCACATGACTTCTGAGCTCAGTTTCCTCATCTATAAACTGAAAATATTAATACTGGTACTCAAGAAGGGCCACAGATACAAAGTATTTGGACAAACGCTCTGGCCAGATTTGTCATTTCTTTTTTACTGTTTTGTTTTTGTTTTGTTTTGTTTTGTTTTGTTTTGTTTTGTTTTGTTTTGTTTTTTAACAGCATTTCACAAAAGCGCAGCTGAAAAGACACAGTATTTTGCGCATCTACTTAACTTCCTAAATGGGAATCCTACTCACGCCTCTGTCTACACGGTGTTGACATCCACCTCCCGGCCACTTCTCAACACTTTTCCCGTCTTTGGAAATTGGTATTTCTTGCAGGGCAGTTTGACTGCTGGCCAGAGTCATAAGCAGACGGCTTTGGTTCATTTCCAAAGATCAAAAGCAGCTCAGAGAATCAGACAGAAGAATGTCAGGTCACACGTCAGCCTCACGACTAGCCGCAAAACCCGAAGACAGAGGATCAATCTGCTCCCCACAAACCCAACAGTGAAGGTGTGTAGCTTGAAAAGGCATCTGAAGAGAGGACACCGCAGGGTCCAGCCCTCCTGGGGCAAGCGCGGAGCAGGAAGGACAGCACCTGGGTGGCTCACCCAGCCCTCCAACAGCCCCAGGAGATGGCTCCACTGTTACCCCCACTTTAAGGAACGGTGAGCCTAGACGTGGAGGCCCAAGGAGGTAACCCAGAGAGAACAGGGCAGGCAGGGAAGGCAAAACAAGGGGGAACTAAGGAGGGAGGGCAGAAAGGAAAGACACGAAATGCCTCTAAGGTTTCCACCGTCTCCTTCCAGGTTTTCTGTCTTCCCTTTTGAAGGGTAAGGGCGAGGTCACTAAGAAGGAAAAATGGCCACTTCTGTAGCCAGAAGGGAATCGTTTCGTGTCCTTTACTATCTTTATCTCTATGATTAGAGAATGTTGGGTTCTCATGTCACAAACTTTTCTCTTGGATAAGCTGTCACTGGAATGGGTCTTGGGCCGGCTGCCATCCGAAATCGGCCACTGGTTTCCTAAGATGGCAGCTTGCCGCGTCCTTCCCTCCCTTCTGCGCAGCGGGAAATACAAAGACTCGTTGCCCCTCCCAGCGACGATCCCATTAAAATTCACTCTCTCCTTTCCTTGTTTCACTGTTTATTTTACAAACGGAGACACAGTGTCTGAAAAGTCCAGTAGCTCAAAGACACACTTTTCCAGTGAAACCGAACCACCTTCCACTTTTATATCTGAAAATGAAGCAAAACCTTCCTTCAAAGGAATTTTCATCCACATGGATCTACTTTCCAGTAGAGGTGGGAACCTCACCCACTCATCCAAAAGCCACAAACACAGGCCTCCTTCCCGGAGAGGAGCCACATTATGTGGCTCTCCCTCTGAGGAAGCGAATACAGGATCCAGGAGGGAATGCGGGGCCAGGGAATAAGCAAGCGCTTCTGTCCTTCATGGATGACAGCTGAACTCACACCCTCAAGGAAAACGCAGACAGCTGCTTTAAATATCAGTGCAGAAGCCAAGATTTCTTACACAGGACACAAAAAGCACTAACCAAAAAGGAAGACTGATAAGTTGAACTTCGCCAAAATTAAAACCTCTGTTCATGCAAAGGTAACAACTTTACAAGAAGAACCATAAGCCACAGACGGGAGGGTGTGTGTGCAATACACGTATCTGGGAAAGAACTCAGTATATAAAGAAACTACAAATCAATAAAAAAAAAAAAAGACAAAGTAGTCAATTAAAAAAACAAGCAAAAGCCTGGAAGAGGCAACTTGCGAAGGATGTAAATGGTCAACAAGCATATGAAAAAGTGCTGAACATGACTTTCCACTGAGAAAACGTGAATGCTGAGATAACACCGCACGTCCACCAGAGTGGCTAAAATCCAGAAAGACAGACGACGTCAACTGCCGTGGAAACACGGCACCGTGGGAATGCATGGGGCCCCCATTCCGGTTACCTGCCTGTCGATGTCTACAAAACGCAATACGAGGCCACCCGTGAACGATCCTATTCCTGGGGGTGTGCGTGAGAAACAAAGGCACCCGCGTCCCTGACCCCTGTCCTGGGTCTGCTCCTGTGGGACTCCAACGCAAGACAACCTCGTTTCTGAGACAACCAGCAGTCAGGGAAAGGGCTCCAGAGTCAGACAGACCTCAGACTAAATGCAAGTGTTTCCAATCCTGGCTCTGTGACCTCAAGCAGGGGATTTAACTTTACTCTCCTCATCTGTAAAATGGCCATAACGTTGGAACCAACTTACACGGTTTTTGCGAGGATGCAACGCACGTCACAGAGCGAAAGCTTAAAAATGCTTAACATCCTTAGCGTCACTGAACTTTGGCATCAGGTCGTGTTCATTCTACAATACAGAAAACTCAAACTATTTCTTATGTTTTATATACATGGCTCTTTTTGTTTGTTTTCGTTTTGAGAGTTTAGAAGAAATTCATCTGTAATTCTACTTGGGACAAAAGATGCTGGGGAAGGTAGCTCTTGGGACATCTGTACCCACAGGGGAAAAAACACTAAAAAGCTGTCTCTACGGAGACCACAGGCTGTGCAAAATTAGGGGATTCTCAGAAGAGCAAATCCTTCTCTGCTCTGGCAAGAAGACTGATTCATTCCACAAGTTTCTCCCAGACTAAATTTGAGCAGAACCAAATTCCTTCTCACGAACACTTTTCTGCTCCTCTGATGAGCACGTTTTATGTGTGGAGGTTGGTCACCTTGTCTTTATGGTTACATTCTTGCCTCCTCTGTTTATTGGCATAAGGGAAAGACTATAAACCTGCTGAACGTGTTTTCTTTCTTATGTCTTTCATGTGTTATTTTGAGATCAAGACTGTGATGTGTCCATTTAGAAAATGCCTACCTGCAGGAAAGAAAAACTTACAACAGCTGACATCTTTAACGCAGCCCCAAATAAACAGTAAGTAGCCTGCCTGGGAGCGGGCGGCCGGCGTGTCCTTCGACGGAGGGGGAGTTAGGTCTCCTCTCTTCCTTCTTGCTCTCTTTCTCTTTCTCTCTCTTTTTCTTTTTCTTTTCTTTTCTTTCTTCCTTCTCTTTCTTTCCTCCCTTTCTTTCTTCTTTCCTCTTTCTTCTTTCTTTCCTCCCTTTCTTTTTCTTTTCTTCTCTCTGTTTCTTTTTCTTTTCCTTTCTTTCTTCTCCTTTTCTCCCTTTCTCCTTCCTTTTTTCTTTCTTCTTTCTTTCTTTCTTTCTTTCTTTCTCCTCTTTCTTCCCTCCCTTTTTATTTCCTTCTCTTTTCTTTCTTTCTTTCTTTCTTTCTTTCTTTCTTTCTTTCTCTCTTCCTCCTCCCTCCTCTCTCTCCCCCCACTTTCTTTCTTCTTTTCCTCCACATCCTCGCTGGTATTACCTTGAGAAATACTAGGCTGAGAGTATATGCCAGCTTCATCACAAACAACAGACATACAAGAAAAGCGGGTCACAGAAGCATGATAGGCCAGCTGTGGCCGTCGGGGCTCCAGCTCAGCTCCCACCACTCAATATCTGCCACGTGATCTGGACACATGGCCTTGCCCCTCAGAGCCGTGGTTCTCTCTTCTGTAAAGGTGGTTCCATGCCTACCTCACAGAGTTGTCAAGACACTTAAATGAGACACTGCTGGTCCAGTGCCACCAGGCCTGGCCTCAGGAAGCTGTAGCTGTAGGACTGTTCAGTGCTTGGTCAGTGCTTGGGAAGGTGAGACTGTCACTTTCTGTTTTACTGGAGGCATTAATTTATACTACGTATTTTGTTTCTTGTGTGGGTGCTTTTTCTCTGTGATAATGTGGAGTCATCAGTTAGGAGGCACTCTGGTGCAAGGAAAAGAATGCTCAAAAAAGATGGTTTAAGTAATAAAAACACGTAATTGTATCATATTTTTAAAAGTCCCTAAGTAGGTGGTGCTGAGGTTGTCTTGGCAACACAATAACGTCATCCTTGCCCAGGCCCTTTGCGTCTCTCTGCTCCAGCACCCTCAACTTTTCTCCCTCACATTATCACCTCTTGGTCCCTAGATGGCTGCTGCAACACCAGTCACCCTTAACCGCATTCAGCGGCAGGGCCGGGACAGTGAAAAAAAGAATCTCTTCTCATGACCCTTCACATGACTTCTTTTCTTTTATCAAAGAATAAAATTCTTCCCTGAAATTGTCGGCTGGCTTCCCTCCAGCTTCTTGACCAGAATGGAATCACTCCCCCACCCACCCACCCACCCACCGCCGGCTTCGAGGGAGGCAGAGGAAGCATCTATCTGGCCCCTGCGGGCCTTCGCAGCTGGACAAAGGCACTGGCGGGGACGGTGACACAGCTAACCAGTAGTTTCTGCTACGGGGTGTGGTGCAGTGGTGAAAATATGGGGCTCTCCTGCCCCGTGCGCTGAATGAACAGGGTGTGGGGAAGGAGGGTGGCACACTCACTGCCTCCTCCGTCGGGGCCTGGCCTCCCTGCTCACTTCCCCCGTGAGCCTGGGCAAGCACCTGGCCCTCCAAGCCTCCCCTGAACAATGAGAGGCTTTGAGCAGTCTCCCCATAAACAACACATCATGCCGATGCTTTTAAGCACGTAAGAAAAGAGAATGAAGAATACGGAGGGGTGGATTATTGATCTGTCACATTAATTACCGAGACAGCAAGCTTGCTAAGGCCTCCAAGGAGAGATCCTCTGTGGAGCTGGGTGGAGGACGCGGGACAAAGAATGGTGTTGACGGGAAAGAGACCTGAGCTGTGTGCTGAAGGGTGGGCTGCCTTGGAGCGCCAAGGGAAGGGGGCGCTCCCAGCAGGATGGAGCCAGCCAAAGGGCGGAGGTGTGGGAGAGCCCATGTTGGCTTGGAGGTGAGTAAAGAGACAGACTTTACCTAAAACACCTTATCAGTAGCCTGTTGCACCCAAAAATAGCCACTCCAGATGTTTTAGGAAGGACAGGGTTCCGTGGTCCATTATGTCAGGTCTGTTACCTTATACTCCAGCCAACACACCCAGTAAAAACGTAATGCAAGCCGCATAAATAATTCTGAGCTTTTTACTGGATGTGTTAAAGAAATAAAGAGAAATAAATGAAATGCATGTATTTAACCCAACACTGTATACCCAAGATATTGTCATAATCAGTAGACATTATTGATGAGATAGTCTGAATTTTTCATGGAGAAGAAACAACACGGTGAGTCTTCGAAAGCCACTGTGTGTTTATACTCGGAGTTGTGGTCAGCGGCCATGTGCTGCTGGGGGGTGGAGGCCAGGTGGGGGG
>NW_024412421.1:35925864-35939525 GCF_014898765.1 Herpailurus yagouaroundi
CCCCAAGCCAGGCTGCTGCCAGGATGGAATTTCTTTGAAGTCTTCTGTTTTATTCTAAAAAATTACAGATTCTATATTCTGCTCCAAAATATATCCATGTTTGTTTGAATATTGAAAATGTGTTACATACTTGGCATCTAAGAGAAACCGAAGCCCAATGTGTTTACATTGTAACTCTCTCTCCCGTTCTGTGTACCCTCGGGGTGATGTGCACCCCAACTTAAGATGCACACGCTCACCTGATCCCCAAGCCCCCCTCAGCTCTGGGTACCCACAGCCTTCTTAAAAACTTAACTTCGACGGTCCATTCCCTTGCATTTAGGCAACCTATGAGCCTAAACAAAAAGTTTTTGTTTTGTTTTTTTGTGTTCCTTAACCATTCTAACCTAGAATAACCCACTAGCTGGAGACTTCACTGCCAGCAACTCTTCCCACTTCTGCTGAAATATCCCCAGGAATAGCCCCTAAAATTACTCCCAGAAAATCTTTCCTCCTGGAAGAGGTGTGATTCCTCCTGAAACTATTTGTGAAAAAACAACGTTTTGACAGACATTCCCAGTATGATCATAAATTTCTAGCCTTTATTAGAGGATCACCTCTAATTAAGGTTGTAAATTTTATAATCATTACCAAATGTTTATGTATAAGCAAATATATTTTATATGCATAAATGTGACTAAGTTTATTATATATAATATGGTATATGTAGAAAATAAAAACTGTTGTATGTAATTAATAAAAATACATTAATTGTGTAAAATAAATGTGTTTTAAATAAATAAAACATAAACATATAACATAGATATGGAAGTGTTGTAAGTACATAATAAACAAAGTATATAAAGTTAATATTTGTTTATAAATATAAAGTTAAATACTTTCAAGATCACCATAATAAGGATACCAGCAAGCGTCTCTAGCCTCCAGGGTCCCGAGACCGGAGGTGGCCATGGGCTCCCAGGCAGCACTGCTGGTCTGTGCCCCAGAAGGAGGGGTGTCCAGACTGCAGGGACCTGAGAGACCCGGAGGGCGTTGTGTGGCAGGCACGTATTTTTCTAAGACGACCACCACAACTGATCCCACGTTCCTCTCACGGACGCGATGCTGACACTCCTCCCACCCCGTGCTGGGATGTCCCCTCCTCTTGAGCCTGGGGGGAACTCTGGGACCGTCTCCACCCATAAAGCACGGTGGAAACGGCCACCGAGACCAGGAGTCACTCACCTCCTCGTCATATGGCTAGTGTGCTGCCCCCGTGCTGGGAGGGCCAAGCAGCCACAGGGAAGGCCCAGTGCAGGGGCAGGGCTAACAGAGCCCAGTGGAGGCCCCCGTTAACAGCCAGCTTTACCCCCCAGACACATGGGAGAGCCAGCTCGAGGGTGACCCCAGAACCCAGCCATCAAGACCTGTAGCTCTCGAGCCTCCCCAGCGGTCCCCACGCCACATGAGCGGTCCCCACAGAGCCCTCCCCGAGCTGCAGACACGTGAGCAAAAACCAGATCAAAATAACAACAAAATCAAAATGACAACACCCCCCCCCACACACACACACACACACACTGTGATTATGGACTGTGTGTCCCCCGTATTTGCTCTGAGCCCTTCGCACAGATAAGCCCCTCCAGGTCACAGTGGTCAGAAGCCATGGCCCAACCCCTACCACCAGCTCCGAAATCACACAAGTCTCCTCCCCAATTTGCAGCACACCCACTCAGAAACAGGGCCGTCCCTGACAGGAGTAGGGAGGCTGGTCACAGCTGCAAACCCACACAGTGTGCTACAGAAAGTGAGGGAGTTTCGTTACCCAGAATGCCCAGAGTCCCACAAGGCTGTTAATGATATACAATGTAAGCAATGATTTAACATTCTAAAATCCCACAAATCCTGAATTCTGAAACAGATACGGCCCCCAGGGTCTCAGATAAGGGACTCAGATAAGGGACCTGTGGGGCAGACGGCTCAGGCCATGAGCCCCAGTTGTGAACAACGGAAAACAACAAGCCGGCTCGCATTCAGGGGGGCTGTGCTGGCGTTTCACGTGGCCATCTCATTACTGCTCATGTCCACCCAGGGTCAGCAAACCCGGCCTGGAGGCCACCGTGAAGCTGTCCAGCCTCCAGCCATGCTCAGCTGGGGACCAGCGGGCTGGCTGCCTGGCGAGGGCCAGATGCACGCTCCAGGCTTGGCACCGATCGTGTTTCCCAAAGCCAGCGCCCTCGCTCGCCGCTACCGACATCAGGCTCCACATTAAACACGGGATCAGAGCTGTTTGTCACAGGATTTGCAAGGCTTTTCCCCAGCAGCTGAGAGAGAGCCTGAATTTCCCCGGAACATCGAATACAGCTGTCGGGGGCACAGCTGGGCTTGGGTGGGGACAGACAGGATGCGGAGTGAGGAGTGGGCCAGACGTCCCTCTGCCAAGGAGGAGGAGGGGGACTCTCAGCGCAGATAAATTGCCCATGCTTCACAACCCTGGACTCTGAGTCTCTGGCCACTTTGCTCCCGAAACGCTGTGCCTTTGCAAAGAGCTTGGCTCTCCAGCACATGGGTCTGGCTGGAATCCCAACCCCGCTCCTTACTTTGGGATTTTGGACAAGGCACTAAAGTTTGTCGTGCCTCGGTTTCCCCACCCATGACACGGGGCTGTTAACAACCGTACGCATGTCATGGGGCTCCCATGGCACTGACACAATGAAGGACCTGAACAAGAAGGCTGACGGAGGCTTTATTCAAAGTGTCCAAAAAAGTGGAAGTAACCCCAATGTGTGTCAGCAGGGGGACGTGCAAACACACTGGGACACGCTCTCACAACAGAATTCTGTCCAGCAAAAGACAAGGGCAGACCCGCCACGCCCCGCCACACGGATGGATGTCGGACTTAGGACACGTGGAAGAAGCCGACGCAGAACAGGATGCACTGTGTGATTCCACGGATACGAAGTTCGCGGGCAGCAAAGCGACGGGCCTAGCAGTCGGGATGGTGGTAAGCTGGGGTAGGGGTGTGGACCAGGAAGGGGGACGAGGGCTCCCCGACCCACCACGGGTGCTGGCAAGTTCTGTGTGTCTCAGGGGCACACCATGCGGTGACTCACCGGGCGGCACGCTTCACACAACAGCACTTGATTATATTTAAGCTGTGCCTCAGTTAAAAAAAAAAAAAAAAATCTGGTAAATTGTAGGTACTCAAAAGTCAGCCGCTTAAAACGTGCTTGTGTGTGGTCCTCAGCACAGGGACCACCTTTCTTTTAACCAGCAAACAGACGAGTGCCTGTAAAGGTCCTGGTGGTCCTATGCCCTTACGGGTCTGTCATTTTTCTCGACTAAGTAGGGTTCTCTCTGGCTTTGATATTTCTTTCTTTTGAGGGAGAAGAGAAGCTGAGGAGTAGGAGGGTGGGAAGGGGGAACCGATGGAACCAGCTGGCGTTCCCTCGGTGAGCACTTCGGGGCTCGATTTTTCCACAACACCCTGCATTCCAGGAGGGGACCAGGGCCTCCATGGGGCCAAGCCGCCTTCCGCTGCGAGACCCGGAAACAGCAGGAAGATGCAGGGGAGTCTGTGGCTTTACTTTGTCCCAGGAGCGGGAGGGTCCTGGCTGGGCTCAGAGGGCGGTCCGAAACCTTCCCCCACTCCAGGCCCAAACACCTCCCCGCGGAGTCCTGAAACACTGCTGTGTTTATCTGGAAGGCTGGCCCAGGCGGTGCTGAGGCTGGCGGTTTGGAGTGGGCTAGGGTGTCATCTTCCGAGCACGAGGCCCGGCCCCTCTCTGCAGGTGGCCGTGGCAAGGGTAAAGCAGGGGCTGGGGACACTGGACCTGGAGCCTCTGGCCTGAGCTTACAGCAATCCCGGGAAGGGGGCAGCCACCTGGACCCGGCTGCCTGGAGCTGGCTCATCAACGTGGGGGCCCGGACAACCTGGGCTCCTCTGCTCCAGTCTGCCTGCTATAGCCCAGGCCTCTAACATGTCCGACACAACACAAACCTCCTATTCAGGGAACCCAGACCCTTCTCTGGCACTCAGCTGGTGCTAAAGACTTCAAGGGGCCCTTTCGGACCCTCTGGGACAAGGGACTCAGGCCAGGTCACCATCCCCATGACAGGGAGGGGTTTCTGGGGCAAGCTCCAGCTACACCCACAGCATTGCGCCCTATACGGAGCCTTCCTTCCGGTACTCTGAGTGTTCGTAGCCAAACCTGAAGGTTCTGGGATAGAAGGGCAGGCAGCATCCCTCCCCCGCACTCTGGACCTGACAGCCCCTGCCCCCAGTCCCTGGTGCAACACCATCCTCGATCTGGAGTCACAAACATCCTCTGTCCCTGCGCCCGGCTCCTGGCCTCCATCACGGGCTGCACTTGACTGCGCTTCATGTTATCTGCAGACTTGAAGCTGTTCTTGAAATGTGCATGTCGCGGTTTTGTGCGTGTGGATTGTAAAAAAATGTGTAAACGTTTTGATTGAAGGACAACATTCGTGCGGAGAAGCGCACCCACCCTGAGCGCATGGTACACGGGCCATGGCCAGGGAAGCAGCACCTGGGCTGAAGCACCAAGCGCCAGCAGCGGCCAAGCCGCAGGCCCCTGCGGGCACCACTCCACCTCCCCTCCAAGTGCACCGCCCTCATCACGGCCGCAGTGTCGCCTTGTCCTCCTGCTCAGTACTGGGGCTCCCCCCACCACAGCGCTCCGTGCACAGCCAGTCTGCCATCTCCCAGCCCTGCCGTCTGCTCCACGCCATGCCCTCCCACCTCCGGGATCTCACCACTCTCCCCAGCCCCCCCTCCACCACGAGCACCCCGTTTGACCTCAGCAAACGCAGGGAAACAGGCTGCTGGCTACATTCCATTCCTGCGGTGGCTGCAACACATGGTCTCACACTCAGGGACCAAGATGGCACAACTTGACGCCTCCAACCTCCTCTGGAGCGCACAGGTGCACAGCGGGCCTCAGCGGGCTCAAGTCAAGGTGGGGGCAGGGCTGCTTCGTTCTGGAGGCTCCAGGCTCCAGAACCTGCTTCTCGCCTCTTCCAGCTTCCAGAGACGCCACATCCTTCGTTCCAACTCTGCCTCTGTCACCACAGTCCTTCTCCAACTCTGACCCCTGGGTGCGTGTCTTACAGCGACCCTCGTGATGACATGGGGCCGGGGTCATCCAGGACCAAGTCCCCACCTCAGGGTCCTTCACTCAACCACATCTGAATAGTCCCTTTTGTGCAGGGTAACACATTCATAGGTTCTGGGGACTGACAGCCATGTCAGGGGAGGGGTGTGCTGAGTACAAGGATGCACAGGATTGACCCGTCCAAGCAGAAGGAACTGGCTTGAGCTCCCAAAGGTCTGTACTGGTTTATACTTTGTCCAGCAGAGCACAGAGTCCCCATCTTCCCTCCTTCCTTCCCTTCAGCGCCCCTGCCTTCCTTCAAGGAGCCCTGCTCAGCCCAAGACCTGGGAGAGCCCGGCCCCCTCATCTTGGAGGATAACTGAGACAAACTGGTCTCCAAAGGGTACATCTTGTAAAACATGAACACAGAATACCCAGTGCTGGTGAGGATGTGGTAGAAACAGCAGCCTCCTGCCCTCCCCATGAAAACAGAAAGCAAATTGGCCACCAGTCTCAAGAACCTTGACAACACTTGGACATTCTGGACCCCTAATTTGTTCTGGCAAACTCTCCCAGGGAAATAGCCCCAAATACTTCACGTGGAAAGGGCTGAATAAACAGTCACTCAGCTGAACTGAGCTGGACCTCCAGGCAGCAGGGGGCCGGCAGAGGAGGGGGCAAAGGTGAGCTTCGAGCATGACTCACACACCCTTCAGGAAAATAACCAAATGTACGCGCATCACATCGCAGGAGAGAGAGCAAGTCCGGGGCTGAGGAGGGACATTCCTTCCTGTCTGGTGGGTGGTCACCTCTCCTCCCTCTACCGGGGCCCTCCCCCCAACCCCTGCCGATCTCTCCTCTTCCCTGTGGGGAAGGGTCAGGGCCACTACTTTCCAGCAGAGCAAATCATAAACACCAGAGAGAGAGGGAGAAGGTGAGGGAGAGAAGAGCCTGAGTCACAGAGAGGGAGAGGGAGGCCAGGCAGGAGCGTGGGAACGGCGGAGACAGCTCTGTGCTGGCCGAGGGCGCTGGCTGGCGCCAGAAGTGAGGGGATCAGAGTCACCTGCGTCCCAGGATGAAGCAGTCCCGCAGACCCTGGGCCCCACAGAGTGGACCTGACCGAGGTGAACTGGCCTTCTAATTAAGAGCCATGTGGAGGGTGCCCCTCTGGCAGAGGAACTAAAGAGCACCCCCCTCCACCCCAGGGCCTGGAACTCGGACATGATGGCCACCATCCTGGTCCACAGGGGCCACGTCCCGGGAGGGCAGAGAGGTAAGCCAGAAGGGCCTGGATCCCCAAGACTGTGCGGTAGCCGTGCCCACCAGCCCCCCACAGCCCATGCCAGGACTCCTGAGACGCAGAAGAGAAATCAACGCCCATTGTCATTAGGCACTATTTTTCCAGTCTGTACCGCTCTTGGCTGACTCCACTCCCAACTGGTACCATGCCCAATAAATAACAAGAATATTACTTACTGTCATAAACGTCAGAGTTCTAATTAAAACTGTTATAATTGTATAACTGATATAACATCTTATCACTTAGACCTGGACGAGCGGGGCCCTTACCCCAGGGCCCAACCTCAGGGGGCCCCTTCCCCCAAATCTTCCAAATTCCCTCCAGCAGCTGGGACAAGCCAGGTAGGCAGTGCCATCCAAGCGGGCCACCACAAGCCAGGAGGGGGTCCATTTGAGCCTCGGACCTCATTCCCCCCTCCCTCCACCCTCCACATCGGAGGTCGGCCAGACACTCTCAGGAGCGCGGGGACTTGCCCCTGGTGGGCCATCCCAGGGTTCTACGGCCAAGCCTGCACCACTGATGTTGCCAGTACATTTCACGCAGGACGGCATGTGACTGGGCCACCAGGATGGTGTTGACAGTCTGACTTGGGGTCATTCAGATGGCTTACTAAGACCCCAGCCCTGCAGAAATATCCGCCTGGAGCCCGGCACATCCCACAAGCAGCCCTGTCGTCGTCACTATTAAATGCTAGTAATTCCTGCTAATCACAAATGGAGCGTACCAGTCTAAAACTCCACAGCAGAAAAGCTGACTCCTCTTCTGAAAAGTGAGGGACCTGGGAACCAACTTCCTACAGCCACGGGGGGCCACCCCATCTGTGTCCCAGAGGGTCCCACTCCTGAGGAAGCAGACACCCATGCGTTCCCCTCTCTGCCTCCATCATGCCCACCTTGCCACCCTACAGGCTTCTCAAAGCGAGGAGCCAGTGCTCCAGGACCTGTCTCTCTGAATCTGTCTTTACATCTCTGCTAAAATGTCTGCCCAGAGCTTCTGAACCCAGCAGACACCAAGGAAGGGCAGCAGCATCAGGAAAACCATGGGGGGGTGTGATGCACAGGGCTGTACATATTCACTCCTCAGTCACAGAGCCAGCCCGTAAGCAAGGCTGCTAACTCCCCTGGGTGACAGGTGAAGAGTCTGAGGCAGCGAGGCCAATGTCGGATGCGGGTCATCTGTAAGACATGGGGGTCACCTGTAGGATGGGGGCACCTGTAGGACAGGGGTCACTGGTAGCACTGAGGTCACCTGTAGGATGGGGGTCACCTGTAGGATGGGGGCACCTGTAGGACAGGGGTCACTGGTAGCACTGAGGTCACCTGTAGGATGGGGGTCACCTACAGGATGGGGACACCTGTAGGACAGGGGTCACTGATAGCACTAAGGTCACCTGTAGGACGGGAGTCACCCGCAGGATGGGGTCCTACTCAGCATGAGGCTGTAGTCACACCCGACACGGACAGCCAAGAGGAAGGAGGGAAGGGGACAGTGCAGGGAGCGCACAGAGCAAACACAATCGTGCTGACACCGTTACAACAGTTCAGCTCTGCAGCGAAAGGCCGATCTGGCCCCTCAAACTCACTCTGCCTCGGGTATCACCAAGGGAGGGTGTCTGCGTTCCATCCTCAGCCCCCGGCCCCCCGCCAGTCTGAGCAGCCCTCAGGGAGCCCGGGAAGTGGTACTTGAACTCCTGGGTGACTGAGCTGTGCAGCGGCTACCGGACCACAGTTGCTCTGAATTTATTCCCTTCGAGCACCCCGGCCCCCTGCCTCCTCTTGGGAGACAGCCTTTCTTCCCCTCCAGCACCCCGGCCCCCTGCCTCCTCCCGGGAGACAGCCCCGCGCTATCTCTGCAATGCAGCACAAGGCAGCCTCCATGCCTCATTCCAAATCGCAGATAAGGACCTAAGACCCGGGCCAAAGCACATCGTGGGTCAACGACGAGGCTCACTGCCCCCCGACCCCTATCTGTTGGCCCCTGGCTCCAAGCTGAACCCTGTGCCACAGGAAGCAGCCTCTGGTACATAAGCATCGGAACATGGAAGCGGACGAGAGGGAAAGGACGCCACGCTGGCGGTGCCCACGCCCGCCCGGGTGAGACCACCTGACCCCCGCAGGCCTTGCCGGCCTGGCAGCGGAGACGTGGGAGGGCGACGGCAGGGTGCCTGTCCGGGGCCCGTCCCGCAATCTGTTTCCAATTCCCTGACACAGGGGGCCATTGATCCTCCCCACTTGGCGGCCGTGCTGCGGGCTCCGCGTGCCTCAAGGATTGCACGCTGAGTGAACTCTGCCGGGCGGCAGGACAACGCGTTCCATTGTTCCCCACCCGCCTTCCCAACGCCCTGATTGGCAAGCAATGTCTCCGAGAGACGGATGGAAGGAAACGCTCCCCGGGCCGAGGCCTCCCCACCAGGCTGAAGAGCCCCTGTCACTGAAGCGGTTTTGCGGGGACTGGCGGGCTGGGCTCACTTCTGTCACTTCCTCCTCATCAGTCCCTGCTCCCCAGGAATTAACCTCAAAATGGGGGTGAGCCACGGGACCATTCACCCAGACTTCCCAGGGCAGGCCAAACTGCAAATACTCCATCTATCACCGGTAATTAATATAACTGTTACTACTGCAATTTACTGGGCATTCGCCACACGTGAAGCACAAGCACCATGTAACCGCCGGGCGCAGGGGGTATGTAAGGCACCTGCTCCGTGCCTGGCGCTGTGACGCCAGCCCTCCTTCTCCTTCAGTCCTGCAGACACAGAGGAAGGTGCTGCTGTTAGCCCCCTTTCATAGATGGGAAGACAGACAGACGGACAGAATCTGAATCCAGGCACGTCTGCTCCCAAGCCCCTGCTGCCTCTTCCTTAAAAAAACTCACAAACCCCTTCCACCCCTCAGCTCAGAGCCCTCACGTTGTGCCCCTCTCCTCGGCCTCCCCTCCTCGGGGGTCAGGCCCAGCGGTTGTCCCCGAGGTCGCACCAGCACACGACGGGCGAGCTCTGGGTCTCCCTTTGGTGGGCAGAGGGGTGTGGAACCCGAGAGGATGTGATGCGGCTGCACGCTTCGAGGCGCAGCGTCGCCGAGTGAAGGACATCACAGGCGAGACAGGCACGTGGGAGTGAGTCCCGGCACCACGCACGAATGGCCTCTTTGCACAAGGGAAGCCTCCAGAGCAGTCGGCAAAGGCCACCAGCACGGGTGTCAAGGAGGAGGCAGGACTGACCGTGACACAGGCAACAGGCAGCAAGGGACACAAGCGTCCGGGGAGGATATGCCAGAGCCAAGAGGGGAGCTAAACGGGGCGGCTAAAGACCAAAGCAGGAGGCTGGGGCATGACACGGTTTCTGGTGTCTTTGTCACCCGGTAGTCAAAGCTCTCCTGTGAAACCAGCCTGGCTGCCATTCCAGCCCCAGAAGAGGCCGGGAGGAGCTCACTGGGGAGGGATAAAACCCCTTTCAGGAGTGGTGACCGCTGGCCATCCGCTCTCCTCCCGCATCACAGTCCGTCTCCACAGGGCTACCAATCCATCCGCGTTCGTGCGTGAGGAGAAACCCATTTGCTACGTCTGCTCTGCTCGGGTGATCTGTTTTCCCCTCCTAATTCCCTCCGACGTTACTTTTGGTCATGATCTTCCATCCTCTGGGCTGCCACGCACGGCTCCGTGGCCTCCTGCACAGCCCCAAACCGGGCCGCGGGCGCTATAGTAACACTTTCCGAGGATCACGTTGTCTTCTCTGAATTACATGGTTGGAACCCTGGACGTGCCAACTGTGTCTGAGGATTTCCAGCCTTGGGCTTTTGGGCCAAAAGCTGCCTTCACTGTGAGCCACTTCCTTCCATCAGAAAGGCATGTGTAAGCCTCGCTCAAACCCAGGAACCGAGATGTAGCCGTGCGGAGGCGGGACGGCCGGCGCCAGGACAGGCTGACTCTCCCGCCAAACAGAGCTGGTGGAGGAGGGCGGTTCACCGACACCCACCCCTTGAGCTGGACCTTCCTGAGGGTTCCGCCACCAGGGTGACCCGGCGTCACCCCCCAAGCAGTGCTAACGACACGGAAGAAACCTGCCCGGGAGAGGGCCCTCCGAACCCAGGACACCTGCCTCGTCAGCATTTCTGGGGGCACCTGACAAAAACCACAAAGGAACTCCCTTAGGCTAAGAAGAATGAAAATAAAAATAAGCAAAATAGTAAAAACAAACAAGAAAGCAGAATGGTTATATGAAAAGATGGAGGGGATCCCAGTGCATCGTGCACGGTTGCCCGGACGGTACGCGGTTTAATGCTCTGCTGCTGCATCTTCAAATCCTGTTTTATCTTTGAGCGGCTCAGTCCTGCGGGGACCTCGGGGACACGGCTCAGAACCAGCCTGGGCCCACCCCCGAGCCGGGCGGAGGAGTCTGGGCTATCTATTCTCTAGTCCCATCCCTCACCCACTAAGGACCCCCAGCATCTCCGGTGTGCCCTGGCGGGCTGAGAGGGGCTGCCGGGTGGGAAATGTGGGGTCCTTGCAGACGGTCACCAGCACGCCCTGGGAAGGTGAGCATCAAGGGTATGAAGGCTGGCTGGCTACCCAGCCAGTGGGCGCTGCAGAATGAGAGTACGGATGGTGGGTGGTTCCACCCAGCGTAATTCCAGGCAAAACCGTGCCTAGCAGCATCTCACTCTCGGCAGGCCTGGTGCCGGCACCACTAAGAATCCTGAAGCTCAGGCCATGCCAACATGGCAGCACGCCTTGCGTTTATGCCACAACCCTGCTTGGAACTTAGCCGAGAAATGCAAACTCGGCCCCGGCCTCCAAAGCCCAGCTCCTGTGACCTTTGGCCCCTGACCCCAGCCCACCTCCCTCATTGCACTGCAGCTGTGCTGGCTTTTCCCCACACAGAGTCCCTTTCTCACCTTCGGGTCCTTCTAGAAGCTGTGCCCTCTGTCTGCAATGTTCATCCCTCCTTCTCCCCTTCGTGTCTGGGTCATTGTCACCCTCCAGTACAGCTCAGATGTCACAGATGTCACCTGCTCAGAGAGGTTTTCCAGGCTGTGCCAGCTCCCTTCCAGTAATTTCCAGCATGGTGCCCTGTCCTCTGGGGCCTCGTCACCTCTGATGGCGACGTTTCTTTTCCAATAGTCTATCTTCCCACTCACTTTACATTCTTCCAGACAGGCGCCTCCCCTGCTTCTCTCACCCACACATTCCTGGCGCTGGACACCATGTCCTGAGGCTCAGTATTTGGCAAATGAAGAAATAAATTTGGCTTCCTTAAGTCTCTGCCTTCAAAGGGAGCCTTTTGCACATCAACAGTCATGCTGTAACAGAAAAACCATGGACTGAGGGCCTGTGGCAGGAGGCCTGGGGGAGAGCTTTCGCCGGTACCAACTTGCATGTGCCCTTGGCTATGCTGCTGAGACCCCATGGGGGGTACACAGGAGGCAGACACAGGAAGTGGACACAGGACACGGACACAGGATGCGGACACGGGAGGCGGACATGGGAGGTGGACACAGGATAAAGACACGGGAGGCGGACACAGGAGGCGGACACAGGAAGCTGACACAGGAGGCGGACACAGGAGGCGGACACGGGACGTGGACACAGGAGGCAGACACGGGACGCAGACACGGGAGGCGGACACAGGAAGCAGACACGGGAGGCGGACACAGGAAGCGGACAGGGGAGACGGACATGGGACGTGGACACGGGAGGCGGACACAGAGCGTGGACATGGGACGCAGACACGGGACGCAGACACAGGAGGTGGACATGGGACGCGGACATGGGAGGCGGACACGGGACGCGGACACGGGACGCGGATGTGGGACGTAGACACAGGAGGCGGACACGGGAGGCGGACACGGGACGTGGACACGGGAGGTGGACACGGGAGGCAGATACTGGAGGCGGACACAGGACGCGGACACAGGAGGCAGACACAGGACGCGGACACAGGAGGAGGACACAGGAGGCGGACACAAGAGGCAGAGACAGGACGTGGACACGGGAGGCGGACACAGGAGGCGGACACGGGAGGTGGACACAGGATGCGGACACGGGAGGAGGACATGGGAGGTGGACACAGGACGCAGACAAGGGAGGCAGACACGGGAGGCAGACACGGGAGGAGGACACGGGACGTGGACACAGGACGCGGACATGGGACGCAGACACGGGAGGCGGACACGGGACGTGGACACAGGACGTGGGAGGCAGACACGGGATGCAGACACAGGAGGCGGGCACGGGACGCAGACACGGGACGCAGACACGGGAGGCGGACACGGGACGCGGATACGGGAGGCGGACACGGGAGGCAGACACGGGACGCGGACACGGGAGGCGGACACGGGATGCGGACATGGGACGCAGACACAGGACGCGGGAGGCGGACACGGAATGCAGACACAGGAGGCGGACACGGGACGTGGACACAGGAGGAGGACACAGGAAGCAGACACAAGAGGCAGAGACAGGACGTGGACACGGGAGGCGGACACGGGAGGTGGACACGGGAGGCGGACATGGGAGGTGGACACAGGAGGCGGAAATGGGACGCGGACACGGGACACGGACACAGGATGTGGGAGGCGGACAACGGATGCAGACACAGGACGCAGGAGGCGGACACAGGATGCAGACACAGGAGGCGGACACAGGACGCGGACACGGGACACGGACATGGGAGGCGGACATGGGACGTGGACACAGGAGGTGGACACGGGACACGGACACGGGAGGCGGACACAGGAGGCAGACACGGGACGCGGACACGGGATGCGGACACAGGACGTGGGAGGCGGACAAGGGACACAGACACAGGAGGCGGACACGGGACGCGGAGACAGGACGCGGACATGGGAGGTGGACACGGGAGGCGGACATGGGAGTCGGACACCGGACATGGACACGGGAGACGGACACGGGAGGTGGACACGGGAGGCGGACACTGGAGGCGGACACAGGAGGCGGACACAGGAGGCGGACACAGGAGGCAGACACAGGACGCGGACACAGGACATGGACACGGGAGGCAGACACAGTAGGCAGAGATAGGACGTGGACATGGGAGGCGGACACATGAGGCGGACACGGGAGGTGGACACAGGATGCAGACACGTGAGGCGGACACGAGAGGCGGACACGAGAGGCGGACACGGGACACAGACACGGGAGGCGGACACGGGAGGCGGACACGGGACGCGGACACGGGAGGCGGACACGGGACGCGGACACGGGACGCGGGAGGCAGACACAGGATGCGGACACGGGACGTGGACACAGGACGC